>NW_028186557.1:3939138-4022549 GCF_003343005.1 Rhea americana
CGGCGGGGCGGCGGCGGCGGCCGCGGGGGCTGCGGAAGCGGCGGGGACATCGCCCCCCAGCCCGCCGAAACCGCTCCGCGTTCGTTCATTCGTGTCTCCGTTCTATTTATTTATTTGCCCGCCGAGCGGCTCTTTGTTCCCGGGCTCCGTGTCCCCCGTGCGGGGCGCTGCCCCCGGGGCCGGTTAGTGCCTCTGGCTGACCTTGGCTTGGGCGCTGCGGTCCGGTGCGAAACCGGCTCTCATAACGTTAACTAGATTCTTATATATATATTTTTTCCCTTTCTTCTCTGCTGGGGAAACTGTTACTGGGGGGGGGGAACCCGAGCCCTGGTCGTGTCCCTTGGGGGCCGGAGGTGTTGCTGCTTCCCCAGCTGCTGTTGGGTCTCGTCGGAGCCCAGCCGGCACCGTGGTGGGCAGCCGGAGCGAGAGGCTGCGCTTCTCCCCTCTATTTTTCAAGCTAACAGTAAATACGAGTGAGGGAACAAATCTGTACCCTCAGAAGCAGGGCGTGTTGGGTGTAGTTGAGTCTTGAGACATCTCTAATCCTGTTTCCTCACTGAAAGGCAAGATCAACCTCACCTGGAAGTGCCTGGCAAGGCTTATTTATGTGACTTCAAGCCTTCACCTGTGAAGACCTGCAGACTTCCAGGGCATCTATTTGCTGCCCACAGTAGATGCCCAAGTGCTTCTTGCTGTTGGGAATTGCAAGGCTGTTAGTCTCTTCTCAGTGAATTTGGAGAACAGCTTTCCCTTGCTCTTGGTATTAGACAACTGTTACGCCCATTGGCCTCTTTCTTAAACACCCCTCCCGACCAGCCTTTTAATCTCTAATTCCGCAGACCTCTGACCTCCGCAGTCCTAGGGAGCTGGCACCGGTCAGAAGCCACAAAGAACTATGCAGCTCTTGCTTGCAAATCTGGGAAGGGATTTGCACTGGTGGCCTGTGCAGCTGCTGAACAAAGCGAGCTGGAGCTCAATGGTTGGGGAAATAATGCTGTAACCTGCTGTGTGTCTCTGCTCAAAGAACTACTACTGGAACAGAAATGCTCYGAGTGAGGCTTATGTATTATGTGTTAGAGGTGCTCAGTAGAACTGGTAGGAAGCTAGTCTGCTGGAATACTAATCCCCTCATTCGTTTGCTTGTTCACAAAGGTAGGGAAGGATGTACCCCTCTGAGTGATGTACGGTTGTGTCTGCACAGTTTGGTGCGTGCTGTATTAGCTGGCATGGAGTTGTGTCGTTGTTGGAATTGCATTGTAAGCTGTTGGATACAAACAGACCTCAACCAGTTAGAGCTATCTGAAGTACGTGCTGCAAGAGCAGCAGCTCTACAATTCACTTGATTGGACTGGGCAAAGACATAATACAAGATGAAATGAAGGCATTTTTCTCAGCTTGCGYGTGGAAGTAGGAGCTGGAGCTCTGCAGTGTTGGATCATGCATTGTGTCCTGGCTTTGTATTCAGCGTAAGTAATAAAACCTGGATAGTGTGCATTAGCACACTAGTACCATAGCATTTGATTGCTGTCAGTTGCTTGACCTGTATGTTTTGGCTAAACACTGCAAATCTTTTTATACAGACTTTTGTCCGTTTCCTTATATCAAGCACAGATGAATTGCAGGGCTGAGCATGTCTTGGACTGTTCAGATGGTCAAAGCTGGCATAATTAAGCTTGTACTTGGAGGCGTGAAAAGCCATGTTCTGCAAAGGCCAGACAGTGATTTGTCTGAAGCTGACCTGTTAATCTTCTGTGATCTCTGCTGTTTGATGCATGCAGCCACTTCAGYGTACAAGTGTCCTCTCTGTATGGGAGAGGGATTGTTAGAACAAGAGTATTAATTCAAGTGAGTTAAAAGCCTGATGCTCTTCCTTTGTTTCAACAACTTGGATAAATATGACCAGAACTTGCTTAAGGCAGAAAATAGCAGTAAATGGCTTTTATTGGGAGTTCTCATTAACTGAAATTGGCTGGGCAAAACCCTTAAAAGCTAGCTTTGGAAATAGTCATGTACAGCTGGAGTGGAGAGGAAAGTTTTTWTTTTATGTGTGTTTCAAGCATACATCCACTGACTGCTGGCCCTTTGGAGGGCCTGTTCCCACCTTGTCTGCTTCAAAACTGCTCTGTTGGAAAAAATAACAGGATAGAATTCTTTCTAAACTAGCTCTAATTAGACTTCAGACAKGTCTTTAAAACTTATGGAGACAATATTGATTTGATAGTTATTACTAGTGCTAATTGTATGGRGAAAGGAAGCAGCCTGGTTCAGAATTGATCTGAGCAAGTGAACAGGACTGCTTCACCTGGTGACCAATTCATATTTATTGTCCTTCAGCTTGGTGACTTGCCTGTAGTATTAGATGACTCTTAGAGGCACCATCCAGAGAGGTCTTTTGCATGACCCATTTGTTGCCTAGCAGACCCTTGTGCTTTCTTCCAACACCTGATATTAAACTCTTGTCCTTCCTGCTAAAGATAAACCTTCCTGGCTGCTGCAGTTGCCCTGTCTTTGCAGAGAGGGGAACTGCATCTRTTGGGATGTGCTGCTGTTCAGTACAGGCAGAGAAGCTGGAGTTCTCTAGCATCCTGGCCAGCAATTGATAACTGTCCTCCAAGTCTTTAGCTTGGAGAATGCCAGGGGAGACCTGGGGACAAGAAGCTCCTGCAGCATGCAACTATGAGTTGTTCTACCGCTTCAAGCAAGCAATAAAGCTAAGCCCACTACAGAGAAATTGCTTGGTGAGAACTGCATGCTCCAACTTGTTGTTGTCACTTGGCTAAGGCCGTAGAGTAGACGGGCTATAAATCCTTCAGACAAGAAGACAGGTGCATAGCCCAGTGCTGCATGAGTAGTGAACTGCTTTACAGCCAGCTACCAATGGCTAAAACCTGGATCACTTTAGCATTAAGTAAAAATGTCTCAGCAAGGTGTTAAACTCTACTTAAGATGATAGTCAGGACACCAGTGTTCATGCACTATTTAATCCAGTCTCTTTGAAACTAAGTAGGTCTTAAGCCCTTGCTAATCTTCTTTGAAACATGAACTTGTGCCACTTATCCTGCAGCAGGCTGTATGTCATTCTTCAGATACCATTGAATGCAGAGGTCTAGGTTAGCTTAGATCTGGTTGTTGTGGGTTTCTTGAGCAAATATTCTCTCCAGTGTTATTTTCACCCTTTACCAATGTAGAACTGTGGCCTATAGTATTCTTCAGCAATGGAAAAGCTATGTGATTCTGCTCTAAGGTACTCCAGGAACTGTTTGTATCAGAGTAGTACTGCATATTGCCCATGCTATCTGCTAGCCAGATGGAAGAAAGTGTTGTTCTGGGAAGGAAAGAGGAGGTGGCTCTCTTTCTTTTGTTACAATCTATTTAATGGCTTAGAGTCAGCCTTCTAGGGAACCACTTTCCCTCTATCTGTGCTCTTGGTCCTAGTAGAGCTGGAATAAACTATTATGGGAAGGGAATTCAAGATCTGACTCTTCAGTATTTCTCCTAGCCACCTTCTGAATGTCTTAGGCTTCTAGATTTAAATTCTCAAATAGCATTCCTCTTGCTGTTGTGAAAGTACAGCATTTGTAGGTTGTGGTTGTCTTTTAAGCTCGGCTGGAGTTCTCTTTGGGTTTAGTGACTTCTTCTGGAACTTCTGGCATAATTTTAAATTCCCAACTTCTTTAGAGGCATTGTATTTTGATGCAAACTTAACCAAATGGCTCTTTTCAAATGAGAAAGCTGTTCTCTTGATGTCTTAGTGTCTGAATGTTCTTAACTGGCTTTTGCTAAAGGGGTGAGTGAGGTGAACATAGTTTGTATTCATGCAGCAAGTCAGATGCATGTCATCAGGCACTATTAATTTAACTTGCACGGTATAATCTTAGTACTCTTTAATTACAAAAGTGCATAAGGGATTAGCCTGGAAGAGTTGCTGAATGTTGTTGATTTTCAACTATTTCTTTGGCAGTGAGRATAGAGGAGATAAGTGGCTACCTATCCTCCAAAGAAGAGATGCTTAAGGAGGGGGGATGGCAGAACAGACATCTGTGCTGTTGCTGGTGAACAGCTTCTTGGTGGTTTTTATTTGAAGCCTGAGCACCTGGTGTATGTGTGTGGCCTGCARTATGTGAAGGTGAATTATTCCAACAGCTCTAAGTGCTAAAGGACTGGGTTGCAGGGAGAATGGAAAAAATGACTCAGTGTGCCCTGAAGGCTCAACTAGATAATGAAGCCTGCAGTATTGACTCTAATGACCTATGTGTGTCTCCAGGCTGTAATGCTGAGGTTGTCTTCTACATACCTTATCTGTAGGGTTGTTTATAATGTAGACTTTCAAGWGTCTTCAACTAGAAGAATTTGTCTGAGGTAGAAGGCATGTCTTATGATGGAAACAGTCAAACAGCTGTGTGGCCAGATGTATTACTGTATGCCTTCTAATGTCTTGATTGTACATGCCCAGTCAGCTAAAAACAACAGTGCTTTTCTAAAGAAGAGACACGTAGGAGCGATAGGACAAAGGACCTTTGTTAGATGGGGACCAGCACAAATGCAATGCTCAAATTGCTCCCTCTATGACAGGTAACTTCCTGCACATTGTCCCATGTACTCAAGGGATGATGTGGAGGGAGTTACATACCCCTGGGTAGCAAAGCAGTGCTAGGCGGCCTGGTACTGCACTGCATGTGTACAAATGCAAGTAATACTTAATGGATGCTGTCTGAGTGTGGAAACAAGGAACCTACCAAGTTGAGGAAAGWTGAATGACCCCAGTGCACGTGAGCAAGATTACAAATGTAATATTTGTCTCTTTCCATGAAGTCTAAGGAGTGGTTCTGAAAACCCCAGCTGTTCTCCATATTCATGTTATCACTGTGCARCTTGAAGGTAAGAGCAGTTCTCCCATGAAACTGGGATTCCACTGGCCAAAGCAAGTGAYGCTATTGACAATCTGAAGCTTTAAATATAGGGCCCAACTGTGGCCAATAGCAAACTGCCTCCTAAAACAAGGACCTTAGTGAGCAGCCCTCCATCATGAGGCATGTCTCCTCCATGCATGAGACTCATGTCTGACTGTCCTGTGAATAAAGAGATCTTGAAGTGGGGCCTTGCATGTGGCAGCCCGCTGCTGTTGCGGAGTGGCATAACAAGCTCAGGAGCTGAAAGCCACCTGCCTGGAGGAAGGTGGCTGGGAGCAGGCTGCTGTCACTGCATGGTGCTTTGCCTGACCTGCGTTGCAAGAGATAGCAAAGGCTGCCAAGAGCTGGCTGTCAGCTGGCTGGATCACTGCTGGGCTACTGGTTCAGCACTCTTGGAAACTCCTGAAGCAGCACAAGAATTAAATACATAACGTTCTGGAAATGCCTCCATGGTGCAGTGCAGCATAAACATTGCATTAACGCAGCAGTTCTACTTCCAGTAGTCCGGGCTACAGCCTTTCTCAGTTGGGCCAAAGAGCCCATGCAGGGCATGACACTAATGCAGCTACAAAGCCTGTAGTGCCTAGCTGTTTTGACGCTCTGGTTCTGTTTTGTGCCCTATAGGCCCTCCTTTTCCTGCTCACTTTTTCTTGTGCAAGTAGTTCAATTTCATTATGTGTCTATACATGGAACAGACAGGATTTGCTGTAATGGACCTGAGACTTCAGTCAAACTGGTCAGCTGTCTCACTCCCTGACAAACCACATACATTCCAGTCTGCAACATGACAAAGAACAAACTGGTTGATCCTTATTGCATGCTTGCGTGCTGGGTAGAGCACTGCACTTCACTGCTTGCAAAGAGAGCTTGGCGAGATCTGTTTTGGACTTCAACATTACAGTTTGTCTTTGTGGCTGGCATGAGACTTCAAATAGTTGGGAAGAATAAAATGAGATGTAGCTGGGACAGAGCTCCATTCCTAAGGGTGGAAAGGAGGAATCTACACAGAATTGACCGTAGACTAGCATGTTTACAACTTATCCAGTTAAAGCACTAAGTTAATAGATTATATGTATCCATAAACATCTTGGTTCCTTTTTTCCCTTTCTAGGTCTTGCATTCTGGACTTTCAGGCCTGCAGACTTTGCACATATCTCCTCAGCTATGAGTAAATCAATAGGATTTCACACCTGTGTAGTTGCCTGCAGCATTCTGCTCTTATTCTATAGTCTGTCATGCCTTGCATCTCAGAAACTGGAGGAAAGGGACATGATGAAGCTCCAGCCTGGCCCATGGGCAGGAAATGGGGTAAAAGATGAAAGAACAAGCTTGTCAAACTTGAAAAATATCCTGGACCTTTCTGAGCAAACAGTCTCTGAAGAGCCATCTGGAGTGTCTGCAAAGTCATCTGAGATGCCCTTGAGTGAAGCCTTCACTGCTGAAAGAGAAATACAGCCTGTAAGCYCAAGTCATGTCTTCCCAAGCAGTCAGAGCCTGGGTGTTAACACCCCCATTGAGGCAGTGACTGCTGCAGAAGAGAAGGAACTTGGTCCTGTGAAGTCAGAAAAGGAGCTGAATGAAAATGGTGAGTTCAAGGCCATGCTAACCACAGCTGTGACCACACTGAACCCTTCCATTGAGGAGGAATCTGTCAGTGGCCCTCTTAGTAAGATGACTGCAGAGGATAGTGCTGAAGTAGAGCATAGCTTTGCCAGCCTCCTAGCAAGTGTCACAGAAGGCAGATTTTCTACAGCAGAGAAGGCAGAGAGTAGTTTGAGTGACTCAGCTGCAACCCAACTACCCAGTGAGCAAATGCCCACTTTACACCCCAGCGCTCCCAATCTGGAAGTGACAAGTGACTACCCTGTCATCCCCACTCCACAGCCTCAAAGTGTGGGCTCTGAAATTGGAACCCCAAGAGCAAATATGGGGAGCCCTTTGCAGATACTGACTGCACCAGAATATGTTGCTACAAAATCCCCYCTTGCCTCTACTGAGGCTTCCCTCACTCTGGAAGCAGGAATGGATGGCAGGCAAGGAGAGCTGCCTGTCACAGGTAGCACTGACATCCACCCAGCTGTCTCTGTGCCACCTGACTGGGATGACACAAAAYTAGGAAATATAAGTCAAGGGGGAAACATGCAGTGTGAGGAGATGAGAGAGGATCAAGTGGCAACAGAACCATTTCAGAGACTGCAGGGAGATGTGAGGGAGGAAGAAGATGTGACAAGAGTGCTGCCATCCCCAGTGTCTGCTCCACCAACTCCTGGGATTGCCAAGGAGAGCAACTGTACAGCTCTGTCAGCGCAGGGGGAGGAAATGCAAGTAGCTTCCACAGGCCACAATGATGTTTCTCTCACCATGAACTTGACAGGAATAGATGCATCTGATTTAAACTCTCTGGAAAATACAGACACAGTAACAACAGAGGAGAGGAAAAGCATTGCTCTGTCATTGCCAGAGGCTGCTGTGGTGACGGATACAAAATCTGATGTCCTTCCTACTCTGGAAAGCTCACTGGAAGGTAAAAATCTGCCTGTTAAGTGTGTATTTTTTTTCCCTCTTCCCCCCCCCCCTTCCAAACGCGGACTTCAGAGGTGCTTCTAGTAATCTATTCCTACTTTTGGGGGGGGGGTAGAGTGGGCAAAGGTGGCCTTGATACCTGCAGTAGAGATAGGATCTCCCCTAGGCTAAGGGCTATAGAGTTTTGTTTTGTCTAGTAATAGCTTAAACAGGTCACTTAATTCACATTCAACTACTGCTTAGTGTTGGGCCTATCTATATGCATGATGCTCCTATTATAGGCAGGAACAGTCCTGTAAGCAGATTCCTGTCATATAAACTCTGAACACYGTTGCCTCTTCCATTCCTCTTCAAACTGTGAAGGATGGTTTTTACTAGTAAATAGCAGTGCTGAGACTGGAAGGGCGGTGGCAGCAGAGTCTGGGGATGAATGGTGTACTGAAATCCCATCAGCAGGGACTTGATCCTATTTTAAAAACTTAACTTGATTKACTTCAGTATTAAATTCTGTGTGCACAATATACTACCAAAGCAGGGACTTCAGTTTTAGTGCTTGTAGAACAGTTAGGATAGCTGTAGGCAACTCATCTTGACCAGGCAGATGTGGATCTGCTTTGAATAGCCCTTTGGTATTTCTCCACTGGCTAGGAAGGGAGCCTAGGCACCAATCAACTGATTACCTGATTTCAAGTGCTTTTACAGCCCCAGGTGTCCTCTTGGTACAGTGAGTGTAAAAACCCAAAGGTGGAGATTTTATACCAGCTTAAATTGCAGTGTTACAAAAGGAGGGACAAATCCTCCTTTTTTTTCCTAGGCTGGACTAATGAGTATCTGGGATCACCTGGCCTTCAACTGCTTGCTTCAGACACTTGCAGTCAGTGCAGAAGATGTAAAGATAAAGAAYAGCTGGAAATGCTGGTTAAATCCAGGAGTAAGGAAGCTGTGCCAGTAGCCTGTGCGTGAGACTCAAATCTTGATCTACTCTGACCATCCTTGTAGAGTCATGGAAAAAGATCTATCCAGGGCCTTGTGCTGTCTTCTCTGTAGTAACAAGAGTTCCTGATGTTACCTGCTTACCCCAGAGCAAGACTGTAGTCAGGCTCTGACTCTRTTCCTACAAGTGTATGTACCAGTAGACCAAAGCCTTACTTTTAGACTGGGGCAGGCTGATGATCTTACTCCATACTGTGCTTAMCTTTTTAGATGATACCTTTAGCCCCCTGATTATTTCCCACCTTGTGTCTAAAATATGAGACAGGGAAAATAGAAAGGTATTTCTGGATGAGCATTGGACAATGACATGCTCCTAGTCAGCCTGGGAGCATAGGTGGTTAGGTCTTCATTGTACTAGTTGCTGGATGTCTTTAATCATTACTTTAGGATGCAGTGTGTGGGTCGGGGGAGGACAGTATTCCCTTCCCTGCATCCAGAAGATCTCACTTCTGTAAAACAAAAGAAAACTAATAGCATCCTGGTACTGAATTTGATTGACCAATTTATAGATTAATTCATAACCACTTGACTTGTCAGCAGGCTTCCCCTCTACTGTTTTCAGGTGTTGGTAAAATAACAGCTAGTAATAAGACTTGTGTGGTGAAAACAAATCCTTCCATGAAACTTCTCACTTAGCTCTGAGAGCTGATCACTAAAAGCCTGATTCTGGCAGCTTTGCTTGCTCTGAATGGTACTTCACACAGCAGGTCTGCAATGCTGTGGTCCCATGGCATCACTTACCAGTGGATCCACTTGTCTCAAGGAGCAGCTAATAAGATGAAAGCAGCAGAATTGGTCTTCATTCCTGTTGTGTTCTGTCATTTTTTTTTAATGCTGTACTCTTGTGATAGCACTTGGCTAAATCTACTGCTTGTACTATGGCTCTGGAAATGCATAATTTGTTCAAGCATCTGTTCTGCTACTGATGCAGATGCATGTTCTTGCTGTAGGTGTTACTCAGGAGATAACAGCTCCCCAGGAGGTTGATGCTGGTCCATCAGTTGTGATGCTGGCACCTGTTGCTACCTCGGAAACTGAAGTTGCAAGCCTTCCTTGGGAGGARAGTAGGAAGGATACTCAGATGCCAGATGTTGCTAGTGCCACCCAGATGTTGACAGCAACTGACACCTCTTCCACAGCAAAAACTCCAGATGTTGAAGGTAGGGTTCTGCTTCAAGCTCTCTGCAGCCTGATTTGTCATAGATGTGATGGTACACCCAACCCCCAAATCTGTGCTTGTATATTAGTCTTAACTTCCAGCATTTGTATGTTAGCTTGAGGTTTTTCTGACTTTTTGAAAGCTGGATCTAGCTCTGCTGTCACTGCTTTTTGCCCACTACTGRATCCACCATGTTGAAATATGCCAGCAGAGCATATTTTTTTTGCCTCCRAAGGGTAGTGGAGATATCCAAGAAGTCCTGTCTTCATTAGCAAGYTAAATGTCTATGGCTAAAACTTGACTGATAAACAAGTGAGCTCTGACTATTGCAGCCAAAGGCAGTAGTTGTAGACCACCTATGCTTGGTCCAAAGGAGCAAAAAGCTTCACTGGGATAGGATATGGGACCATGAAGTATATGTTCTTGCAAGAATCTCTTAAGCCCTTGAGCTTGGAGGCCTGCATAGATACCTGCTTCACTTGAGCAAGAGCACCAAGAATTCACTGCTGCTCATAAAAAATACTTGAAGCAGTCATGTCCATTCAGCAACAGCTTACTGACTTGATGTTGCCTAGGCAAGTGCTTGTAGGAGACTCCTCTTAATAGGAATGTAGCAGGAACTCCCTTAGCACAAGGCTAGCTTTGAGTGTAAGTGTTTCTGTAGCAGGTACCACTGCAAGGAAACTGCTGCTGGGAAGTTTCTTGGTAATTCACACACTGCAGAGCATCAAAGGGAAGACTTTCTTTTTGTGTCAGGTCTTAGAGTAAGGCTGCTCTAAAGAAGAGGCTTTTTCCAATAGTCTCCACTAATTTGCTTCTGGGATTTAATTATAAATTCAGTTAACTTTTATTTCTGTAACAAACAGATCTGTCACTTGGTTCAGAACTTAATCAGTGTCTCAGTGCTCTAATCCTGCTGTGGGGTAGTGACTAGCAGCCCTCARAGCAATGGAAGTCAAAAGTTGACTGTGTTCTCAGTAAGGGGCGCCTCCTRTGCTGGCTGTTCTGGAAGGAAAGCTTTTTATTACAGCAGTCACACCTCTTAAAAGATGCAGGAGTTTAATAGCTTCTTTCATTCATTCAAAGTTTAGCTTTCTTTAAGGAATTTGCTTTTAAATAGTGGTGGTTTTATATTTGTGTCCAACTGCTGCTGTTTCCTATCTTCCATAGATTTCACAGATGTGSTCACAGTCACCAGTGAGAAGGCTCTTCCACCTCCTGATGGCTTATCTGCTACCCAGTCTGGACAGACAGAGGAGCCACCTAGCAGAACTGTGGTGCTGGTGACTCCAGCATCAATGGCCTCTTCTGTCAGGAGGACAGCTCTTCCATCTGTGAGGAAGATCAGTACGGCTGTAACCTATGGGCTAGACCAGCTGGAGTCAGAAGGTACCAGTTATCCCAAGGCTAAAAGGCAGGCTGTTTGATGTGGAGTGGTATGCTTGACTTGGCAGTGTGAACTTACCAGATGGTCTCTCTTTGGCACACAACTCTGTGCTTGTGTTATTGTGGTTAATAAAGATGTTGGATGACCTGTCCCCTTCCAGGGGATATAGAGAACTAGCAGTGAAAAGTGCCCTGGAGGATGTTTAAATTCAAGTGGGTGTTGTGGGAGGGACAGGTTTTTCCTGGGACAGCAAGCAGCAGTGGTGTTGTTGCTGCAGTGGAGTCTGGCTCTGAGCACCTAGAACTGCTGTTGTACAAAGGCTCTGCAATGGATCTACACCAGCTGAAGAAACATGAGAATGTTCAGACACTTGGAAAACTCTTGTCACCCTACTGCTGAACTCCTCACCCCAAACAGTGCAAGGGGATATTCAGCATGAGATGGCTGCCTCTGCAGCTGGCTCAACACTTTACTAGAACAAGTGCTCTCTTATTGTCACTCCCCATGTGACAACATTGGGAGAGGCAAAGGATGCATCTCCTTTGGGATGCTCTTCCAACTCGGTGCTACCTGTTGAGCTGCTCCCCAGTGCTGACTCCTAGTCTTAGCTTGCAGCCTGGATTCCGTTTTCTGTTAAACTGCTTTTGCCCATCGCTGGTCTTTAGTCTCTGTTTCCAGGCTGTTAATACTCAGTGATGCCACTTCTGCCTGGGCAAACCTTCAGCAGAAGAGGCCTAGGTGAAGTAAATGCTTTTTTGGAGTTGGTCTGCAACTCTGATTCTGTACCACTTCAGCTCACTCAACTCCCCTGCTTCACTCCTGCATCTTGTTTTTACTTAGCGTTTCCATGCTTGCCTGACCAGCCATGATTTTGTACTCCAGTGGCTGGGCTGTCACCACTTGTCAGGGATTAATCTTTCTGCCTGCTTTGCTCCTCTTCCTTTATCTTGACCTTCTCTTGCCTTCATATTTTACTGCAAAGGTTGGCAGCCCTCCAGGAGTGGCATGCCAGATGGTATTTTTCCTTTTGATTAGAGGTGGGGTGCCATAGACAACAGCTAATCAGCATATTTTCTCTGTGTGAAGCAATAACTCAACTCCTGTGAAGTTTAGAGGTCAGCAGAAGCTGGGAACTCTCACTGCTGTGTGAGGTGGTGCAGCTTCTGCCTGTTGTTKCGCTTACTACACACTTAAACCTGCTATAACCTCTCTGGGCTCCAGCACACACACCTTGTCCTGACAAATCTTGCCTGCGTCTAGTGGTGCAAGGATGTAGTGCTGATATTGGGAGTGGTGAGGTCAGGGAGCTAGAGCATAGGGTGGAAAAATGATCTCATGTTGGGCAGGAAGGTCCTTGCTTAGCAAGAAGGGTGTGATACAGAAGGCTGAGCTGCTTCTGAGTCCTCTGGGATCTCCTTTATAAGCCTGACTTTCTGTACCAAAGACAAGTGACTTTTATTTCAGGTGAGCATTGCTGTCTCTCCCTAGTTAATGAGGCTTTCTGCATAGAGATTTAAAAGACCTGTTCTGCTCTGCCATAAGAGCACTCTAACTTTTTTTAGAGTTCCTATGTAATTCTCTTCTGTAACCCCARGCCTGTCTCTTCTGGTCCTGAATGTGCCCTAAGCTCCTTAAAGAGCAGGTATGCTGTAGTGAGGAGCAGGTTTTCTTAATGATGAGTCTTAGCTGGAAGGCTGTGGGTCTCTTGGCTCTGGTGTATTGCTYTGCAGGTGTCTGTTATCCAAGGACTGTGGCACTCTGGTATGCAGTGTGGCTTCTGGCAACTGGCTCTTGTTTTCTGGCAACAGCTCTTGTGACCTATATCTCTTCCGATCAACTTGAACTTTTGAGTATGGGGAGCCAGAATCTTCCCAAGTGTGAGGAATTGCCAGTGGCACCAATCCACATCTTATAAAATAGGGCAAATACTGCTTGGGGACAAGTTTTCTGCCTGCAGATGTTACTGCCCCCAATTAAGCGCAAAGGAAGCTTTAGAAGA
This sequence comes from Rhea americana, assembly GCF_003343005.1. Classification (NCBI taxonomy): domain Eukaryota; kingdom Metazoa; phylum Chordata; class Aves; order Rheiformes; family Rheidae; genus Rhea; species Rhea americana. Next base: position 3,952,110 of record NW_028186557.1, read on the forward strand.
GCAACTCTGCTTTCTAATAGCTTTCTCTGCCTAATGGCAGTTGGGGGTACCTTACCCACAGGAATGACCTTTGAAAGTCAAGTTGTCATTTTTCTGCCTGCCCCCCCCCCCAAAAAAAAAAAGTTATAGAGGAATTGAGCACTAGGTTCTGCCAAAAATGTCTAGATACTGCCAGAGACAAGATGCTTGAGAGCTTTCCTATGAGGAAGCTCTTTATAAAGGCTATACTAAGCTCCAGTCCAGGGTACCCAAACTCTTGGGGGATGCCAGGTCAGATCTTGTGGTGTTGTGGGCAGACTGTGGAGTCTAATCCTGCTTCTCTGTAGGGAGGTTCTACTTTACTGACCAGTGAGGGAAATGCAGGGAGCTGAGGGGCATCAGCTGGTCTCCACTGCTTTGCTTGGGGCTTGCTGTCTTGCCTCACTGAAGGCCTGGCTCATCATTAAATACAAACTCCTGCTGTTCAGCTAGCTGTGTTTCCTGGGGACCATCTGTGCCAGACTGCCTGCAGTTAATTGCATCAGTATATTTACCTGCCCTGCTTGGATGCAAAACTGTTCTTTAAAAAAAAAAAAATCAAATTGCACAAACAAACATGAGATGCTTTGAATCTTTCTTTAGACAAGCTTATCTTCATCTCTAGTGGACTCTGGAGAGAGTAGCTGGGTAACTTGAATATCTTCCCACATTGRCTCTGTAATGAGGCTGGTTTAACTTGCCCTTCCTAGCCAGAGAAATCCTATAAAGGGATTATAGAACATGGGGGCAGGACATAGCAGAGGACTAGGCTCACTTGTCTGGGACAAGTATATTGTTCATGTCCAGAATTTAGTTGTCTCTTTAGCAAACTTGTTTAACACTACAGCTTTCTCTGTAGAGCTTCTGGGGGTCCAAACRTATATAATCTAGTGCAGTTTGCCTGTTGAGCACCATCATATGAGTCTCTTAATCTGTTCTTTRAAAGGACTATGTTAAAAATAATCATGTTCCTCTTAGAAAAGGGATTCCTTTGCCATAAAATAATCTGTAGCAGGTATGGTCAGAGATGGCTGTGTTCCTTTRGCATGCCTGGATTTGGTAGATACGACTTCCTGAAATGCAACACAGCCTCTCTCGCATCCCTTCTGCAAGATCCCAGTGGTGTCCTTGGTAGAAACCTAGTAGACAGTACAGGAGCCTCTGTCTCTCTTCAGCTATTGCTCAAGCAACTTCTACCACTGTCTTTCATACAGGGTGCAGTCCAGGGCACGCTGAGGATAAGTAGAAGGTAGATTAGCATATGTTTTTATGCGGACCTTGGAAGGTCACGTTCTTAAGTGCTAATCTTAAAGCATCTGTTGGTACAGAACTAGCCTCCTGCTGGTGGTGATGCTTAGCCTCAAACATCACAGCTTGGGTCAAAAACCAAATCAACATGAACAGCTTGTAGCACCATTGCCTGTGGCTGTTGGTGAGGTTGGGTCTGTATTTGTCAGTGCATATTTGGGGTTTGGCTCTCTGTGTGAGACCATCCTGCCTGGACAGCAAAAACCCAATTTATGCAGCTGGAGGTTGGATGTGATGATTGAGTGAGGTGTGTAGAGCAGAGAATAGGAAGATACCTCTGCCTTCACTGAACAATGCTAAGGTCTACCTCTTTGAAATGCAGACCGGGTGTCAGGGCTGGGTTACCTTCCCAGGCTGCCTGGATGCAGCAGTAAGAACAGCTTGTTGGTGTACCTGTTTCAACACACTAGTTACAGAAGCCCTTCAGTGGTTGGACGCCCGCTTACTGCCCTGTTTGTGTCCAAGCTTGTCAGGAAGAAGCAATGGAAGCTCAGTGTTATCCACATACTGCAGCTAAGTAAGCCYTGGTTTGCCCCTTTCAGCATTAACTTGGGGTTTAGAAACTTGTGCTGATTTGGGAGATAGAGGAAAGAACAAATTCTGGTCCTTGCTGCTSTACTGTAGGGATTTTTCTGATCCACTGATGGGATAGGCTGCAATATGAACTCCTTTTCTCTTGATCTAATGAAAGCTGCCCAGAATGGTGTGTTAAAGTGACAAGGAGGYCCATCTGTGGCCTCTCCTGCTTTTGAGCCGGTTGAACTTAAATCTCCTACAGCAGTCTCTCCTTAAGGAAAGAAGACTTGAGATAGCTTGAAGARAAGAGTCTTTTTGTGCATTGGTACCTCTGCAGACTAATGGTTCTGCTCTGTTTTATGTGTCCCTAAAACAAAACTCGCAGTAACATGCAAGCACTGACTAGTTCACATTCAGCTATGTCTGCTTTTTCCAGCATTGAGTATATATTACTGAAAATCAGGGCTCTGAGTGTGATTGCTATTTTGATCCTGATTGTATGGATGAAGATTTGCCTCATTAAATCTCTACAACYCCATTGAAGATTTAAATGAGGTTGCAGAGGTGTAAACAAAAAGACATTAACCCAGTATAGTTAACTAGTCCAATACTGTAATTGCTCCTGAGCTCTTTAGATATCAGATGAATTGGCAGGAATGAGAGGGTTTAAAATAGAGCACATGCAAAATGAATAAACTGTTAAATGTTCTTGGTATGTACTTTCTATTGCTTTGCTGCTGCCATCCCTTTGATACTGCTTGAGCTCTGTTTTTTATAGCAGATGTTAGTACATCCCTGGTTTTGCTCCCTTGTAGCAAGTCCCTGTCCTGGGAACTTCCCAGTGAAAAGGAAYTGGAAGAAGCTGTGTAACTGAACATTGCAATAAAGCCAAGCCTTTGTCTTTTTCCAAAATAYTTGACTAAAGACAATGACTTGGCTGCTAATTTGGTGGCAACTTGTTTTGCTTCAGGCAGTACATGTGCGAGTTGAGGAGGATAGAAGATGATCAAGCTTCTAATGGTTTGAGGACTCCTAGGTAAAGTGCTAGGAGAGAATGTGAGACTAATTAAAGGATAGCTAAGAAGAGCCAGAAAACCACTGTATGCAGCAGTGGGCTGAGCTCAGCCTTGCTGTGAAGGGGAGCAGAATGTGCTTCAGCTGTTTTGCTCTGCAGCAGATGTGCTAGCAGCTCTGATGAGAAGAAACTTGTATTCAGTTTAATTCTAAAGTGAGTATGCCAAGCAAACAAGATGCACTCTAGGACTCCCCATCTCAAATACGATATCTGATGTTCTTTACAGTCTTGAACAGCAGCTGCTGTAAGAACTGCCAGGAGCTGTTAAAAGCATTGTTGCGCTGTCTGTCCCAGTTGTGTGGGAATTCAGGCAGAGGTGAGCAGCACAGCTCTTCTGTTCTGTGGAAAGAAGAACTTCTTGAGGTTATTGGAAGTTCTTTCCGAGTTTGTTTAAACACTTGATCTTAGTTTCCACCATTGGGCCTCCAACAGATTAAATAGCTCTTCTTAGTCTGGCATGCTCTGGTTGCTGTTCTGACCGGACTATTCTTGCATCTTTAAATGATGTCTATTTCATCCAAAAACTAGTTCACTTAACTACTGTTTTGATGTTGTAGCTTTTCTGTGCCTAGCTTCTAGCTTAAACAAAGCAGAACCCCTGCAGTTGCTGTTGAAGGGTAATGGGAGTGTTGGTGATTTTTAATGTAAACTCTTTTAATCCTTCCACCTTTCTCTAGGAGATGGAGGAATTCAGATAAGCAGGGATGTGGCAGTACCATCTGAAGGCTCTGTGAAGAGCCTTCTGCGATGTCTGGAGTCCCCCAGTGTATGGGGGAGAGCATAGCTCTTGGCTTCTCTGGGGAGCCTTGGGCATTGGGAGTAGGGTAAACCATGCTGCAAACTGGTTTAGGTCTTTCTGAAGCCTCTGGAGCACTGGCTTTTTGCTTGTAATTCTTACCAGATGAGTGGTGTTTTTATTAAAAAGCTGCCCCTATATAGTGGGGAGGAGGTCTCAGTGTGTTTCTTCCTGGCTAACATCAACTCTCCAGACCACGTGGGAGCAATGACAGGCCAGCATGGACTTCTCTGTGAAATTACTGCCTGGGAGAAGCAATACCCTTTGTAAAGGGCAATAAAGACTGTAAGAGTAGGATCAAGGATTTATGAAGTATGAGCTCTAACTAGAAATGAACTGGATAGGTTTGCACTCATTTTCCCTTCTGGCATCTGATAGGACTCAGGCTGACCTTGGTACCATGGAGACTGTTGCCCATGATAACAGGTCCACCACTTAATCTAATTACAAAGAATCTGTGCTAGTGGGCTCCAGTGGAAAATGAGACTTAAATGTTTTCTCAACTCCTGGGCTGTTAGTTCAACCAGACTTCCTGAAAAAGAAAAAACTAGATATTCCTGGAGAGACATCATCAAACAGCTCTTTTGTGGGAGAAAATGGAATTAGCAATCTCRGATTGTTTATATCTGTTTTTCAGTGATAGAGAAGGGCTGTGGGAACCTGATAGGGGTTTTAAACATGTGAAAGCACTTTGAGGAAAAAAAAAAATGTGCATCTGCCTTCATTACCTTCCTCTGCCCTATTCCCTTACAGGTCATATTATGGCATTAGAATCTGCCTGAATTTAACTGGTTTTGAWAAATCATCTCTTCTCATATTTACTTTGTATTGCCAAGTTCAACTGTGGACCTCAGGTTAGAAGAGCTGTTCTGCAGAAAACCAGTGAGCTAACTTGCTACAGTCAATACAATATTTGCTACCCTATTCTAAACTTTGCCCCTCTTCGACCTCGCTCCCCCAACAAATAGCCTTGCATTGCTAAATCTATTGCTTTATACTGTCTTTTTCAGCCTGGATCCGTGTGAAAGCAATTTGGTAAATGCTGCTGGAAATGCATCTCTTCAGAATGAGTGTTTCTGATCTCTGTTGAAGCAGACCCATGTGTCCCTGCTGGAGTATTTTTGCCTTTTTCAAAAGCTCTTCAGTGTGTCTGATCCCTTGTGATCAGAGATGAGCCAGAATTGAAAAACCAAGTGTGAATCCCCTCAGATTTAGTGGAGGGAGTAGGTTAGGATCAGAATCCAAATATCTATTTTTACTGTTTTGTTAATGTTTCAGAGCCCTCTACTGGAGAGTAATTTCTATAAAGTTTTTCTTTTTTTGGCAAGTAGACTAAAGACTTCTTGAATCTCGAGAGAAAAAACAAACTTCAGCTCTGCTGTCAAGAGTATTTTCCCTGTCCTAGACAGCAAGAATTTTCCCCCTTTGCTACAGGAAAGCTTTGGACTTYTAACTTATTCTTCTGAAACTGGTAGTGGTAGGCAGTACTGTACTYGGTGCTTTTTTAGATGATGGTCACATTAAACGGTTGGATGATCYTATGGGGATATATTAAGTGAGCGCTGGTTAATTGTTCTCAACCCTATCCAACTGATGAGTTATTTCCAGTCCTCCCTTTCCTCCATCTGTGTGGCAGGTCAGATGCTGAATACCTCCTGTGAAAGGCCATGTGTGTCTGGCTCCTGATCTAGAGCAAAGCATTTATGACTATATGTACAGATCCTAGAAGCTTTACATGAGTATAGCTGGGTTAAATGACCACTAAGGCAGTCCTACCCTGGATGACTTACTTACTCAAACTAGCACAGGGAGCAGAAGGTAAGTCTGCCTAACATGGTATGATACTTGGCTTGCTCACTGCCAGAAAGCTGTCTGGGCAAGATAGGCTCCAATCTACTTTCCTATCAGCCATCTCCTTCCAAGCTGGATTCTGTCACAAGCAATTACTCTTGGCAGCATTTTGGAAATGTCAGCTGGTGACATTACTGAGTAAGTCATGTGGAAGAAACAGATTAATAATAGAAGAGACTGGTCCTAGAAAGGCCTTCCTCTCTTCACAAGCAGCTCTGATAGTAAAAGCAATACAGAAAATGGCCATGCTGACAACACTGGAATTGCACTGGGAGGAAACAGTTGGCAAAGACCTTCTGTCAAGAGAAGGGAGTCCTAGAACCCTTATCCTTAATCCTATCCTTATTTTCATGCCTCTGCTACCTATATTGATGTGCACACAGACATGACCCCCCCATGCTGCACTTGGTGTGTGAAGTAGATGAGGGTAGAAGGAGATAAACTACAGTCTGAGAGGTGTGTGGTGTTCTGGGATAAAGCACTTTAGCCTGCCCCRACTGCCTTTTTCCTGTGACTGCCTCAGTATGCACAGAGGTGAAAAACTGCCTTTTTAAAGGCTGGCCCACATGAGAATGGATGCTAGTTTCTGAACCCTGGTGCAGCATCCTTAGGAGAGGGTGGGACTGATTTCATGTCACTATCATCCTTGTGCTACAGAAGTGCTGTGGTGGGGTACAAACTAGTGATGCTTGACTGTTCCTGTAGCTTGCTCTATCCAGGACTGCCAGCTTGGCTGGCTCAGCCAGAATCTTGTCTGTGGCTGACTTGACACCTGAGTCCCATTGCTCTGTGGTGCAGCAAGACTGTAAATGGAGGGAAGAGCAGTAGCTTTGACAACAGCATTGCCCAAAGCAATGACGCTGTGTTTTGCCTCAAGTGGTGGGGTTGGTGTCTGCAGAGCTGCCGCACAGACCAAAGCAGACACCATGTCCCCTGGTGTTTCAGCCAMCCAGCACTTGAAACACAGCATTTCAGTTGGTGTATGTGTCTGTGCTCCCTAGCTYGCAGTGCAGGTGGCCTGAGCTCTGTGACATTCTCCATTCCCTGGCACACTGTGCAGGAAGCATACAAGAAGAGGAAGCAGGGAAAAGTGACCCAGGAGGAATATAGAGATATTGCCCAAGCATGCGAGGATRATGATAGGAGAGCTAAAGCCCAGCTGAAGTTGAAACTGTCAAGGGATATGAAAGGCAACATGAAAATTTCTGTAAGTACATAAGCTGCAAAAGGAGGACTAGGGAGAATGTGGGCCTGCTACTAAATGAGGCAGGAGCCCTAGTGACAAAAGATACCAAAAAGACAGAGGTACTGAATGCGAGCTTTGCCTCTAGTAGGCCTGACCTTCAGGAATGCCCGTGAGACCAGAGGGAAAGCCTGGAGGAAGGCTTACCCTCAGTGGAGGAGGATCAGATTAGAGAGCACTTAAACTAGATGTACACAAGTCCATGATGTTCCTATCTTCAAGAAGGGCAAGCAGAAGGATTCAGGAAACTACAGGCCAGTCAGCTTCAGCTTGATCCCTGGTAAGRTGATGGGGCAACTAATCTTGGATAACATTTCCAGACATGTGAAAGACAAGAAGGTTATTGAGAGAAGTTGGTATGGTTTTACAGAGGGGAAATGATGCTTAGCCAACCTAATAGCCTTCTGTGATGAGGTGACTGGCTTGGTGGATGAGAGGAGAGCAGTGGATGTTGTCTACCTTGATTTTTAGTAAGTCTTTTGACGCAGTCTCCCGTAATACCCTCACAGACAAGCTGGAGAAGTAGGGGCTAGATAAGTGGTCACTGAAGTAGACTGAAAACTGGCTGAACTGCTGGGCTCAGAGGGTTGTGATCAGAGGCACGAAGTCCAGCCAGAGGCCAATCACTAGCAGCATCCCCCAGCAGTTGATATTAGGGCCAGTACTGTTTAGCATTGTCATTAATGATCTGGATGACAGGACTGAACACACCTTCAGCAAGCTTGCAGATGAGACAAAACTGGGAGGAGTGACTGATATACCAGAGGGCTGTGCTGCTGTTCCAAGAGACCTTGACAGGCTGCAGAAACGGGTAGAGGAAGTTCAACAAAGTCCTGTCCTGGGGAAGAATAACCCCAAGTACCAGTATAGGTTGGGGGCTACCCAGATGGRGACCTGCTTTGCAGAGGGGCTTCTGGTCAACATCAAGTTGAACATGGGCCAGCAAAGCACCCTTGTGGCAAAGACCACCAATGGTATTGCAGGCTACTTTAAGAGCAGTATTACCAGCAGATTGAAGGAGRTGATCCTTTTCCTCTGCTCGGCACTGATGAGACCACTTCTGGAGTACAGTGTCCAGTTCTGGGYRGTAAAGAGGCATGGGCATACTGCAGTGAGTCCACTGAAGGGCCACAGARATGATTAAGGGACTGGAGCAGGTCATATGATCAGAGGTCAAGAGAGCTTGAACTACTTGCTTCTGGAGAAGAGAAGGCTGGAGGYTTATTAATGTTTATATATATGTAGTGGGAGGGTGTCACAAGCATGAAGCTAGATTCTTCTCAGCTATAGCCAGTGATAGATTGATAGGCAATGGGCACAAAATGAAACACAGGAAGTCCATATGAAAACAAGAGAACGCTGCTTTGCCATGAGGGTGACTGAGCAGTGGAACAGGTTGCTGATAAAGATTGTAGAGTCTCCATCCTTGGAGACATTTAAAAACCCAACTGGATGTAGTCCTGGGCAGCCTGCTCTAGCTGACCACRCTTGGATATGGGGGTTGGAGYAGGTGCTTTCCGGARGTCCCTTCCAACCCCAACAATTCTGGGATGTACTAGATCTGTGTTTTTATCTCTGTGCAGTGGTCACTTCAGTTTGCAGGAGGCTTTGCTTGGTGCTTGTACAAGAGTGGAACATGGCATGCTGCACCTCCTTGAAGTCAAGCACACAGCGTGCTCACCACTGGAAATCAATTAGCATTGGCTACTGATTAATCACAACTTACCTGTTGCTCATCAAATGCTCTTAGGTGTTCAGATCCTGCAGAGCTAGGTGCTATATAAAATCACAGTTCAAGGGACTACTATAACATGATGCTTTGCATTACTGTCTAGACATCATTATCCCTTGAATTTGGTGGTGGGGAAGGTGGGGAGGGAAAGGATAAAGAATGAGAACTCAAGGTTTGTCCTGCAGCATTTTTTTTTGTGTGTATTTTTTTTTGGTGTGTTTTTTCTTAGTTTATTTGAATTTACTTTGTGACTATAAATAAATCTTTAATCTTCTAATGAAGGATTATTGCTGCTCAGAGTGTAGCAAGGAATTTCTCTTCTGCTTTAACCTGATAAATGATGATTTCTTAAATCTTCTGACGAGTAAAAATGTTAGCAAATGTAAATGGAAAATGTCCAAAAATAGAAATACCCTTCTGCATTGGAGGTCACATTAACTGAAAACAGAGGGCCCACCTTTCTGCCCCCGTGTAACTCCGTTGACTTCAGTGGGGTTGTGGTAACAGTGGATTTAGTTCTGGCTTGTTATATAGCCCTGTACCAAGAAAACTTTCTTCAGTACCTTTGCAGTCAAACTGTAGCATGTTCCTGAAGGCCACATCTCCACTACCCAGAGGTCTGGGCTGTCCATGCRGACACGATGCCTAGTGTCTTGCTATTACTGCTCACCCACAGCTTGCGCTTACAGCCACCACACAGTGCTAATGACACTACTGTTAATTCAGATTTCATTCTGTTTGGAGTGAGCATGGGTTTCTGCAGCTGTGTGAAGTCCTTATAAAAATGTGAAGCTGGCCTAAAACCATCTGTGGAGAATGGGCTGATGCCACTTAGAAGTGGCAGGAGGAAAAACTGACCTTATGATCCCTTTTCAATGGATGGTCCATATGGTGAAAGTCCATCTTTGCTGCTGATTTGTGAGAGCCTTCACCMTCTCCCCGCAGYGAGCATGGGCTGGGGCTCCCTGCRGTGAACGTGGGATGCTGGCTGTTCCCCAGCTGCTTCACAGACTGCTGAYTGCAGGCTTGTACTGGGTCAGGGAAACACTTCAGGAAGATATGAGGTGGTCTCATTTCTCTCTGCTGTGCCCCAAAGATTGTCATGGGTACTTACATTTTTGTAGTAAAAAGCTTTTCTTGAAGCAAGCATGGGGAGTTTTTTGCTATACTGAAATAGCAAATCCCATGCCGTCATTGCAGCAGTGTTGCTAATGGATCAGCCCAGGGCCCCATGATAAGACTCAGCCATTGCAGTTTCTGGTGACTATTAATAAAGTTGGGAAGCCTCGAAAACTCTGCTGAAAATCTTTGTTGTTATTTTATCTCGGACTCCATTTCTTAGTGCCCTTCTATAGCTTCTATAAATCTGAAGATTTGAATGCCTGTTAAAAGGTTGTGTTAAGTCCTTTTAAACTAAGGTCTTTGTGACATGTGAAGTAAGAATCTTATTTTTTGGAGGGGATTTATGCTGCTTACATCTTTCTTAGCCTGTACTGCTGTCACAGCAGGGAGGTTTTAAGTTTCTTGATTTTTTTTCCCCCTTCCTGCTTAAATAAAGGAAGAGCAGAGCTCACTTTACAGAATCCAGCACATTTTTGGTCTGTCAAAGATCCAGATTTTGAATTTCTTACTCTTGGAGAGGAGAACTGTTACTGCAGCTACTCATGCATTGACCTTACCATAGTTGTAAATGTGAGTGCCTGCTTGGTTTGTAAGTGTCGCAGTGCTAAARTCTCCTGGTGTTACAGGAAGGTGGGGGGGGAGTAGGATGCCATCTCTACAGGGACTTGCTAGGTCCACATTACACACCACAAGTAAGGATTAGAATTTGGTGCATGTCAATAAGATAACTGTACATGCTGGGAGGCAGCACTCAGAAGATCTATAGAGTAAGGACAGCATGCAGCAGAAATTGAGTACCGTTGCCCATGTTATGTTTGTGTTTGCTTCAGAGGGCAAGGTGGTGCTTGGGACTGTTGTCAGAGTTTCAGAAATACTTATATGGCTGCTCTCTAGGAGAGTGCCTGGTTTGGGTAAATTCATATCTGTGGAGGAGAAAACTGCAAACTTGCCTTTTTTTTTTTTTTTTTTTTTTGGCTGGAGACCATGACCTTGACTGTGAGGCACTAGCGTTTCATTGTATGTTTATCTTCTTTTGTAAGATGAACCTTTGCCAAAACTTAAATAACACTTAACATATGTGTGCTGTGCAAAATAATTTACAGAGGGCTGCAAACATGAGAAAATCCAGTTGTGTTGGTGTTCTGGGCTTTGTGGTCTCCATCCCTGCAGCTTTCAGTCCCTCCTGTGTCTCTTTTTTGACACTGGTGCTGAAGCTTCTGAAGGGTCAACCAGTGCCAATTTAGCAAGGGAAATGAAATTTTGTAAAAGCATCCTACTGCAAGGCACAAACCTTAGGCTTGAGGTTGGGCCACATGGTGCTTACCTTGCTGTCCATCCCGGCAGACTCCCAGGTCGGTCTGCACAGGCAGTCCRGCTCTGCCAGGCTTCTGCCTGGAAATCCAGTGGTTGTGAATTTTGTGGTTTTTGGGAAGCGTAACTTCCACCTTGTGTCCACCAAGTGGTGCTCTGCACTGCTCTGCCTCCAGATCGTGCAGTAAGGGAAGCTGTTTGAATGATGGGGGAGAGGGTTAAAAAGCTGCTTTTGAACGTGTGAATAGATAGAGGGTCAAGAGACCAGGGTCAAAAGCCATCCTTGCCCTTACAGTGACTGTGCTGTAAGGGCTGCGTGATTCTGGTCTACGTGCTGTGGCTGCGCGATGATTGATGCAGCTTGGCGATTTTCCAATGCGATAAGCGTGTCTGGATGCTTTTCATTAGGGTGTTCAGCCTGGCTGCCTTCTAGAGTTTGGAGGTATCCACTGGCTGTCCGCTTTGTCAAAACTAGTTCCGTGTCAGGAGTCTCCGGTTTGGCTTGCTAAAAYCACAAGAGGCTTGTGAAACCGCTTGTCGCAAACTTGTTTTTTCACGTGTAAACTCTGATTGCTGTTTCCTCTGGGTTGCTTTTTCACGCAGTCTGTCTAGGGGAAAGTTTATTCAGGCTCCTCTTCTTGTTTGTTMGTTGTTTATTGTCTTTGCTATTAAAGTTTAGAAATCTTTGGTTTATAGCTGTGTTGCTCCCAGCAGAGGGAGAAGACCTGCTTTACCTAGTCTTTGTGGGCTTCCTGCAAGCACTCTCCAGGTGCCATTCTCAGGTTTACAGAGGCCGTGTATTTTGCATGAACACATACAGTTTGATAAGAAAAATTTTTATGTAGATTTGAAAGGATGGGTGCAGACACTGCCTATAAAGCATAATGGGAATTTAAGGGGCTAACTGTGTCCCTGTAAGCTCTATTAGATGCTGTGTGCAGTATGATTGTTTGCAGGGGAGATTGCTTCTCAGCTGCTGAAAGGCAAGCTATAGCAGGATGCTGCAACTAAACCCAAATAGCAGCTCATTTGTCTAAAGTGCATGGCTAAAACTGAAAGGCAGTAGAGTGGAATTGCCTTGTCTGGTGAGATGGAAAAAATATGCAATATTTTAAAGCAAATACTTGCTTGAATTAAAATTAAAGAAATGCAGTATCCTGTAGTGGGAGGGAGAAGAGTAAAGTGGCCAAGAGGATAACCACGCAATTTCTAAGATGTGGCTTGCTTTATTTGCCATAGGTGTGATGCATGCATCCTCTGAGGTGTCTTCTCTGAGCTGCTCCCATCTTATTGACGTGTCTGTAACRTATACAAAGTAAACTGACAGAAATAGAGGAATATCCAAATAACCAACGTGGATTTAGCTGGATCTTTAGTTTTTATCGTGCTCTCAGGCTGTCTAGCTAAACCAGATCCTCAGATGCAGGATGATGGGCTCTCCCAGTCTGAGTACATTAGGAGGTAGATTTTTTTTAAATGGTTGAATGGAGTTTTGTGTAAATTAGATGAAGTGTATAAATTCTATGTTTTAGTTTTTTGGCTTGCAAAAATAACCATCGGAATTTCAAGGCTTGTCGTTATTTCAGATATTATTTTTATATATCAGACAGAATGGTTTGAACATTACAGCTGGCTCAGGAAGTCTTTGAGAAGCTGATAACTAAAAGCCGTGAGGGCTGTGGGAAGATTGGTTTGTATGCATGTCTTGTTCTAATACTCTTTCTTCAGCAGCTGCTGCTAACCATGGTCAGAAATCAGATGTGAAGTAAAAGAGCCTTTGGTTTGATCCAATGTGGTCATTCTTATGTTCTCATTATTGAGTAGCTGTTTTAGGTTCTAGCAATTAATTGTGGTTTAAGTGATTATGTCTCTGGATGTTAACACTGCAGCCAGCTTTGTGGTCTTTGGAATAAGAAGGATGCTTTTCTAACGGAGAATTCATCAGCATCGCATCCATCTGCTGCCATGTGAAGTGTTGGCTGTGCTGTCTTCTTTCCCAATACCATGTTAAATCTTCTTTGGTCATATCTTTGGTATAAATCAGTTGTCACAGGAGTGCCAGTTTATACCTGCTGAGGATCACTACTGTCATTGTTATTCTCCCACACCCAAGAGCTCATCTGCCAGCGTGTATCAAAGTGAGACACTCTTTATGGAGGAGGGACCACGTCAGTCTAATTGGGCTGGGAAGCAGCATCCTTTTCAGAACTGTGAAAGGCCTAATAACTGTTAAAAATAGAACTAACTTCTTGTCTTACAGCTCAGAAATAGCTCTCACTTAAGCAGAAAATAGCTGAGCAGGGAGCACTGAAGTTACGCATGTGCAGATACGTGAGCAACACATATGAACACATGCACTTCTGTTCACCATTGATGCATTTGACAGCCTTAAGACAGCACTTTGTTGTTATTTAGTGACTTCAGACAGTGGTGAATGGTTCTGAATGAACCCCTTTGGGTGTCTCTTGTGTCAGAAAGCAGGTACAGATTTGTTCAGTTAGCCTCCTTTGGAGAGGTGGTGTTAGCTGGCTGTCTCAGTGCTCCCTGGCACAGACATGTGAACCTTCTGTTTTGTGGGATTTTTCCTTATGTTGCTTTTGTGTCTCCTTGGCCAGAGGGTGAAGAAGAGGAAGAGGATGAAGAAGAGGAGGAGGAAGAAGAGGAGGAAGAGGATGAGGAGGACAAAGACATAGACTCAATGGATGAAAGCATGGAGGGTGACACTGAGCTGCCGGGTTTCACGCTTCCGGATGAGACCTCCCAAGAGCCCCTAGCTGGTCTGGAGAACCCTGCGGCACAGCTGGCTGGAGTGTCATATCAGGTTCCAGATACCATCGAGTGGGAACAGCAGAACCAGGGCCTAGGTAAGAGAGAGCTCCTTCTTCCTTTAACCTTCAGGAAGACATGTCTTTTGATCTTCGTTTCTGCTTTGTGCAGTCCGTTGTGCCTGGAGGTCTCGTAGGTTAGCTCTCAAGCTCTTTTGCTAAACAGCTCCATTTCTAAGGAAACCCAGTTCTCTCTGGTGTCCCTGGTGGAACTGGAATGGGACCCAGGCAGCATGTACTGCGCTGCATTTTGGGGAGAGCCTCTGTGAGTACCCCAGACCTGCTCCTTCATTCCCAGGACTTGGCTCTGAGGGTGAGCCACAGATACTTGCTATGTAAAATGCTCAGGGAAATTTCAGCTCCTGCTGCCTGACAGAGGGTGGTGCAGGGTTCAAGTCCTGTGATGGTAAAGCAAGTATGATAGTGCTAATCAGGCCTTTTGCTACTTCAGTGGCATTCTAATAAGGTCCACTTTTCTAGCATTTTGTAAGGGTGCGTGGTCCAGGGATAGGGCCCTATGGAGGTAGCGTTAAGTCAAGCAGAACAAGCCTGCAAGACCTATATAAAGCTTTATCCAGATTATTCCCACTTTGTTTCTAGGCCTTGTTTTATGACTGGATTAATTTATTCCACCTAGGGATAGCTGATTTGTGTCGTATATGTTGTTTTCATCTGATCCAAGTCAGAGCTGGCACAAGGCAGGGTTGAGTTTCAAAGAGAGCTTGTCCATCTTAGCTACTCAGGAAAGGTGCTGGGATCATTTTCCAGCATATTCATTTTTCAAGCCAAACCTCATCAGAAGCTATGGGAACTTCCAAGTGAACTTATGGGAGCTGAATCAAGTCTATATAGAAAGTCTGTAGGTGTGACTATTAGAGATTGGGCTGTTCTGATGGATCTACCAAAGAAAAAACCCTCAAACTCTTTTTTTATGTTGAGTTTTTATGTTGTATTGTTTTATGTTGTGTATATGTGTATATAACTCACTCTGGATTTTTAATTCTGATATAACCTGGCACTTTGCCATCTATAATCCTGTTTCCAGCCTGTTTTAGTGTTGATAGTTTACTCTGAAATGAATCAAAGAGCATATTTCAAGAACTCTATGGGAGGATTACTTTTTGAGGGCAGATTGAGTTTGCGTCAGGTATGATATTTCCCTGACTGATTAAAAAACATTATATTTGATAGTTCACATCAGATCCATTCCATATATCTTCTTATCCCATCAAAATAGACAAAGGCAGTATGTGAGCAGAATAATTCTAAGTCTTTAGTGGCTTTCTGGTTGACTTTGGCAAGCCAGATTAAAGAGGTAYGTGACAGTACATGGAAGAAAAGCATAAGAAACGTAAGGTTATGATGGGAGTCATGTCAGTAGCTGTGTGTTTTTGTCTTATTCATTTCATTGTTGCAGGATCTTTGTGGTGCCTCAGAAGAAAATGCAGGAGTTGCAGCATCTTTTCTGTACTTAAGGATGTGGTGTGCTGGCTTGATCAGCTGTGTACTGCTCTTGGAGCTAATAAGAACATAGCATCGAGCTGTAAACCAACCGGAACTATTTGCCTGGTTCAAGGCCGTGCATCCCTGGATAGTTGGCTTTGCAGAGCTTTGCCTCCAAAGCTGTCAGTCTTGTTTAAGGATACCAATGCTTTATAATGTGTTCAAGAGACAGTGTTTTGCATGCTCCAAGGTGTGTCCTCATAYGTCAGGCACCACGTTGTGCAGTGTGGAGGAAGATGGCAGTGATATCTCTTCAGTGGTCTTGGTACATTTAACTGTCCCGGATGGGGTGGCTGATGCRATGTCATCTGGCTTTGGTCACCACAGGGCTCTTACAGGAGCCCTGGTCCCAGAGTAGTGTGCAGGGTCAGGCTCTRCAGGGATCAGTAACTCTGGAAGGCTGTTTAGTGTCTGCTGAAGATGCTGTACATGACACAGGCTGTTGCTGTGATGTTTGGCTCTGCGTAGGAGTTTGCTCTACATAAGGCATCAAACATGGCTCTGTTCATAGTTGATGCAGGTGTAAAATGGATTTTTGGCTGTTTTTCCATCACTATCACATTTGCTGTTGGAGGAGAGTGCTCAGGATAGGAGATGCCTATCAAAGGTGTCAGTGAGGAGGCAGATGAGAAAAACAGTGACCAGAGGCTGAAGCTGTTCCTGATGTGCAGTAAACCTCTCTGATTGGAGTGTCTGTGGTAGTTGTGCACAGAAAATAWGTAGACCTAGGCTATGAAACAAGGCTTTTGCACTCCTTGTGTTAATAGCATTTCTTAAGAGGAATCCTGGCCATAGAGTAGAGCTCTGCTGGAGGATTGCACTCTGCAGTATCTCTTTCAGAGAGCTTCTGCTGAACGTGTAGACCCAATTATGTTTCTGATGYTTAATAGTACTTGATCCTGCAGCCTTCATCCTCCATCACCTTATCTCTTTTTTAGTCCTTAAAAAGATAGCCTTTCTAAAAATTTCTGTCATGTAATAAATTGACTGTGTGGCAGAAGACAGGATATTTCTCCCTAAGTTATGTTTTATTTATCCTCATGCAAATTGGAAGAGCCCCCTGTGAAGCCTGTCAAGTTAGTTGAGCTGCAAAATGCCAAGTTTTGGCACCCAGGGGACTGGATGAATGTGAATTTCTGCATCTTCTGTTAGTACATGACTGTGTTATGTGTCACCAGATCCAAATAGTTTGGATTACCTTTTATTTTGAAGCTGTGGCATCCTATTCATGCAGCTATGAGGAAGAGGATGAGGCTTTGGCTGAGCTGAATTCATCTTCAGGAGGTAGATATGACTTTAGTGCGTGATGTTGTGGGGGAGAAAGGAGGGGAAGCAGTAGGATCAATGTCTCTGCTTGTGACTCACCCCTTTTATTCTACCAGGYAAATGCTTATGTAAAGAGCCAATTATTCTTTTTTTCTGTCTAGAGGACCTGAATGGCTTTTTGATATTGCCCATCCAGAATGTGTTGATGCCTACAGTGCTCCTAAGAGGCAGGAAAATTATGTTTTAGAGGGGACAGACAGAGAAAATCAAGGACTTGCCTAAGCTTACAGGAAATCTGAGACCAAGCAAGGAATTGAACACAGGTTATTTCAAAGGCTCACTTGCTGGGAGTGAGTGGGGAAARGGAGATGCTAACAAGGCTGTAGCATCTCCAATGCATTGACTGGCAGTGCTGTGCTCTTTTCTTCCTATAATGCTGTTACAGCATGGCAGCCCTTCCCTTCTCCACAGTTTCTGTCACTGTGTCTGTATGTAGTCCTACTTAAAAGTTTCTTTACGAGATAGGTTAATAGGAACGCTCAAAGGGAGAACAAGAAGGATGGAAAAGAAAATGTCTTAAAGCACAGCTCATTGTGGTAGGAGATGGATTGTAAAAAGTAAAAGAAAATCCCCCAAACCTGGCAGGAGGCGAAAGAGCTGCCTACATTGTTGTGCTGGAGTGTCTGGAGGGACCAGACTTACCATGGAGGACTGGTAAAACCTTTAGATCTGCTGGACACATGGGTAGACTATTTCTCTTTGAAATCCTTTTCCTCTAAGTGCTTTTCTTCTAAAGCTAGCTCTTTGAAATCCTTTTCCTCTAAGTGCTTTTCTTCTAAAGCTAAAATTAACTTGACTTTAATTTAAAGATAGCTTCATAACTGCTGTACATCCCTAGTTACAGCCTCCGGGAAGGGGAGCTGCAATTCAGAATTCAGCTGGATCAAGGTACTGCACTCCAGCCTGTCTCAGCACACTGTGTGTTTCTTCATAGAGCAGTATTGAACAGGAAGGGAAATGCAGAGCACTGCCCTGGGTTCCCAAAATTGCAAGTGAAATACGGTTTGGAGGGGGAAGTTGTTCTGCTTAACCTGGAGTATGCCATAGGAAGGGAAGAGCTGAGGAGTTCCACCTGGAGAAGGAATGAGTTATCTACTCAGTGGAGCATGAGATAAGGGTACACTAGAGGAGATACAGCAATGCAGCATGTCCAGGACGCTGTGACTTTGTATGCTTTGGTTTGCAGATCACTGACTCARTAGATTGCAACAGATCCTGCAAGGTTACTGCAGTTTGCTTCACAAATGACTGTGGTCTACTGGGGAATAGATGTTTTTGTTGGAGTAAATTACTGTGTACACATGATAGCTGATTTTTACACCTCTGTTTGTTTCTCACTATTCCGTTAAGTGGTGAAGAAGAATATGTTTATTTCTTGTGGATTCTCGTTTTTTTTTGCTCTTAAATACCGAAGTTTTATAGTTGGCATTTTCCATCTTTAAAACACTTTGCAAATGTTGGTTTGCTATGGGGTGCATCTATTCTCTAGATTTCAAAATTTTGAAATTTAACTCTAAAATCTATTGTACAGAAAAGCCTAGAAGAATTGGAGTAGCTATTCTCAGATCGGTTATTGAGTTTACTTAGCCTGATGTCTGACACATTGAAATTCCCTAAAGAGCAGGTAACTTTGTCAACAAACAATTTGACAAAGCAAGAGGCAGAGTGTGGATTTTTGTAGTGGTCAATGAAAAARTGTGGGGAAAACAGAATCATTAAAAATGTCAGCTCTAGAAAGTCCAGTGGTCCTGCATTAACACTTGAGCAAAAGCCATTTATATGCACCAATARTGAGGTTGTAGGTTTTATAGTCCAGCAGCTGACTCCCTAACCGGCAATATTTAGACAAAAAGTAAAGCAGAGGATGATGTCATTTGTAGCTTTATAAAATTGAAGTTGATCCTTCAAAAACAATACTTATGCCCCACTACCTGGGAGAAGGAAGGACTGAATATGCTTTGGGATCTGTCTTGGTGTCCTGTTCAAAGGCATTCTGCTCAGAGGAGGCCAATGAAGGAAGCATCCTCTGCGTTGTGTGCGGGACAACTTTGACCTTCCTTCTCGTGTTTCTTGATTTATACCTGACTGGTGTGTAGCAGATGAACACTGTCTGTTAAGAGAGCATCAGAGGGTTTGGAAATTGCTTTTTAATTTATACCCAGAAAGCTGCATCAGTTTTCCCTGCTGCCTTTTTTTTGTGATTAGGTTTATGGGTTATGTGAACTGCAGTTAGTTTAGATAAATTAGAGCTTGATGAATGATTTCTAGGTCCTCCTGTAGTTATTTCTTGTGATTATTAAAGAGAACAGTCTTTGTACACCTCCATGAAGATCAGCACCCTCYACTTCTGTCTTAGTGATGGCTGTTGTGACTGTGTTCTTCTCGTACTTAAGTGTTTATTCTCCCATTGTGTGGCAATATTACCCCATCTTTATTTCACAGATCACCAGCTGAGRCGCAGCAAATTAGCCTGAACTGGTGTGGGAACTTTGGGGTAGAGCAAGGAAATACTCCTCAAGCTATTTGTAAATGTCATAGTGCTTGCCTACCTTCCACGTCCGGGGCTGAAAGACTTTGTGCTCCTGCTCTTAACAGTGAGGTAGCAGCAGGAGGTCCAGGACAATTTGCTGAGCCTTTAATTTTGCCACTTCAGGGCAAGCAGTGGTTTTCTTCATGCATTCAAAACATACCAGGTTGTTTGGAGTGGTAATTGCACGTACCTCCTGAGGCTTACAGGCTTGTCACTTTTTGATTATATGGCTCAAATYGTCT
Source organism: Rhea americana (assembly GCF_003343005.1). NCBI lineage: Eukaryota > Metazoa > Chordata > Aves > Rheiformes > Rheidae > Rhea > Rhea americana. The sequence continues at coordinate 3,971,508 of NW_028186557.1, forward strand.
ATGCGGAGGTTGTTGTGATGATGACTTTAGATTTTTAAGATGTTGGCTGAAACCCACCAGCTGCTTAACTTAGGTCACTATCTATGTGAGACAACAGCAGTAAATAGAAGAGAAATCTATCTGAACTAGAAACCTTAACAGAGGAAATTCCTATTAAGCTTAAAATCTTGTTTTATGGGCAAAGAGGAAGCACACCAGAAGGTCAAGTTAAGATACAAAGTCAAGAATTTATTGTTAGGATAATTGAAATCTTAATGGTCTAATCATTATTAATCCAGATCTAATTATTATAGAAAAGAATAATAATACAGTTAGGTTTGTTACACATACAACTAGTCTGATTCCTTTTCCTGGTGTTATGCTCACCCTTCCACTGTTCCTCTGGTTCTTAAGGTCAGTGGTTTCATTCCAGTGTTGGTAATGGTTTTGTTATGGTGAGTTGCCAGCATCTGGAATCCTTTGTCAGAAGGAATATGATGTTCATGTTGGTGGATTCTTCTTCCTTGCTCTAATATCCACTTGTGGTCATTTTTATATGTTTGCTAACATACTTTTACCCTTGCTTTTTCTTCACAGGTCTGCAATTCCATGGTAGACATGAATGTACTGCATTTGGTGGCTTTTATGCATGTTAGATACTATCTTTTATTTTTTTTTTTATTTATTTATTTTTTTAACCCCTAAAACCGGTTTTGTAGTGCTCTATATCTGCATTTCTTTAACTGAGCATTGCTGAGTTGTTTTTAGCCATGGAGTCATGAGTGCCAAGCCTGTTCCCCATCTTCTCATCCCATGCCTGTACTCCTCTACATTACAGCCCATGTCTCCACTTCCCAAGGTCTCTGTTGCCGACCCAGGCTATTATTTCTCTATATTACATTATTAGAAGCATAAAACCATATGGTATCATACAGAGATAAATATATTAGCCATAGGCACTTGTTCAATTAGGTGAATGCTTTTAGTGCTAAACCAAGTGAAACAAAGCTGTAGGCAGGTCCAGAGAAGTTCAGAAAGAGCAAGCCTGAGTCCTGAGACCTTGCAAATTCTATACAAAGCTGATGGCCTGTTCCTAGCAATGGCAAAACTGTGTTACAGGGCTCCTTGATTACACTGTCCCTTGTAACAAGTCACCTGAGTTGCCCAGTTCCACAGCGTATGTTATACCCGTGAAGATACTGTACACAGTAGACTTTGGACCATTTCTATAGATGAGAAGTTTTTTAAAAAAAAAAAAAAAAAAGAAGAAGAGTTTAGAAAGAAATTATAAAGTGTGTCAATGTAATTCTGAACATGCAGATCCCAAAATGTGTACCATGTCTCTGTTTCATGTGTTTTTTGTGTGTGATCATAGATCCTACACTTATAAAAGGTTATGTAACTGTCGGAGGTAATGATACAGTCCTTGCATAATAAACACGCACTTTTGTAAGCATGTGAGTTTTTTTTAATGGATTAAAAATATTTGCAGCTTTGAACAGTTACTTAAAGAGAAGATAGCTCTAGCTATAGTTCAGATTTGTGGCTGCAAAGTATACTACATAAACTGTACAGCATATGCCACTTTAGTTAATGAAGGTAAGGCAGAGTAGAAGATGATGATGCATATTTGAAATGTCATTTTTTACAGCAAGCTAGAATTAATGCTTTTATGTCCCAAAATAACCAGCATTAGGAAGACCAATTCTGAGACTCAGAACTTAGGAGTATGTTCTTTAGGTGCTGTCCAAAATGGATCTATTTTAGGTACTCTTACAGCTCCCATTACTGCAATATCAGACTGCCTTATAACTTTTAATGCATTTATCTTCTTAATTACCCTGGAAAGATTATCCGTGTTTTACAGATGGCAAGCAAAACCACAGAGAGGCCAAGCACCCCAAACAGTTGCACTAGGCAGGCTTTGGTAGAGTCAGGAGCAAAATCAGTGCCCGGGCGTTTCTTTGCTCTTGCTGAGGTGCCTCAGGAGGGACTTGTGCACCTGTATTTCTCCTTGCAAATGGTGCCTTGTTTAGGTCATTTTAACTACCACAATTTTACTATTAGAATCGCCCAAATGTTAGAGACTTTCAGCACATCTTCTGCACGTAAAGGGTCACATGCAGGAGAAGAAACACTGCTGAGATGCAGTCACCGTCTGAGCAGAAGAGACTGAGTCCAYAGGACCCCCAGGTGAGAGGGGCTGGCAGGAGCCAGGAACAGCAGCAGAGCCAGCAAGTTCTTTTTTCCTGACGTGTTCTGAGTGTTGTGGTTTGCATGAATCCTGCCCTCTGTAGCTTTGCTCCATATATGTTTGAGTGTTTTGTTGCAGAAAGCACTGGCCATGCAAGATCTATGCTCCAAAGTGGCTGCAAGCTGAAATGAGCAGTTTCAGAAATACAGATGATCATTTGTCCTGTCTTCCTGGATACTCTAAATAATTTATACGTTTCCATATGTTCCTCATTAGCTCCCCTTCCCTCTCCAAAGCAGTGATGAAGCTCATGTAATCAATCTGTGCCTGAATCAATAGTTTCTGTTCTTCATAAGGAATGTGTACTTGGTTTAGAATGACATCGGTTTTTTTAACTGTTTTTTTTTAATCTGTTTAAGATTGTTCATGGTTTTGTCTTAATCCTAGAGCAGGCAAATATTTAATCAGGTTTGTCTTGTCAAAGAAATTTTGTATCCAAATATCTCTAAACAATAATGATCCTCTTTGTCAGCTCGTTGTGACATATGCTGTTATAATGACAGAGCATCTCCTGAAAGACAATAATTCACCCCAGAGCCTGCTTTCTCTTTTCTTCTTTAAATTTTATCCTAAGGGATTTTGGGGAATGTGTCTTTCTTTGCCTCTTTAATCACTTCCTCCTACTACTTGACTTATTCCTACTTCCACTCTAAAGGCAGATGAAATAAGGAGCATTTCACACCAGTCCTGCAAACACTCTGCAGCATGACGCTCTGTGGTGTTGCAAAGCCAGAAGCCTTATGCTTAATGATGAGTGCTTGAATGATTGAGCCTTCAATGAGATGTGAAACTCAGATGAGCTGGGGCCCCTGGGCCTGACCTACCACTATGTTGTTCCATTTTTACATCCAGCACAAGACCGCAGTGCCGTTGTGAGTTAGGCCTGTGCATTTTAAATGTAAAAAGTTGACAGCATATCTGCTCTGCTGTGAAATGCRAAGAGTCTTGGCACATATACAAGCCATCAGGCATGAACTGCTAACAGGAGCTAGGGCCATGTTCTTACTGGAAACACCTTATGGTCTCTATAGTAGAAATAAAGACCAAGAGAGGGGAATAGCTGTGAGTAAAATAGAAGATTTGAGATTTATTTGATCACACTCAGCTCTGAAAGCAAACAGCTATTGGGAACAGGTGAAATAAAGCTGTTGCTTGTGATAAAAAATGTGTGGGTTTGCAATTTATCATAAGGTAGGGTGAAGACAGCAGGGCCCTTTCTGCACAGAAACCTCTAGAAGGAGATTTCAGCTGGTATTTTAGCCTGACATTTTTGGAGGAGTATATTGAGAAACAGCAGTACTCTAATATCCTCAAATACATTATTTTGAAATAGCAGCCTGTCCACAAGGTTTATGTGTCTAGTTAAACCTGTGTCAGAGGAAGATTAGCTAAGCCCATTCGTTATTGATCCTTAAGTACCACCTCGAGGAACCGGGGACGATTTAGAAATGTTTGCTTTTGTGAGGGGCCAGGTTGGGCTCTGCCGTCCTTCTTCCTGTCAACAAAAAAAATGGGATCTCATCAGGCAAGATGTGAAGTGGGAATTATCAGCTGTTAGTGGGAGTTAAGAGGACCTGTCCACCTCCAGCATTTCTGCCCTTTCTTTTCTTCAGTTTGGATTGGGGTGTTGTGAAGCCACAGGGAAATCATTTGCCAATTGGAAATGGAGATTCCTCATGGTGCGAGAGGTCCCAGCTGATGTCTGGCTGACTGGGAAATGTTTCTAACGGGTGGTGGGAGATGCAGATTTGGCAGACTGAGAGCCCAGATGCTGCTGTCACTTCTACATGCCCTGATCTTCACTATTTCTGCCTTTTAGAAGTYTCCTGAAGTATCCGCTTGGAGGGAGCAATGGTTTCTGCAGCAGAAAGGGCCAAGTCTCCCTTGTCCTGGAGCTTGGGACAGGGGGGCCCTGAGTGACATTCATGTGCTTCTCAGGCACATGAGGCCTCTTCTAACAGGGACTCCTTTCCGCATGCACCTCCAGTTGCTCTTGCAGACCCCCAGCCTGTACAGAAAGCAAAGCAGGAGAGCGCAGGCATGCAGCTGAGCATCTTTGACCTTCTCCAGCTGTCTGGCTCTGTCCACCTRTTAGTTCCAGTCTTAGAGTTATGCTATGTGTGCCTTGGAGCATGGCTTGGCACTCACTGCTCCAGGTGATTTATCTTGTTGCTCACCTGAATGAGAGGGTACAGTCCATTAGCCTGCCCAGAGCTCCACGCTGCAAAGGCTGGACTGCGTCTGCTAACCGAGCCCCACCTGCGTTTTTGCACAGCGCTACGATACAGGCATCATTTTAGACTGTCATCTGCTTTCGTGCAGCCTGCCTTTCCCCTTATCTGTCAACCCTACTGTAATATAAATGCTAGTGTTTGCTGCCTTTTAATCTGCAGTAATCCAACCTTTTCTGATTGCTACGATTTCAGTGTGCAGCAGTGAGCATCACATTTAAGTGTGCATTGCCTCTTASACCATCCTTCAGTTTATAAATGCCAGAAAACTTGGCTCTGTTTAGCCACAGGATGTTGTTTTCAGTCCCCTCTCCCTTTTCTTTTAGTAATCACTTAGCCTAATTGAGGAATGCAGACAGCCCAATAACTTTCCCCAGATCGTATTTATTATTTTTTGGTTTATGTGCTGGTCTAGGTCGCTCTACTGTGTAAGAGGCTTGTTCTTTTGTTTGAGAAATTGCATTTATTTTCCAGAAGAGAKATGTGTTTCGGCACAAAAGATTTGCTTGTTTTAGTGGTACTTCAGCCTTCAAAAAAAAAAGGGGGGGGGGGATTGAGGGGGGAGGGTGCTGGGAAATGCTGAGGCTTATTAGCCTYGAATTGCCTCTCTTCCAGGAATTTGCCTCTGAGGCTGATCTTTTGGTTTAAAATATTGGCAAGTTGAGTAAGGGAAAAATGAATGTAAAGAACTCACTGCAGCTAGCATCAGGGAGAGAGATTGCACTTTATTGAGAAGATAGTTTGAAATTTTTCCTTACTGATTAGAATGTAGATCCATTCTGTCTCCGTTTGGGCAGTGGGAACCACAACTGACTGATGCTTGACTCAACTTCCATTTGGTGTTTGGCCCAATTAAGACCACTTTAGGATTAAAGGAGATTGAAGTTCCTTTCTGGAAGGATGCTCTCTTGATAAATATATAAATCCTGCCTTGCCTGAGAGTGAGCTAGAAGCAYGTATTGGAAATAACTAAATTGCTCGGATTCTGACTGACAATAAAATAATTACCTCAAAACTCAAGCAACTGTTGTTTTGCAAAAATGCTGGATATCAGCATTAATCACGRAGTGGGGTCGATCTGGTGAGCATTACTTGAGGGTTTTGCTTTCTTTTTCTGTCTTGTTTTTGAATAACCACAGCCTCATCCAAGCCTGAGATGTAATAAAGAGTTTCGGCAAGGCTGTTCCCCAGTAGCCTGTCATTTCTTCTAATATACTGGTAATGCCATCTGTGCTTGAGACTTTATTAATCTGAAATGAGACCAAGAGCTCACCTAAGTTTTTCCAGTTTTATTCTTTGTTTTAGGTTGCTTTCCCCACATRTCCCCATTCCCTCTGACTTCTCACCTGGCTTTCTCACTCAAGTATTCACACAGTTCGTATTTGCACTGGTGGATAAACAGGCTTGTGCTGTTAACAGAGCTGTTTTTAGAAGGAGGTCTAAGGCAGTCACAGATGCTGAGCCCTGCTTTTGAAGTGGTTAGTGTGAGTCTGTGTTTCTCTTGGCTTTTCCTGCTCCTGTTTCTGTAACATGGCACTTGTATCATTTTGGGGTAATACTAATGAACTGGCCTGAGCAGAAATCAAAGCASGGAGATAGGTTATGTATCCTATGTGATGTTGGCTGACCAGGTTGGTTGTCTTCCTGGCTGCCTGCTCAGCAACCTCAATAAATGCAGAGTTTCCCTGACCGAGTATTTCCTAGGCTTCTGTATATTGGCAAGAGGAAAGGCTCTTTGATCACGTGTCTCTAGGGGACACCCAGATTGCAGAGTCACTGCAGTTGCTGTTACCACAGTAGTGGGACATGCTGTCCTACCTGTCATAGCAGGCTGTGGGAGCACGCGGTGGCGGGTCCCGGACACTGCTGTTAGTCACCATCAGGAGCCCAGTTCTGGCAAGCATAGAATCAAAATGTGCTTCTGGAGCTTCTTCTGCATCTGCATTAATCTGGTATTAATCTGGCCTTTCTCTTAGCACACTTAAGTCTGATCTAGTATCACTGAAGGTCTTTTCATAGATTTCAAAGGGCTCTTGATCACCTTTTCTTCTCTTTGCCCCCATTAGACCTGGCATGTGATTTTTTTCCCCCTTAAAGTTGCCCTGATTTTGTTTCYTTTTAATGCAGCTGTCCCGTAATATAGACTTTAGAATATGTTTTGGTTTCAGGATTGAGGAGAGATCTTGGCATCTGCCTTTTCAATACAGACAGAAGTTTCTTCCTTTAAGTAAGCTTTTGGAGGGTGCAGCTTTGCCGTATTCAATTCTGGCTTTCCTTGTAACTGCTCATAAGCAAGTTCAGGAAAATGATAACATAGGATTCAGTATAAATATCCTGGTAGGAAAATACCTTCCTCTTGGGCATTATTATTTTCTGTAAGAACTATTTAAATACAGTTTCTTTCTATTTTTCAGTAGCAAAGAGTGTTGAGTAGAGGGTCAAGTATAGTATTCAACTGAATGAATAGCCTCTATTAAGCAATGCTTTTTGATTGTATGTGCTCTTCTGTAGCTGGAACACGTTTCTGTGAGTGCTGTTTATAAAGGTTAGATTTTATTAAGTTCAAATAATGTGCTATTGATTTAGAAAATGTTTTGAATGATTGTGCGCGAAGAATATATTCTTTCAGAAGAGATCTATGGCCTGCAAGCATACAGCAGTGCCCTGTCTAGGCCATATCCAGGGTAATATGGATTTCTTTGCCAGGCAGAATACAGCTGCATGACTCTGTACYCTATGCTGCTTTTGCTGGAGGAAGCAAATGCATTCCTGATTGCAGTCTTCCTGAGGTAAGCTCATGTCGTCTTGTGGCTTGGACTCGCATCAACTTACTGAGCATCAGCTGAATCGCAGTGAYTACTTGAGCATGTGCCATAGTCAGCAGCAAACTCAGGATAACGTGATGTAGCCTTGGCTACRTTGCGATGAGCTGAGCTAGCTCAGACCGCTTAGGTTTTCCGTTGGTTAGGAATGTGCCTGTGGATGGTTTATGTGGCTCAGGTGTTTTGTGATGACCTCTCCAGTCACGGTTTGCARTGACTCGATAGTGAGTCAGCTCTGGGGGTAATGTGGGAGATGTTCAGCCATGTATTGACTGCTCCAGTACAGTGGTGGGCATAGAGCAAGGAGGCAGAGGGTTAATTTAACTTCTACTCTACAGAGTCAAGGCAGCAACTTTTTTTACTTAGAGGCTTATCCTAGGAGAGCAAATAAAGCCAGTGTCTCGACTAGTGTAGCTGAGCATAGTTTAGGTGACTGCTCCAGTGGAGGATCTGTCCCACAGCCTTGGCGCTGATACGGCTGTAAACACCCTTCTCTGAGACCATTCTACTTCATCATGAGCTGGGTTGTTTCACTGGCCCCTTGTTTCCAGCTTTGAACTTTGGATCCTGACAAGCTCAGAGTAAAAGTCACASCAGTTAAGTTTGCTGCAAGTTTAATGCTTTAAGCTGTGCAAAATCACTTCTGCATAAGAGGAGGTACTTGGTCTGCAGCCCAGCCCTCTGCACACAGCAACAGACTGGCTCCATGTGAGCTCTGATGGTTCATGCTAGTTGAAGATTTAACCCATGAAAGGCATCGAGCACACAGAAACATCTCCTGGAGTCAGGCATTGTGTGCAGGCTGTCCAGCTCCTTCCCAGGAAGCTGCAGAGAATCCCATCCTCGGCGATGTCCCCAGCCGCTGTCRCTGCAGCCAGCTGCAGCACCCAGGACAGCGTGTGAACACAGACTGGCACAGCCACTGCGACACATTCCCTCTGAACCAGAGCCGACATCCCCAAATCCGAGCCATTTGCTGCAGGGAAAAAGCAGCTACAGCAGTGCGCTTCAACAGTAATAATTCACAGCAGCAGTGACTAGTTACTAAGGATTGATCAGTCACTAATATGTGGGCTCTGAAGATGAATATGAGGGTTTAGAAAACAGTGGGATTCCCAATGCTAGATACATTATGAATCCACTTCAAGGTGTGCATTATAATGTCCACTCTTTTATCCTATTCTGTCAATAGCAACAACCATGTAGAGAAGAATCATGTTATGGATTCAGTATTTCTATAGTATGACCTTGTTGTTCTGCTTGAAGATAGCAGGAAAGATTTACAAATACGGGCATGGATGCGCCTGAGCCCAGCTTGAGACTGATTTGCTGTTTGCACAGCTGTGTGGTGTGATGGATGGTGCAGCAGTAGGAATTAGAGCCATTCCTGCCTTTCTCATTAGGCAGCCATGATCAAGCTATTGCCGTCTTTCTGCCTCAGTTTCTGCCAGCATAAGTGTTCACTCTAGCAGTCCTGGTCTCTCTGAGAGCCCAGGGGACAATGCTTGTGGAGGCCTGCATTCCTGCTATCATTGGACATTGGATATATTGAAATAGGATGGGTGAGCAGGAGATTCCCCKTGTCCTCGCCCAGCTGGGACAAGGCAGTCTGCCTTCACCAGGTGTGATGAGGACTTTGCTGGGGATTGGTCTTATTGTTAGTCCTGTCACTATAAGAGAGTTAGTCTGGATGGTGATCTGGGGACTCCGTTGGCAGAGAGTAGAAATTAAAGCAAATCCTCTGCTCCAAATCCTTGTTAGAGGAAGAGAGAGTGTTATAGTAAGAACACTGGCTTGGTGGGATATGAGGGAATGAAGGAACAGAAAGCAAAACAAAAGCTGTCATTTTGATGCTGAATACTGTGTGCCCATCTTGTAAAGGATACAGGAGAGCTGGAAAAGGTGTGGTGAAGGGTGACAAGATGAACCAAAGGGATAAATGGGATTCTGTACAAGCAATGACTGCGTAGACTGACCAAGGCTAGTTAGGTCAGAARTGGCATGGAGAAGGTGAATAGCAGGTGACAGTCCACTTACACAAGAGCTAGGGAGCATCAAGGGAAACCAGCGGGAGAAGGCAGGTTCAAAACAAGGAGCAGGGAGTACTTCACTCAGAGTGTCATTGGAGGAGTGACCTCCCACAGGACACTGTGGGTGCTAATGCTTTGCTTGTTTGCTTTTTAACTGGGGTATGCAATTTCATGGAAGAAAAATCCATCTGAGTCTTCTAAATGCAGAAACTCTGCATCTGGCTCAGCAGGTCCCTGAGCCACAATTCTCTGGATGTGAGAAGGGTAAATAAGAGGACTGTTGCTGYATGATTGCCCTATTCTTAAGCTCTTTCTTGGCAGATGCTGTTGGCCATGGTCAGAGTTACCAGRCTAGATGGAYCTTTGGTCTGACCTAAACTGACTGTAAGTGGAGCCCAGTCCGCTCTTCTGTTTAATTGCTGTCAGTACTGCTTCCTTATGCGACCTTGAGCAGATCACTTACTCCTCCTGTGCCTTAATCCTGTAATCCATAAATGCGAAGATACTAGTGCTTCTTCTGGTGTTTTATTCATGTAGAGTCTTCAGGGTAGATACTGTTTCTGTTTACTTGTTTGTAGAGCATCTAGCACATGAGAATACTATCTCATCAGATAGGCTTTCAGCTGTTGCAATAGTAGCAATAATTAACAAGAAATGCCTTCTCCTCCTCCCAGTATTAGTATTTAGCTCATAAACAAATTATTGATTGTTACTGAGAAAAAAATATGTACTGAAGCCTGTTAAACAGTAATGTATGACCCCAGATCAGCAGTGAATTACTGGAGGCTGGAGAGTGAGCCAAGGAAGTATCACTGTGTGTTTGCCGTGCTTTTATACTCTTCCATAGATACCTACTTTCAGGGATGGGATATGGGGCTAAACTGATGCAGTACTGGTATTTCTATGCTCTCTTCCTTTGGCACAAACTTCCCCCACAGCCCCATAGACCATGTTCAAGGGAAAGAAACCTCAGAAACCAACCAAGTTTGCTGTATCTCACTGGTGGGGGATATTACTTAATAAATAAAGGTATCTTTTGGAATGATTATCTAGGCAGTGTCTTTTGGATTCATCTGGCTCGGCATAAGACATTTTTACTCTGGAATCAGAGCTCTGACCCTATCAATAATTTAGCTCAGGGACCAAAACCATGCAGCTAAGTACAGACATCAGTGTGAGTTTTCATCTTCCCTTGTGCTGAAGGCTCTGCGCATTTTCTAATGCAGCTAGTCTGTCCTGCAGTTTTTGTTGCTGTTGAGATGAGTTATTTCCCGTCTGCAGCACAGGCAGGGTCTTATCTTTGGTCCTCAGTGCAAAAAAGCTGGTGCAATAGCATGGAAAGTAACGGCATTTTCAGCAAGGTGCCAGATAAGTTTGTTCTGCTTTGTTTCGCAGAGTCTTGTTTGTTGCTCACAAATGCTGGAATGGAGATTTTCTTTTGCACATGAAAATGTTTGTGGATTCCCAAAGCTGTCTATGTTTTTTGATCCAAAAGCTCGTGCTGAAATGTGTAGTTTGTCTGTCTCTCAGCTTTGGTGGATCTGTTTATCTCTTAGAAACCTACTTAGAAAAAGAAACTTAAGCTCCTGGTCCCTTAGGGTAGTTCAGATAAATGTGGATAAATAGYATTTCTCAGTTAAGGGACAGATTTATAAATCAGGGCATTATGACGAACTGGTTTGAATCAATGGTTCACATAGTCCGTAGATCAAACCTCTAATCAGTCTTAAAGTGGCTAAATCCATCAACTGATTCATAACATTCCTGGACAGTAGCTTATCTTTCATGTTTAGGGTTAAATTTCAGAAGTGCTCCATGGTTTCAGTATTTTTGTACCTACAAAGTATTACAGACTCTAAGTGACCCGTGGAGATTTTATTCATGCTGTGGAAAGGGGAGCCTTTCCCCAGGGAATTCCTTGTGCAGAATCTTTGCTGTTTGAAACCAAAAATATAACTTGGGCACATAGCCCTTCTGGCCAAGGGTCTTGGATTGTTTTGAAACCTCCAAAGGAAACTTCTCGCTCCCAGTCTTTCCTTGGCTTTGTATGCAGTTGGATAACAATTTCCTTCTCAGGGAAGACTATTAACATTGACTTAGAGATTAGAGCTCACTCACTGACTTGTTTGTGGTATTTTGCAAGACCTGTTGGAAGGTGAGCAACCAGCCCCCTGCTTGAAGTCTGATGAAATGCCTGTGTCTTTCTCCAGGCTGATTACTTTTAGTGTCTAATGTTGAGATTTATCTCCATGCTGGGAGATATAAAATCCTGGCAAAGGTCTTTAAATATTTCATTATGCCTTTTCCTGCTGCTTCCTCTTGTCTTTTTTGATCGTTGTTGCATCCTCTTGCCTTGTGAGTGACACCATGTCCTACAGACCTTCCAGACTGGAGGCCAGACTCGCCTGTGGAGAGCTCAAATGGAGATCTCTCAGCTCTGTGTTTGCCTAGCGTGTGAGTGAGTCGCTGTGTGCGATGGAGCATGTTGGCCCAACACATCCCATCTTCTGACAGGGACCTTTTGATCTCATGAGTAGTGACCGCCCCACGGCTGTGGATGGGCCTTGAGGCAAGCTCCCATTGAGCTTTTGCGTGTCTCAGCTGGCGGATGTGACACAGCAGGTCAGTATGGGGTGAAAAGTCCTGCATGGCACATGGGGTCACGAAGGTGGAGAGAGCCGTTAGCATTGACCTGCTAGCATGTAAGGGTCAAGCCAAGCTGGAATGATGGTCATTGAGAAGAAATCAAATGTGTGTATTGTGGGAAGGTCTGTGCACATGCCAGCCTCAGGTTTAAACAACAGCTGAAAAACTGGTTACATATTAGACCCAAGCTAAATCTCAAAAGCTAGTCTTTGGCTGTTGTGTGGAGAAGCTGGAGTCCTGAATTTCCTATTTCATGTTTTTGGTTAATTGAGTTTTGCTAAGCTGTGGCCTTGTCATTATTGTTTCTGCTTTGTTTTGTGAAGGAGTTGTTATTTGGGGTTTATACCCCCTCTCCCTGCCATTTTCAGCTGGAGAATCACAGCACTGTTTCAAAACAGAAAATATACAGTAAATTCAGTTCTTCACAGGGTCTTCTTTTCCTTTAAAACCACTCTGTGATCAAGCTGCTACTAAAATAACCTCAAAAGTGTCCTCTGCTTATTCCTTCCTTGGGCGTCATCAGTGAATTCTTTGACTGTGTAGAAGTCAAGTGGCAGAGTTCCTCTTTCTAGAGGACCTGATAACAACACTTGTCAAGTCAATAGAGAGCTCTCTGCCCTGTTTCATAGGCTTTGGAAGCGGGGCATTGCCAAGTGGCGATCAGCATTTAGATAATAAACACTTGCTGTTACTTTGAAAGCAGATTAAGCTCTGAAACTTTATTAGAATAATTTTGTGAAGGTTTGTGCRCATCAAATCATTTCTCCATTGTTTGAACAGATGATGGCAGCAAAATCAGCAGTTTGTTTGGAGATGTTCATATTCCAGAGTGTTCTCTGAGAGTCACATCTTATCACTATCCTGGTCAGAGAGTGGTCTCTGACCGGTTCCAATCAGGGTAATGCCCTTTCAGTGTAAGTAAATTGTTAAAGGTTATCTTAATCTACCTGGAAAAACACCAAACTCATTCATTTCCAAATGGAAGGATTGGAATGGAGAATGTCATAAAGCATCCTCTAGCAACTCACTGATTTTGTTTTGAGGCATTTTGAAGACTGAGGAATCTATTAATATAAACAGCACAGGAATATCCTACCCTGTTTTCTGTCTTCCTGGGAATATTTTGCTTCTGAAAGGCAGGAATGGGTAAGACCGAGGGAGCTGGTGAGTTCAGCAACAGCTCATAGCATTGCTCTTAAAACAGTGCTCCGTGCCATATGTGAAATAAATGGAAAGTGCAGATAACAGACACAGTCTGGGCATAAATTAACCCCTTCACTTACAAGGTCAAGGAGAGCTGTCTGGAAGGCAATACAGGCATCAGGGAAATGATTTTACATTTCATTCATTGAGTGGCAACAAACTTAACAAGGTTCATTTGTCTACAAAGCCTCACTCACAACTGTTAATAGGATCTGCTGAGAAAAGAGGAGATTTTGCTCCTCTGCAGCCCCTGCTACAGCCATGCCACAGAAATTAAACTTAATATGTGAGGACATAAGATAAAGCTACAGGGGCAGAGGGACATGGAAGGCTGATGTTTGATTCAGACTTAGGAAAATCTCAAGGCAGAGCATCTCTGTGGGGCATAGATGACATTTGAAGGGGATCCAGGAGACACAGGGTCCAAGTGATGGCCAGGCATTGTACCACTTCCCTGCACAGTGCTGAGTCCTTTCAGAATGGTTTTACACCATTGTGGAACCAGGCTTGCTTGTCGGGGGGTTGAATTTGGCCTCATGCCTCTTTGAAACACAGGACAAAAAAGCCAGGTGCTACCTCTCCCTTGATACATGCCTTGAAGTTAATCCAGTCTAGCCAGTAACCAAAATTGCTGCTGGACTACAGCGTGTTTCCCTTCAGAGATCCTGCACTGTTACTATGAGCATTTGCGATTAGACATTTCTACCTATGTGAGCTAAAAAGGGAGCTGCTGCCTTCACCTTTTGTCCACCAAATATATTTGTGGCTCCTTCGTTTGGATAACTCGTCATCAGACYGTCACTTTCCACCCGCTAGGAGAGTTTTCATCTATCAGACTTGCTTTGTCCTCAGCCACTATAGTCTCAGTGAAACCATTTTAGCTGATTGTCCTCAGGTGTCTGAGTCATTATCACTGAGAAATATCCACTGACTTGGAACACTTACTGCCTCTTGTGGCTCAGCTTTCAATAAAACCTTTGCTGTTAATTGAATAGGAAGTGTCATCTAGATGATTTTTTGCTAGGACAGTACAACAGGACTTTGAGTGAGATTGGCAGAAGTACTCAGCACTGCTTTAAACCTCGTTTGAATGAGGTGGAAATTCCTGTAATCAACAGGAACAGAATTATATCTATGCCAAAACCATACAGATTTCGCCCCTGCTTTCTTCACTTCTGATCTGCCTGTGTCCACCTGGCCTTAAGTACATCCTATGGGCACATTCTGGTTTGTGTTCTCAGTTCACAGATGAAGATAACACTGCTTGCTTATCTTAGAGGACTATGTGAATCCAATTAATAAAGCTATGAAGCTGAAAAGCAGTAGAAGAGCTAAATATCATTACATAATGAGACCTCATTTGCAGTAAATGATATGAAAAAATGATTTCTTGCAAAGAGTTACAAATTGCCATTGCTTTTTTAGCTTAATTGTAGATGCTTGATTCTAATTTGTTATTTGTCATTTCCATGTTAATGAAGAGTTTTAGATATAATTACTGCGTTTATGGCAAACAGCACATTATCATTTTCCAATGTTTGCAAAGTACTGGCTTCCTTAGAAATAAAAAAGCTGAATAATTATCRTTACTGTGCAGCTCTGGGGAAAGCTGTACAAATAATAGTGTCCAACCCCCTCTGCAGAACGCTTCTTGTGCAAGACGCTCTGCGGAGGCAGCTGCTCTCGTTAGCCCCATTTTACATTTGGAGTAACTTGTCCAGACCACTCAGCAGGCCTCTCGCTGTCTGGAATCCCAGCCCGTACTGCTGCTTCTGGACTCTCTCTTCATCACTCTCACAACACAAAGCCCTATCAGAGCTGTCATTTCGGTTGGTAATAGGTTTCCCAGTTTGTTCTGGTCTGTGAAAAAGCTGAAGTGTTGCTGTACTCAGGGAGATGTTCCCCAAGCCCCATTCTCCTCGGCGTTCTCCGGCACTATTGCTCTGTGCTCTTGGCCTGTTGGAACGGTGATATAATTTCTGTTGTAATGCAGTAGATGTTATAAATACATCTTGCTGCTGCTAAGAAGGGGCTCTCTATCCAAGTCAGGCTGCTGTTGTCCCAGGAGCTGCCTTTCCCTTGCCCAGCTTGGAAGGCACTGGAATTATAAATCAAAAGGCAGAGCTTTCGGGTTACRAGAGGCTGCACACCATCTGATCTAACATCGTGCTGCTGGCATAGGATGAACCCAAGTTCATTCGAGGGCCGTGTTGTGACGAAGGAATGAAGAGTATAGCATCCCACGGTGACAGCAGTGGAGTTAGAAGCTCAGAAGAGAGCTACAAGATTGTCAGAAAAATCAGTGTCAGAAAAATGGGACTTTGTAGTACTGACTTTCATGCTGTCCCCAGCRCTCTGCCCCTCTGGCAGCCTCTCTGCTGTGTGCTAGAGGCAAAAAGCGTTTGGACTCTTGCATTGTTCGTACAAAGAGGGACAAGTCCTTCGCCTGGGGGGGGGGGTCTAGTTCCACTCAGAAATGGCCTGAAAATATTCCTTAATCTGATCCTTTTCCGTTGAGAAATCATTTTAGGACAACTGCCAGACTCAGCTACGTGCTTGCCACACGCTAGGAGTGCAGCACGTTCCTGTTTGAGGGTCTGATTTCTGTTTCGTCCGAATCCATCGCTCTGAGACTTGGCTGTGAAAGATGACTTTGGACTTGGGCTAGGGTGATTACTAGAGGGAGAAAATAAGAGAATTTTATTTGCAGAGGGAATAGAGGAAGACTTGACAGTGACTCCCAAAACCTGTTCCTGGGTCTGTTACAGACTCCATCTGTGGAATATGAGAACAAAACTGGTTTTCACCTCGTGTGACAYGTGTGGATGTGTGGGGACAGCTCAGTTCCAGGTGTGTGCAGGGCAAGATGACAGCAAGAGACAAGCATAATGCAGTAGGTGCCAGGACCTGTAGTTGGATGGTTGTCCGCTGTAACTCTATGCCTTATAGGTAGCAGGCAGCCTTGTACTAAGAGAATTACTTTTCTGAATTATATTTCATTTTAGTCAGTGGTGTAGTAACACGTTGTGACACATCAAATCCTATGACTTGGCTTCTAGTTTAKCCTGATATTACACGACTTAATGGAACGTATACAGAAGACATTTTTCCCCCTTTCATATGCTATGTATTTAGGGTGGTGACATTAATTCAAAGTTCATTACAGCAAGGAGAAGACATCATTTATGCTACCTTGGCCTGATGCTATATGTCATTACTTCCCTGTCTGCCTCACTTCCAGGCATGAAGTGTTTTCATGCTACAGCTTTCCTGGAGCTCGAAGTCTAATCAGCAGTCTCCAGGGTATCTGGCTGTCTTTCTGGCTCTTCTTGGACGTTATCAGTTGTCTGCTCTCTCAAGAGTGACATAATTCCTGGAGCTGCTCTGTTTTTTAGGGGGTCAAATCTCATAGCGTTTGAAGTCATTTGTAGACATCAGGAGTAAGCCAACAGAAAGTATAAATACACTAGAAAATCAGTACACTTAACTACTAGTAAGATCCTGCTATTTCTACATTTTTTTCTACTGGCTTGCTTTACACTTTACTCGTTCCATTTTCTTCTCTCTGGGATTTTCCCAAGGCCCATACCCATTGGCCTACTTTGAGCATTACTAGCGTCTGGGGCAGTTTTGGGGAAAGCCAATTCACTTCTCTTACCTGTTTAATGAAATTGTTGTTAGCTTTGTCTTCCATTCTCTCCTGGGCAGATAAGGATGCTTTGCTACACAGATATTCAGCCTTCACTGTTGTGAATTTTACCACAAGCGGTAGATGGGTATTGACCATTTGGGGTTCAGTGTAAGCCTGCCTGAATCTTCAGGCGGTGGAAAATGGCAAAGTAGAATGGCTTAATTAAACATAGAGTCTTTTCATGGATCTTTTATTAGTGTTGTGTATGAAGGTTTGGCAAGCACATTTTGATGAGTTGTGCTTGAGTATCACCTCCTCCCCAGGGCTGGGCTTCTCGTGGCAGTTTGCACAATTTTGTGTGTGTTATCAAAGGTATCAATGAGAACTGCAGGCATATCTAGCAGCATGCCTGGGGCAGGGCACATCCTCAAGACTGGTAAAAATAATGCTACTCTGCTGAAGTCAATGGAATTGTACTGCTACAGAGAAGACTGAGTTTGATCTGTTACCCCCATGCTTACTGTTCTTCCTGGAGCAGGAGGAAGACCAGGCTCAACTTCTCTGCTAAGTACTTGCCACAATATATGCTCAGCATTTCAGAGCAGCAGAATTCTTTTCTCTTCAGTATTTTGGGTAATAGAGCACTGGAATAGCTTATCCAGAGAGGTCGAGGAGTCTCCATCCTTGGAGATATTCACAAACCGTCTGGATAGGGTTCAGGGCCACATGCTCTAGGTGACCCAGCTTGAGCAGGGGATTGCACTAGGTGATCTCCAGAGGTTCCTGCCAACCCCAATCATTCTGTGAGTCTGTGATTTAGACAATTTTGTCAATTTTAGTCTTTGGACTAAATTGACAAAATGGACAGTTGGTCGTTGGACAATTTGCTTCGCCCTTGCAAACATTTACTAAAATCTTCCCTGCGTGCTTTGTCTTCAAGAATAGGTAATATGAAGTGTTGGAGTACACACTAAGGAGGGTCTCGAAGGGAAAATATATTTGTTTTTCCTTGGCACCTAGATACTTTGATACTTAAACTAATGGTCTCCTAAAGGACATTTGTTTCTGGATAAGACTATCCTACTGTGATTTAAAATCTGTGTTGCGCTGGCTTCCAGAACATCACGTTGAGATAGAGATATTACAGTAGGGGCTACTAAAATGTATAGGAAGAGTCTCTGACAGGAGCAACTTAGAATAGAAACAGAAAAGACAGACTGAAGGGCCAGGAGACACCTACCCTTAATATTCCCATGGGAAATGGAAAAACAGAGATTATTTCACTTGCCTGTGGTTGTATACAACAACAACTGCAAGGCTATCGAACCAGTGTCAAGAACCTTAAGTCTCCATTTGGTGTTGCAGTACAAGTACATCCCATCACGGTGGGGACCAATGTTAGGTTTTTGATGCAAAAGGAATGTGGAATCAGCCGTTTTTTGCAAATATAAGCAAATACATTTTCATTTGTGACTAATACTGGATTGTGCTCAGTCTGCTGATGTTCATAAGTATTTGCATGAAAATGAGTCTCCGAGATAAATGGATTTTATTTCTGGCATCTAATCGATGCTCAGGGCTTTGTGGTTTAATTACTAGAATTGTTTGCTGAAAGTAAAATTCAATGTCTATTTTTTCCCTTAAAAGTCAACCCCTTCATTTTTATTTGCAACCATTTAGTACTTCATTGATCTTATGCCATTTCATGATTAGTGTTGCATCTTTCCAGCTGAAATATAGGCCAGATCTTGAACTAAAAAAATACATCCCTTTTTCTTAAGTGCAAAAATGGAAAATGCCTTATTTTAACATTGTTTGCTGCAGAAAAAAATCATTTATACAGTGTCATCAGGAAAAAAATGTATTTGCTCTTTCAGGAAGGAAAAAAAAGTGTTTTCAGAGTCTGATTAACATGAGACATAAACTGAAATATAGAAAAAAATTGAAGTTTAATTGATGATCTTTCAAAGAATATAAGGATGAGGTCTCTGTGAGGAGGACCTTTATGTGGCTTGTATTTAGAAAGGATTGAAGTACATGAGTGGATAGAGCAGCAGCAGCACACAGAAGTGACCTCTGCTCTCTGCAGAGGGATCATATGGCCACAGAGATGTGGAAGATACTTAGTTGAAGTGCAACAACCGTTGTTTTGCTGCTGTCCTGCAGTAGAAATGCCATTAGAGCAGAGAGAAGATAATGCAGGACACTCTCCACCTGCAGCTTCTTTGGCTTTTCACTCCCCACCGTCCCAGCTCCTTGACACTTAGATACYATTTTTGCAAATTAAAACTATCTTTCCCAGATTATAGGAAAGAGTGCTGGGTTATGGAGTGGAAAATGGGTGTTGAAAAGTAGCTTGAGACTGATTTCCCTTTCGTGCTCTTTTTCTACAAATATAAAGGGTCAAATCCTATGGTCCTGGGTCAGACAAAACCACTGATTGCAGGGAGAGTTGGTGCAAGAAAAGTCCAAAAGACTGGGGTATGTAAGTACAAGATTCCCGCAACGTTTTTGCAGGTTCCCTGTCTGAGTTGGTGATACCAGATGTCACAGCTTCCCAAATGCTGCAGAGCTGCTTGGAGGTGCACAGCTGTTATTTGTGGAGCTTTATTTTCTGTACTCTCCACGATGACTTGGGCAGATTGCAAACAGTGCAGAGACCTGGGTGACAGTGCAGAGAATTTATGTTTGAGGGCCTTGTCCTCAGCTGCAGTAAATCAGGAAACTGCCAACTAAGTATCTGAGTCTACTGTAAAGCATTTAAAAAATCTGTTGTTAAGGTTGAGATGTGCTTACTGCTGAATGGTAGCACGTTCCCTAGAAGGCACTGCAGCATACCTCTGCAYGTGTGTGTGGCTTGCGTGGGAATATCAGCAGTGTCAACCTTAAAYTTGTCTGATGTTCCCTGTTTTAATTGTTTTGAACTTTGCCAAATTTTAACTGTTTGGACTGAAATTTCCCATGCAGGCTGCTAGATCTTTTGAAAAACTTTCAGCTAAAATAGTTGAGCTGCTCCAGTGGTGAAGAAGGGAGGAAAAAAAMCCATTTTTTAATGGAAATCTCTGAGAAAAAAGTAACGGACAGTTAAAAATGGTATCTTGCAGAATATTTAAGATAGGACATTTCTTTACTTGTGAAGCTTGTTCTTGCAGCTTTAGTAAACTTCTTAAAGCTTTTTTTGAGTAGTTTATTTATGTATTGCTATTCAAATATTACTAYGTAGTAGTAACAGTTGAAGAGCCGTGTGTCCTATGAAAGCGTTCATGTGCTTTCTGAGCGCTTCTTTCAGGGCATTAACCTACCTGTTCCAGAGCTTATGCTAATGGTTGAAATCCCAGTGCTTCAAAGTTTTGTAAAATGTTGCAATGTAAATGTTTCACATTGCCACCCAGCTGATTTCTGTGTGCGAGTCCCTCTGTAGCCCAAATCACATCAGGCTGGGCTGGCCGATGGGCACCATTCCTCTGTTCTCCAGCCAGGGTGGCTGTTCTTCTGCACCTCCTCCACAGTGGGAGTTTTATGAGCATTTTAAGACCTCTCTCTCTGCTTCCCTGTAGTATTACTAACCAAATTGAGGGCTTGGTCCTTATTTCCAAAGTTTTGGAAACATGCTGCTCAAAGCTCCTTTGGACGTGGTTTCTGCAGGAGACAGCAGTGATAGGCTGTGGTCCAAGACTGTGGAATCAAAGATTTGTGCAGACTCCTCACTTCCTACTGCAATGATGAAGCGGGTGGTATTMACCTGGACTCTTCTGACACAGAGAATGGATTAAAAATATCTTATGAGCAACAGGGTAAAAACTAAACTCCAGTGGAAGCACTACCTCTCTTTGAACATGCTTCTTCCCTTAGAGGGAAGCTGAGAGAAGAAATATAGTTTGAAGACCTGGCAGGCTTTGAAGCTCTTTAGACCCAAATCAGGGTTTCCTGTCTGACATGTTGCAGTCAAGGGGACCCAGAAGTTGAAGTTTTGTGTGTTCTGAATAGAGATCTTCACCATTCCCCATGACACCACGCTATACGTACTTTCACCCTCGAGATACTAGACCTTGCAATCATGACATGTTCATGCGGTGCAATGATTGTTGTATTTTAGGACTTCTAGGCGCTTTTAAGATAATTCTCTTTCTCGCCTGGTTCAGTAAGACTAATGTTACAGAGGCTGCACTTGACTGTAGATGGACAGAAAACAGGATCACAGAACGGGAATCAGGCAGCTTCTGTGGATGGTAAATCGCAGTATAAGTCAACATTAGTGTGTGGCACCCTGTCCCCGTTACTCTGGCTTCAGAACCTTTGTGCTTCCTCCTTCACTACAGCATATCTTGTCTCTATGCTTTGCACTTACCCTCAATGAAATTTTCTGTTTGGAAACATCCAAGCAGTTTGGCCCAGATCCCTCTCCTCCAAATTAGGCGCCAGAGCTGCCCAGACACCTGTGTGTAGCCAGCAGAACTGAAGAGCATCTGCAGAGAAAAATCTAGACCTGAAGTGAGATGAATCAAATTTTGCAAGTGCCTGTCTCCTYCTGATTCTGGGAGCTGAAGGTAGATGAACTTCTAATTTAGGCATTTCAGATAAGTAGCTGAAGTTTGATGGGATAAATCCCGGCCTTGCAAGCGTTTTTTCCTTTTTGTGTACTGATTACATGCGTTTTACAGAGGAGGAGGGTTAGCTACCAGCAGCAGAGCTAGTTAGGAGCTAAAGCATCCCAATTCCTGCTTGTTTTTAGGAATACTTTGTATTTGCAATATGGGCACTGTGACTATAATGAGTGAAAACTGGTGATATGAAACTTTTCTGCATACGAGAAAGCCCGTTAGCTGAAGTGGGCTGGATTCACAGCTGCTTGTAAATCTGTGTGTTGCTCTAGGAGCTGAGCCAGTGTACAGCAGCTGAGGATCTCCTCCAGTGTGTGCGCTGGAGGAGATATTCCCGTTTCCGTAAGCAAGGTTTGCATTCTTTTTCCCGGAGTGCATGTAGTTTTTGTACAACTTGCAATGCAGTAAATGTTTAGTGATGCAACATATTGTGATTGCCTATTCRCATAACATTTTGCGCATGTCTTTTAGGATCCTGAGAGGTTTTTTCTATGTTAGCTCCATGTTAACATCTTGTGCCTGTCTGGGATCACTTCGGGAGAAACAAATAGTTCATCAAAACCAACAAGTGTTTCCAAGGMAGCACAGGAGAAATGAATTTGCAGAGAAGTGCAGATAGCAAGTGATGAGATGGATGTTTGCTACCAAGAGGGAGAAGCCCAACCCAATGCCATGTGAAAGGCGGTGTTAAAAGGGTTGATGTAGTCAGAGAAGGAGTTAGGAAGCCCACCTTACCTTCTGCTTTCTGGGGGAGCTTGGCAAGTTCTCACCATCTCCTTTCCTCTGAAGACATTTCAGTAGGTCTTGGTGGATGATAATGCAGAGCCAAGCTTGAGTTTTAGCTGTGCAGAGAGAGAAAAGATTATATTTTGTACAGTTAATAAAACTGTMTGTTTTATGATAATAGTAGAAGTTAGCTGGGTTAATTCAGAATTCACGTGACAAATTTTTTTTCTGGAAACATAAATGATAATTGTAAACTCAATGTTTGTTTGATTATCTGGCCATTTGAGCCCTTTTTAGTTGGTCACAAAAGGAAATACATTCATCAAAATTCCCATCCAGCAGAAGCAGTTTATCTTCTGGCATTAAAAATATGCTGCCTTCCAGCAAAATGCCATTTTCTCTTTTATTTATTTGTGCTAGTAAGTAAATTTGCAGTTGTGTTTTTTAAGGAAATGGAGTTGATGCAGCCTTGTGCCATTAAATTGTCAGAGCCGAGTAGATGAAGCACAGAGCATTTTTGCAAAATTATTCTCCGTAGTCTCATTTAAAAGAAAGTCTTATCTGAAAGAGAAARGGATGAAATCTGTAATGCAAAAGGACAAATTGCTTGGTGTCTATAGACTGATTTAATGTAATCAATCTTTTCTTTATTTTCATGCTTTGACCAGTTGTCCTTTGCTAGAACAAGGAAAGTTTGGAAATTGTGTGTGCCTTTGCAGGTAAGGGAAGAAGAGAACTAACTCTAGCAGATTACCTGTTCTCACATAGCARCAGAGATTGAATGTGTACTTTAAAGAACAGTAACATCTTATTTTCTCACTGCAGACTTTTACGCATATAAYTATTTTGGCAGGATGATCACTGTAAAAATTCTTGTATGTAATGTAAGGATGAAGTTTCCTCATTTTGACTGTCTCTGGTTGTGAACACTAACCAGAAGCAACACCAAAACCCAGCTATTTCATGACCAAGAGTGAGACCGAGAAGAGCAGACATGGAATAAGTGAACCAGTTTGTTCTAGTGAAAAAAAAAATGATGACAGAACTGTGCTGAACTGCATCAGCTGCAAGATGCAGTTAACTGTACTGTGGCAGATAAAAAGTCTTATAACTATGTATTTACTATTTCCATGTCCTTGTGGATGTGCAAAACTGGCCTCTTCCTGTGTTACAATGAATTTAGCAATAGGTGGAACTAAGARCTTGTCCTGTTCAGAGGAAGGCAGAACAACCCCCAAATCTACTGCAGGGATTTGCATCACACTTACGTTTAGTGCTCAAGAAGAGCTTTTCTTACTGCTCCTTGGATTCATCTGCCTTTGCCTTCTGCATCTCGTCTTACACAGGCTGTTTGCTATAGACACTGTCATTTGGTTTCAGGTACAGCACCCGCGGCAGTGGAGGACTTAGTCCATAAGTATCTAGTTCCTGAGATAACACGAGTAACTAGCTGAGGGAGGGAGGTCCAGGCAGTAGCACTGTGTTATAGGTCTCTGCTGCAGAACTGATTTTAGATAGATATGAAAGCAATTAACTGTAGCTGTTAGATCAAAATCTTTCCTGCCTGAAGAGTGTATGGGTGACTAGATATTTTCTCCTTTCTTAGAATTAAGCCTTGTGTGGTTCTCTCAGCCTAATGCATTTAAGGAATTACAGGTGTAATTGCTGGGTTAATGCCTTGCTGGCAAACTGCAGATACTCTATGAGAAATTGCCATCTGTGACATGCAGATGGCCCTGAGATGTTCTGGGTTCGTTGTTCTAGGTGCTGTACATTTCATGTGTGAAGTCAAGTTCCCACCATGAAGATCTTACACTGCGAATAGCCAAGAGACACAGCAAATATTGTTAGTCCCATTTTACAAAGATGAGGAAGCAAAGGCCCAAAGAGGTTAGGTAATTACCTGAGGTCTTGCAGGAAGTCAGTGACAAAATCRGTTTTGTCCCAGACTATGTGAATGTCAGTTCAGTTCATAACAACGAAACTATCCTTCAGTCCCTTTGTCTGATCTTGGGAGACTGTATAGGAGCCTGATGCCACATTTTCAAAACTAGTCTCAATGGCTGTCATGGAGAATTATTAAAAAGAGGTTGCTAGATGGATAGATCAGTGTCAACATGACATTTTGGAATCCAGATGTAAATACTAGACTGGAAAATATTGCTAGATGTGCAGGTCAAAGGGACAGTATGCCTATTCTGTCACACAAAAGCAGAATTACTTGAAGATGGTGATTTAAAAAAGGAATATGATTAAAACAAGCTGATAAGATGGAAACTAAAGTGACAAGATAGGGCATCAGGGCATCTAGGAGAGGAAGGAAGAGATGGAACTGTTGGAATGAAGGCATGAATTATTGATTGAAATCCTCACCAGAAGATGAAGCCTTTGCTTTTTCTTATCTGGGGAAGGGAGAGAATGAATGAGAAGTGAGCAGAATTATTAAGCAGGCTTTATCATTGTGTTGCAATGGATAATTAGGCAATTAGGGTCATTAAAAGTTGACAAAGCATGAAGCCCAGAGAACTTGTGCTCCTGATTTCTTAGGGTGCTGGTGAGGGATAGCAGGGAAAAGCCTTTGGTGAGAGATTTGATGGTGTGTTATGGAGGGGTATAAAACTAGGTCCTGGCTCTGGTACCCAGCATCCTGCAGCTTTCAGGGTTGAGGTGAGAATGAGCAATAGGAGACCTGAGCAATAACCAAKAATTTAGTTTTAGATAAATAGTAATCTGAACAGCAACAAGAAATGAGTTCAGGAGCAAAGACCACTGATGAGRATTCAGAGGAGGAGGCCACAACTGAAAGCTCTAACATGGACCCTTTTTTCTCCTGTCTGAGGATGCTCAGTAGTCATGTGAGTCACTGCAAATGGAATACCGTTCATGCTTTTTGTGKAGCTTGGCCTTGGTTCACATCCCTTTTCCTTTCAGGTTGGTTGTTTTTAACAGGATACCTAGGGAGCCCGACTTTGCAGGGCCGTAAGCTGAGCGGGCTCCAAGTTCTCAGAGCCTCGCACTGAGAGGTGGGACTCCTTCCGAGGAGGGAAGTGTCAGACTGTAGGTTAAACTCACAGTAAATATGGTCTGTCATTCCTTTAGTAATTTAACTTCTTTTTTGGTCACTGGCTTTTTCCCTGTTGTAAGTCATGCAACCTCTTTGCTCTCAGAAGATCTTTCAGGATGAACTTGGAGGCAGCTTCCAAACCTCTTGCCCTTTGATTCTCTGTTGTAAATTATATCTGATCACTGTGGCTTTAAAGAGAAGCCCRGCAAGAAAACGTGCAGCTTGCCTCAGCTGTTTCAGTCTATGCATAGAGGGGATGCAAAGCTGTGGACAAGTGAAAAAGAGGGATGGGAACACATGGTGAGAAATACCTTGGAGGAAGGTAATCTGTAGCCTTAAACTGCATCTTTTGTCCTGTGACACCACAGGCTAAATCCATGGGAGGAAGAAATGCAGGTGAGGTATAAAGAGCCAGAGAGGCTGGTGAGAAGGTAGAGAGAGGTTTAATTTAACTGCTGATGAGTGAAGCCAGGATTCATTTGTCCAAGCTGTCCTGAAGYGAGTGACTTGCTGAAACTCCATTAGGAAATCTCTGCTGGAATGAGGACTTACCTGGGGCAGCTGGGCCTGAGTAAGAGACATTTCCTGCAAGGATTTGTTTGRATTAACAGCATTGTAAAGGTTGGCAGTGAGAGGAGCTGTTGGACTATGCAGAACTGTATACTCTTAAATATCACCTGGTGCCCTGCATGGAACTGCCTGCAGTGGGCAAAAAGCAAACTTTGAGAAAGGCTATGCTCATGGCTGTTTTCCACCACTCCTTTGGATCAGATTCCTCCAGGAACGTTTAGCATAACTTCTTTAATTGATACCTTACCTTCTTAATGTCTRTCTGCGCGTTTTCAAGGAGGAAGCTGGGGAAAGATGACTCAAAATAGCACAGCGCATCTGTACCTGTCTGAATTCATCCTGGACAGCTCTGGAGTCAGCTCCAGACAACGGCACTACTAGTTGGGCTCGGATATTTCATCCCTCTGTGCAGTTCTGTGCTCAGCCTGAGCTGGGTTGGTAATCTTAAGCTATGTGTTATTTAAAATTAAATTTGCAAAGTGCAGATGTTGTATAAATCACTAAGGAAATGTCAGGTTTGGCATGTAATTTGCAGAAGGGCTCCGCACTGGTCTAACTCAGCTCCTAGGGAAAACAGGGGCTCAAAATTAAACTGAAGCAGAGAGTTAGGGAGTGTTTTGTGCTGCGGGTTTGGTTGTACTAGTCACGGACTAGTCATTAAAATGCCAGGGACAGAGAATCAATCACTGCGCGCACTTGTTAAGTCATTTCCAACCCAGAGGCTTTTGCCACTTGTTCAGGACATTCTGTGATCAGGGAAAGAATAAAAAGGATGTGATGAAAAATACATGGAATAGATTATTTGATACTAATTATTTGCCGGGTGTCATTGGCAAGGCACCCAGTGTTCTCCAAGAGCGTTTCATTTTTATGAGAAACTCCCACCCACAATGTTCCTCTTCTAAGATCAAGTTGAGCATATTAATTTCATGAATAATGATGTCTAATTAGAGTCTGCAGTCCAAATTTAATTGATGGCAGCTATTTAGCATAGATGTCAATTCTAACTTGAAAAAGTGCCTTATCTCCTCCTCACGCTGAGTTTCTGCCTATGTGTAAATAAGTGGAACAAGTCAAGTGCTTGATTTTAATGACAGAGTGGTTTGGTGTTTCCTCGCAAACGTTARGACAGTTGTGTGCCCTTAGTAACGTTAAAGCCAATTTATAATTCACTCTAATGCAGCGCTCGCTGACTTGTCAGGAACTCGGCCCGTGGTTGCTCTGCACCTCCTGCTCTTGCTGGCGAGAATCGATTGCTGCCGTGCAGCAAGYGGGCGTCCGTCACTCCCAGCCCGACAACCCTGGCCGCGGCAGAGTCTGGGAGAACCTGGCAGAGATTTCTCCATGAGGACAGGCACGATAAAAAGCTTTGGAGGGCTCCTGGCCTTTCTCAGGGTGCCGGTGGTACATGMCGGCAGAAGTGAAGGTAAAAGCCGTCTGGATAGTTTGTTGAAGCATGAAGAACTAGCTCCTCCTAACAGCAGATTTAAATGGCAATGTGATCTCAGAAATTTCACATGTCCTTATTTCTTTCAGATAAACAGAATCATGGATGTGTACAGTCAGAGAGTCATTTTTCTTGTGTTTAGACTGAATTGGGAAGGTGTCTGACATGTACTCTACTTGCTGAAAATGAGGCCAGTTTTCATATCAGGCAATTGTATAAACAGCAAATCAAGGTTTGTACTTGAGTGTCCGTAGGTYCTGACAGAAAAGCCTCTGTTGTTCTGTGGCACAGAAGGGAATGAAGCCAGTATCTGGATTCTTTGAAAAACAGGTAGTAGAATATTATTAGATCATCTCCCCAGTGGAAATATCAGCCACTACATTTGAATTGCCAGAAATGCTGTGAAGTTAATTGCTGCTTGGGAGGCGCCGTTGTTGTTCAGCTGCAAGAAAGTGGGTCAACTATTGATGAGATCACCAATGCAATGAAATTATTATGAAAGATGTATAAAAATAGCCTTTGTGCTTAACTTCATTTGGGGCCAGCTGAGCATCACAGCATCTTTAACTGGCTCGGTGCATGTGCGGTGCCTGTGTGCGTAGGAGTTTGTGCATGCGCATAGAGGGCATCAGTCAAAAGCCTCAAAACGTGCACTGCAGTCTTTGAACCTGTGGCTGTTGTTGTATAACTGTGAATCGCCATCACTGCTCATCTGGGGAACCTGGAATGAAGCACRGTGGCATAGTTAAAAAATGAGAGCAATATTTTTGGTTTTAAGCAAAATTTTCCTAAGCGGTGGTGTTGTCTCTGTCTGAGATGGGTGTTCCTGCATGTATGCTCTTTTGTTTCACAGTTTTTTCAGCTCTAGATGGTTTAGGTGGATCCTTCTGTTTGGAAGGTGCTGTGTTACKGGTGGATTAAAGGTGACTATTTGAGTCATGTCATACTTGTTAAAATGTTCTAGTTTAATTCAGTGATGCTGACCAGGTCTGAGCTGTGYCTTCCCAGCTGCTGAGATATGAAAGAATAATTTACACATGACACTACTGCTGCACTCTACTCACTCACAGTAATGTTTTCATTCCAGAAGGATGGTTACACTGAGAGGTACAGGTATACCTGCCAACAGACAGACTCTCAGACTGTTAATGAAAGCTTTGAAATGAGCTTCTGGAGGAATGTATCCTTTGGAAACCAGGTCTCACTCCGTAAGGGGTATGTTACATTTCAGATCTAGTGCGTCCTGGGCAAAAAGTCTTTCAGAAGGATGTTCATGCRTTCGCGATTTCTATTAAACTTGTAGCATTGTCCTTATGGAGAGACTGGGATCCATGACCACAGCTTAAAATAGTTGCTCTACCTTGATAAAAGGTGCCTTTCACTGTTCTGTTGCCTCTTAGCTATGAGTAGGGCATTCATTAAAACAATAGCTGATATCCTAAAGGATGAGTTTTGTCTTCTGTGCAATGCAGACAAATATAGAATTGCCTGTAGAATTAATGAACAAGGCATTCACTGCTAATCATCTGYAGTTCTTTGAGATTAGCTTAATATTTCATCCCAAAGTACTTGCTATTGAAGCCTTCTAATTCTGGAGTATCATATTTCATGGGACTTACATTAACTGTTAGGAAACGAGCCTCAGTGATGACAGTGTCAACTTACTTGCTTTAGTATTTTAGCATCTCCAGGGCTGTCCCAGTCCTCAGATGTTACCTGGTGACTTCCCTGAGCTGGAAATGGTTGTGTATGTGCTGATTCTTCCAGAAAAAGGCTTTCAGAAGTCTACATGGCCATAGCAATGGCCCAAAAAGGGAGAGCTAACGAGGTTTTTTTGGGGTAGAAGGCTGCTGCAGGGCCATAAGTGCTTGGAGACTTGACACCAGGTCAGCCTGCTGCTGGGTACTGTGCAGGCAGGAAGCGAATGACCTACGTACTCCTGCGGCAAGGCCAGGGCCAGCAGGAAACAAGCCCAGTGTATTATAGCAAACGGGGAAAAATGTCTTTTTAGGTTTCAGTACAGGCTTATGCCTAATAGAGGAAAGAATAACTATGTGAAAGTGGATGGTGGGAGGAGATAGCAGTGCTGTAACATTGTGTTCTGCCTCTCAGATGTGCCCAGTGTATTTRTAAGAAATGCTGGTTAAAATCCACCTGAAACGTTGTTTTTCATTTTCCTCTTTTAATCACACCTGAAGGTGTGGATTACACAAGGAAAAYCAAGCTCCCTGCCTGCCAAGTTGCTGGAAGAGTTTCTCTTGTTGATTTGCTGCATTTGTTCTCCTTCATGAATGAGAAGAGAGGAAGTCTAGTGAAAAATGTTAGAAGTGTCTCAAGTTAATTAGTGTCTCTTTTAATACTATCATTGTCATTTGTCATTAATTAATGTAAGTAACATGATTACAGCTCATATTTTGTCTTATTTTTCAGTGAGAAGCTGGATGGAGAAGCTGAAAGATAAGGTAGGTTGCTCTGTGTTTCTCACAATCATTTTAAAAGCAAAAACATTTTTACTTTGAGGARTAAAGAAACTCATGCCAGTGCAGTTCATTAGCCCTACAAAGACAGTAGCGAAGAGACTTAAAATTTTCTCAGAGAGACAATGAACTAGATGCTGCTGTTGTGTTTATTGGTGTTGTGTACACTGGTGTAAACACGCAGTACATCCCTGATGRGCAACTAAGAACTAGGGACAGGAGTGTTTAGACATCTCTGGACTAGTAAAGCACCTTCTTTTCAGACCACACGAGTTACTTTTTCATTGCCTTTTAACTTTCCTCCACCCCTTTTGTCTATGTCTGAAGGTTGGTTCTGGGTCCCTCCTGCAGCGTGGGGTGAGAGGCTGAGTGCCAGCCCACTGCTCCTGAGCTAAACCGGTCCTGCTGCCACATGTAAGAGGAGCTGCAAAGTCCTAGAGAGGCAAAGGGCAAGCACAGGAACATTAAAAAGATACTAGACCCTGATCTTTTCTCCCTGATGTTCAAGGTGATGATACATGGAGTCAAGAGTTACACCAGCAGTGGCAGAGATGTTGCCCTAGGGCAAACACTAACATTTTGAAAAGATTGTGAAACTTTCCAAAGGTTGTGTCRGGGGCAGGAAAGTAATGAAACTAGAAATGGGATGACAGTAGTGTTTTAAGATACAACATTTTGTGGCTCAGCAGGATTTGGAAATTCTTGAACAGGAGCAGAACTAACACAGGAAAAAACACACAGGATAATGAGTTGGTGGGAAACTCCCATTCCTGAAATGTATCATTAAGCCTGAGCAGAGTGTCACCCAATAAACTCAGTCTTTCCATGAGATCCCCACSAAATCTCAGCAGTACTCGTGACATCAAATCTGATGAGAGAGAAGGGGTCTGGCTGTCTGTTTTCCAGGGCTGAGGAGTGGAAGGGCTAAGGTGGATTTCTGCCCATCCCTTGTTGAGTTGGTTTTCTGCCTGTCACAGGATGGAGACATGTCTAGTATGACCTATGCTCATAGCAGAGCATCTTGGTCTGGGATTCAGCCAGAGCAAACCTTTAAGGGAGAGAGAATTGTTTTCCTAAAGAAGGTAAAAAACAGACACCCAGAATGGCTGAGCACCTGGCGTGGATGTAGCATGCCCGTGTCTGTCGTCTGCGAATGCCAGACCCACCCCAGCCTGCACCACACGCTCTTGGGGGCATCGGGCATCTTCTCACTGAAGCCGTAGCTTTCACTTCTTTCCTCGGGGCATCCCTCTGGCTGTCTCCCTCCCTCCCCGTTGCAGAGGTGGGTGCATGTTCCAGGCCCCAGCAGAGTTGTTCTTTAATAGGGACTGAGCTGCTTGCAGGTAGATAGCAGATGGTATTGCAGTGCCCAGCACAAACACCACTGTCACTGGCTGTCTGCTAGCCTCTGCCCARTAGAGACTCCCCTCTGAGCCATCTCCCTCTAATGAGGAATGGCAGATATGTAGAGGAACATCTTTCATCTTGCTCATTTTTCTTTAAAAAAAAATGATTTGTTCCATCAGAAAAGCCCAACAACCTCTCCCTCACTCCCACCTCAATACTGATAAAGTGAATCACTCACAAGTAAACCTTCCCAGCCTGTTTGCTCCTCCTCTTGGTTATGTTTATCAGCACCATTCTTAATATCTACTCTTTTCATGTGGGTTGTTTGTAGAACCTGGTCTTCTCTATTTTGCAGTCTTCCCATCTAAACCAGGATCCTAGTTATGTGTATACGTTACTCCCCCATCCCTGAGTGATACCCCTCCTGTGTCCATCAGACCTGTACTGTCAGGAGAGAGAACAGTGCAGGGAACATGGAGCCAGGAACATGTATCAGTGAGCTGAACCTTATGCAAACTCTTGCAAACACTATGCAAATCCCTTGGAGGACAAAAAGCAGACAGCAGATCACTGACCTGAGCCCCTGTCACCTTTCAGGTCCCACATTACTCAAGGAAGGGATGAGGACGTGCCCTGATGTATTTTCTCTGTTTTTCAGCTTGCATTTGACACGCAGAATAATGAGCACGTGGCTTCTCTGGAGCCCTGCATTGCTGCTCTCTTGAAGTCTGGTGGAGTAAAGGAGATGCTGATCATGAGCTGGATGTATTAATGGCATCCTTAGAATCCATAAATTATCCCCATGGGCTAGGGTTAAAAAAGTAGCTGCGGAGCTGCCAGTGAAATAGGGTTTTCTTTCAAGTCACTGCAAAAGCCCCACAGGCTGGTCTGCATAACACSGAAGCGCAGTGGGAACAGGTCCTGGGTTTGGATCACGTTGTAGGCATTTGGGGTACAAGTCCATCCRGCTGTCTAGGGAGGTCTTAAAAAGAGCCAGGGCTGGCCTGGCGTGATAAAGGCTTGCAGGCAGCCTAGAGAATTCACCTGATTAAAAACAGTGATTTCTGATAAGGAAACTCAGTTGGACAGCAGCTAAAAAGGCACTTCCAAGCTCTCCTCACCGCCTGTGCCCACAGCAAAATGCCAGAAATAGAAAAACCCTGCCACTGCACTAATTAGGTGACCCAATTAAGGCACCTTAATTACCTCGAGGAGATACAATCTTTTCTTTGTGTTCTCACTAACCTCCTTTTCCTGGAACTTGGATGCAGGCAGGCAGCTTCCTTTAAAGCGCATACACCGAGCAGGGCTGGCTTTCCTAGGAGGGCRTCCGAGCAAACCGGCAAGATGTGGTTAAATACGTGAGCCCTCGAGCCTTGGGATCCAAGCATGAAGCTGTCGTTATTTGGAAAATAAGCAGGTTCTGAAGAGGTTTGTTAGCGCAAAACAGCCCTTGTTAGCGTTGCTTCTGTCCTAGATGAAAGCAGTTATTTTTGTGCTCCAGATGAGCGTACGAAGCCAGGGCAATGCACATGGAAAAGCTTTTTTTTCTTTTGCGCTGAGTGGATCGCGGAAGTAATGTAATTACAGTGTAAGCAAGTGCTGTGGAGTTTTGTTGCAGTTTGGGAGTGCAGATGTGTAGGAGTGGCTTCAAGCGACGGACTGTTGCCAGTTGTCGAAGAGGCCTCTGAAAAATCCTGTTTTGGGGTGTGCAGAGGGGAAAGGGTAAAGCAGTGCTGCCAAAACGAAGAATGCTGCTTCTGCCGCTTGAATGAAGGCAGCTCTATCAGGAGAAGGAGCCAGTCTGTACCTGGCTCCCTTACTCTGCTGAGTGCCCAAACTGAATTAGGTGAGGATGCTGGAGCAATTTAGTGCTTTACAACTTGGGCTAATTTTCACTTAAAACAGTAAGATATAATAACAAGCACTTGGGAATATATTTCCAAGTAAATTTTAAATGTTTGCAATTTACTATATATATATTTTTCATTGGTGTTACAAATAGTCAGCTTTTGCATTTCAGCTCTTTCAGATTTTCTAGGTGTTGGAAATAGCTTCCTTTATTCCCATGCCAAGAGGTAACATCCGTGCCTCGGAGCACTTGCTTTCCCATGCCAACATGTTTCTGTTTGGGGAGCATGGGAGCTTTGTAACGCTCTTTACTCAAGGTTTGTTTAACAGTTTGGTCATGGTAAGACACGTTTCAGGATTCAGAGCAGGCTGGAAACCTTTCCCAGCCCAGAACCCACCTTCCAAGGCAGAGAATAGCTCAGCTGCTTTGCAGTATAGCCTTCCTCCCAAAACAGCTCCTTGCCCTTTCCATGCACTCCCACCCCGGTATCTGGCGCCTGGGCAGCGCCCTGCCAACGAGCGCACCGTAAGGATGTGTCGAGACCCTGCTAGTTCGGATTCATAGCAAAAAGGGTAACGGCAGCTCTGGGCCAGCGGCTCTCTGGATTGGGCTCTGTTAAGCACATGCATCTCGGCCTCAGTTTATGCCTGTGATGCCTGGGGAGCTTGTTGTAACACTCAGCCTATTTTTCACAGCATGTAGCAAAGCTCTTGGAGCGTTTACAGGTATTCCTCGTGGCTTGTGGTTGCCTGCCTTTGGCAGTCAATAAAGGTTTTCCTTTACACGTGCATGCTTGTTAACGTGACACAGGCACTTCACCCCAGCACTTGCCGCTCTGCGTCAGAATGATTTCCTTTCCTAAGTGCAGGCAAGCGATGCATTGTCTCATCTGCCACGAGGAAGCAACTGTGAGCAAAAGCTAACGGTTAGTGAATAGCTGTGATTTCCAGCTAGGTCCTGGAGTGTGGCTGGTTAGGGGCTGGGAGTCCAGTGAGTCACTCAAAATCCATCCTCCAATGGCCCTTAAAAACCTAATGGGTCAGTTCACATCTGGCCCTTGCAGGTAAACCCTGCCAGGGTCTTTTGTTCACATCAATTTTGGTTTTAATAGGATGTAACTCTTTAAAACTTTGATTTGGAAACAAGGAAGGTTTCATTTAATGTGTCCTTAAACCTCTGTGACCACGGTGCAGAATGTGGCCCAGATTCCACCTACATGGGACATCAGAAAAAGGGTTCAAAAAGGTAGCAAGTTACATGAGTTTTGTTTAAAAATTGATGTCAGAGTGGATTATTCCCCATATACCACATCCTCAGAAACAGGCGCTTCTGATTCCTGCTGGATTAGAGTGCCGAGCCAGTTTGAACCAGTCTAGGAATTTCTGTGTAAAATAAAGGTGGATAAAGTGCAGATTTGTTTCAAAGAGTTCCCAAGTGTTTTTTTTTTTTTTTTGGTTTGTTTGTTTGGTTTTTTTTAAGGAATCCTGTATATCGATCTCATCTTTTGCAGGGGTAATAAGGACCCAAACACAATAAACTTAGAGGAAAGCAGCACAGGGATGTATTGCAGTCCTAGGCTAGTAAAGAACAACTCTGAACGGACGGTTTTGCGAGTGCTGCTGTGCTTGTCTCTTTTCCATGTAGGCAGGATACATGTCGGGAATGCTGGTTCCTGTAGGAGTCGGGATAGCTGGAGCCCTCTTTATCCTGGGAGCGCTCTACAGCATTAAGATCATGAATCGCCGACGGAGAAATGGCTCAAAGAGGCACAAAAGAAAGGTACACCAGCTGTGAGGGAGAACTCCCAGTCTGCTCGTACCCGCTGTGCTGCTAGCAGCTTTGGTTATAAAGCAAACGCGGTCTGGTTACGGCGACACGTTCCTCCGGGCTGAACGCCCTGCGGTTCTGGATTGTAGCGCTGGGGGAGGGGGTTCGATGCTGCTCGTTTTGTTTTTGCATTTGGAGCGCTTTAACGTTTCTTTTCTCCCCTAGCAGAGGGAATTTAACAGCATGCAAGACCGAGTAATGCTCTTAGCTGACAGCTCTGAAGATGAATTTTGAATCGAACTGCAGAGCCGTTGTGATACCCAGTGACTTTTCAAGTGAGGGAGGGGGAGAAAAAGAACAAACGAATTTCTGCTGCATTACTGCTCTCAGCTGCTCGGAGCCACCRAGCAGCGGCTGGTACCACCCTGGCAAAACGGCATGCTATATTCTACATGTAACGCGCAGTGATGTTTGTTTTGATACAGTAGTGAGATTTCACATTCACACCGGCACCTCATTCAGATCTGCAGCGCATATTGCTACAGCTGGAGCTGATGCATATGGATGATTATTTTCCTGTTATCCCGGTGTGCTCTTTTGGTTCTGGCTGGCAATAATCTAATCATAACAATAGCTCTCACCTAATCGGCGAATGGAAATCTTTACTGTGAACGACTACTGTCCAATTTGTTGACTTTTAAATGTTACATTACATGAGCTAGAGTTCATTAGTGCTAAAATTAGCTGCTCTGCTTAATTAATGAGTTATACACTTGAACTATATCCCTTGTCAACTGAAAAGTGCCCAAGTACAGTGTTGTTAATACAGTTTGAAACATAGTTCCACACCCTTTTACCCAATTCTCACCTGTTCTTTCCCAAATCCTCCCGTCAGCTCTGTTCCACGCTTCTTGGAAACACACAGGAATGGCCTCAACACTTGATTCACAACAAAAACCTTAGTCCATTTTCAACCAGCACTACCTGTTACAGCACAATAAATACCAGCACGCACATACCAATGGATAGTCTTGCATGGATCTCTTAGCTTTTGTTCAGTGTGCAAATAGGTGACAGAAAAGGCAGGTTCAGTTTTTGGCTYCTGGTTCACCTCTTTCACAAGGCTGTGTTCGCATAGAAATGAAAGCAAAGCATCTGTCTCCTTTCCCAGCTGGTAATTGCATTTTCTGCCACTGAAAACTTCACGAACGACAGCACCTTTGAGAGGTCTGATGGATGTCAGATCTTGTCTCTGTACAACCGAATGCAGAAAGGTGTTGAAGCCTGCAGAGTTAGTGGCTGCCAGTGTCGAGGGCTTCATGGCTAATAGGGGGATAGTCATAATTCAGTGGGCGGCCACAGCTGGAGTGACGTCTGTAAAATAGTCAAGTTGGGGARCATCTGGCCGAAGGGGAAGGGTGACTGAAGCTGTAGGATAGACAGCTGCGCAGGGCTGTGGAGAATAAGCCTCAAAGGTACGATTAAAGGAAGCATTGGATGAGGGCAACATGTTGCAGAGGGAAAGAGCCAGGGTCGGAGATGTGACTGTAATCAAGTAGGGGTAACTAGTCTCGTTGTGCACAGGAATGCTGTAAAACAACTGAAAAAAGGGCTGTGTTACCTTGCCTTTGTTTCAGGTTGTGAAATGACTCTTTAATCTTACATTTGTGCAAAACATACATGTTTCTGTGGTGGAAATCACCATTTTGAGGGAAGTCATCCTTCATAGAGTAACAGTGTTGCCAGAGGAGACATGATTAGACAAATAAGGTCAGAGCACACGTTTGCTGAGATTAAATCCCTCCAAGTCTTTGAAGAGGTGGAAGAGAGAAGTGTATGAGGCGGGACACGTGCAGGATTTCATTCTCTGTAAAGGTGAAAAAGCCTGGCCCGTTGCAAAGTATAGATGTATGTGATGGTGAACAAATGTCTTCTGGGCACAGGAATGTGTTTGCAGGGTGCAAAGCACATTTAGAAGACTTGTCTGAAACTCGCTTCTCTCTGAGAGGGTCCAGGGTCCCCTCTGGACATTAAGTCATCAGATGGGATGTTCAGTTCTAAACAAGCAGTGCTCTTCAGAGCCCAACTACTTCCCTGCAGGCGTTCCCCACATCTAGTGAGTTGCTGGGAGATGGACRGGCAGGACCACCTGTATTCAAAATGCTGCTACTGATGCAAGTCTTCCAGTCTAAGAGCTGTGCCTGGTCCCTCACATGTTCATCCCACCAACTGTGTGAGAAGCTGGTTGTGGAAGGCAAGATAAAGCCCAGCCCATCAGCATGCTGGGGAGCTTCATTCCCTAATCCCTTTAAGATGGGCTTTTCCAGCCTGCACTCCGCAATGCTTGCTTCTCTCCTGTTCTGTTCCTGAAACTTTGATCATAAGAATTTTGCCTTGCTAAAAGAAACCCCAGATCTCCTAAAAGCCACTGACTGGCAGCATCTATTTCCACTTGTAATCCTCTGCCCACTGCTAAGTCCAGGTGCCCTTACACAAAATGAAAACCTCTTTYTTCTGTAACAAGTCATTGGTCCAAGCTAAGAGCAACTTTTCCTTCTCGGCTGGTTGCTCCCTATTTCTTTCTCRTTCTGAAGTCTTTTGGTGCTTGGAGGTGGTTAGGAGGAGTTAACAGTCCAGTTTAGCTTTGGTAGCTATCTAGTCCTGGCAGCTGGGGTTTGGGGAACCAGGAAGTCTTTTCCTTTGGGCTTTTTGTGGAGCTGTTCACAGCAAGTGGCGATGCAGGTTGTGAGGTGGAATGATTTTTCCTCCAGTCCAGCTTGCTTCAGATTACCTCCAGAGGGAACTGGCTTCTAGGCACAGCACCATGCAGGCTGGAAACGAGATAACAGAGGCAGCTGCAAGATGTTCCTGTGAAGGGTCTCTCCAGTTCAGATAGGGGTGCATGAAGAGTTAGCAATGGCAAAGGGGGCCTCTCTGCAGGAGGGAGCTTGTCTTTGAGGAGCAACGTTGGTAACTGGGCTGGCCGATTCCTCTGCATGCAGCTATACCCTGAAAGAGAGACCTGAGCTGATACTGGAAAATAGGAGCCGCCAGAGATAGAACAGARTAGAGCAGATGGACCAGCAAGAGCCAGACAGCTGGGGATCAGCAGGGTTTTGTGCAGTAACAGCCTGTGAAGGACAGTCTTCTCTTGTTTTCCTGTTAATGGTGATGTGCTTGCGCAGTTTGTGAAAACTGCACAAGTTGCGTTAAGTAACGGATAAAACACGTGGCTCCCAGGCAGTTACGAGGAGGAGGGATGGCTGAGCCCGGCTGGGGATCTGAGTGCAAATGCTGTGGCTCTGGCAATGCAGGAAGAGCTCCTGAGATGGGCTGCGAGTTTGATGGAGTGGAAAGGCTGGGAGGAAGGTGCCACGGCCTTTCATTGCGCTAGTAAAACCCGAATGTGGGAAACACTAACTTTTTACAGTTGCAGCGTTTCACTGTCTCTCTTTTTCTCCCTCCTCAATGTAATGAGCTTAGTAAGAAATTAAGGGGAAGGCTGCTTGTCAGAGTGCTGAAGCCAGCATTTTGGTGAAACAGCTGAGTGCTAGGTGCCCTGGGCAGTGCGGATGTCCTTCGCTTGGTGAGAACATGGAGCGGATGTGCTCTGCTCCAGCAAAGCAGGCGTTTTCCCTGATGCTGGGAAAATGGCCATGCAAGAAGGAGCTGACAACTAATTGCAATGGTGTCTTAGTGGTTGTAGAAGAAGTGTGGTGAGACAAACTGGGCAGGCAGGGAAGTTGGAGCTAAATGGGATGCCCAGCTAAATGACCATCTTGGTCTTGGCTCTGGAGTCCGTGCTGGAGCCAGAGCGGTGCACAYGTGCTGTAGAAAGGCTGCCCAAAGACTTTGCAGGTGGTCCAGCTTCACTCCCAGGCCTATCTCTGGCTCTGGATACCACTCTGCACTGGGATTGCTCCCAGGTTTGTTGTCCTGCTTGAGCCATGGTGCCTTGGTTGGGAAGTGCTGGCCAGCAGAAGACTACTGTTGGCCAACTTTCTGAGCCAAGAAGAGCTACGCAGCAGTGCAGAGAGATCTCGAGCAATGGCCATTTGATGGGGAATGCTTGCTGGTCCTGGGGACTTTGGAGCAGGGCTCAGATGCCAGCGTTTCTCCGTGGTCTAAGAGGGCGTGCAGGAGGAGAGCCCCAGTACCAGCACGTTCAATGGGAAAACACCAGGCTTACACACGGGGGCACCTACAGAAGGGTCTCARCTGTGTTGCTAGCTTGGCAGTCTAGTTCTTTGGGCCATAACTGGTCCCGAAGATGCTACTGCCTGTGCCCCGTGTGTGAGCAAAATCATCATCTGTGGAGAGATGCTGCGCTCATGGGACAGTGGTTTCCATGCCTTGAAGCACCAGGAGCTTTAGTCGCTTTTATTTAATAGCTGTTTCTGGCCAGGCACMTGCCCCAGAGCCTGTAGGCTCCACRTATCTTGCTGCATAGAGCGGAGGCAAGAGAGACAGTCGAAATGAGCCTAGAGTCCAGTGAAACTGCGGGGAGCCGTCGGGGCACAGGCAGGGGTTTCTGCGGTGCCCCTGACGCCGGGGAACGTTGCTGCAGGCCCTGAAAGCGCAAGCGTCACTTAGCGCTGCCCCTGCTCGGTGCCGATGCCAGGCCGGCAGCCGCTGGGCCCGTAAAAATCTCTGCACAGCGTTAGGGGCGTTTGCTGAAATTATCGGATTGCAGCCGGGAGACAGGGAGGTTTCCAGTGGGGGCGGATTAATCCGTCGATTGAACTGATAGCTCCGCGTTTCTAAAACAGCCACACGAGCAGGCAGATTCCCCGCGCTGGTGGCTTCGCCGCGGCAGTAGCGGTCTCGCGGCTGGGCGCGGGGTGAGCAGCTCGCCTCTGGCGTCCTGTGGGCGCCCGGCGTGCTGGCGCTGCCCCATAGCACAAGCCCGAATTTCCTGGAGGGCRTCGCAGAACCGTTTCAGCCTTTCGGGCGCCGTTTCCTAGGGGAGGAAGGAGCCGGCCYGACGGGCAGGTCCTGTCGTGCCGAAAGGCGCCTGCTCCGTGCAGCCGCTGGTGGTCGAAGGTGTCGCCGGTGCCGGATGCTCAGCCGCGACGAGACCTCCTGGGGCTGCGASCGCGTGCGCGGAGCGATGCTGCCAGTCCGCGGGCTTTCTTGCGGGTTTTTCTCTTTCCGACGAGAGCGACTCGTGCTGTACCTATGGATCGTAGCACCCTGTTAACTTAAAAACGGTGGGAAATAAAAAGCTGTCCGTCATACCCGGCTCTCGCGCCTCGGCTCCCTGATTTACCGCCCGCGGAGTCCAGCGGCTCGCGGGGAAGGCCGTCCGGCGCGCGGCCGCGCAGGGGCCTCCGTGGGGCTGCGCATTCGCAAAGCTGTTTGGCCCCTTCGTGACTCTTTCCATGGGAAAAAAACAGTGCTGGAAGAAGATAAACCCCCCCAAAAAAAGTTTTTTTTGGTYGTGGCCAACAGAAGAGCCCCAGCTCCTTTCCCC
This sequence comes from Rhea americana, assembly GCF_003343005.1. Lineage (NCBI taxonomy): Eukaryota > Metazoa > Chordata > Aves > Rheiformes > Rheidae > Rhea > Rhea americana. Next base: position 4,011,628 of record NW_028186557.1, read on the forward strand.
GCGGTGCGGATACGTGGGAAGGTCTGAAAACCAGATTTTTTTTGGGGGGGGGAGGGAATGGGGAGCAAACTGCTATTACACTAAAAAGAAAGAGAGACGGGAAAATAAAATAAAAAAAATCCTGCAAAAATGCGACCTCCTTCATATAAATGGGTATCCAGAAAAAAGGTCGAGGATTTCTGTGGGAGAATCAAAGCAGCTGCAATTGCACAAGCAAAGCCTCAGTAATGAAACCATTTGCCAGTGTCAGGAAGTAATTTAGATTTGGGGTGTTGCAGTCAAAATAGTGCAATCATTGGTTTTAATCACATTTTAAGTCAGGAAGCTGAAAATCCTTATTTTGCATAATTGATTGAACAATTTTTTTTTTGAGTTATTTTTGTAAAGTTCATTCCCACTTGTCAATATGCCCTCTAAAACTTATTGACTTGCCTCTGAAGACTGCCTGCCCATGGAGCTGTGCTTTTTTATTGCCAGAACATATTCTGCACTTTTTTAAGCAATTGCAGGGCTACCAATATATTTTTTCAGATTATTTAATTTTTGCATTTTTAATATGAAAAAACGGCAGATTACGTCATCTCATCTCCTGGCTGACTGGTTTTTCTTTTCATTCCACTTTGGTTAAATCTCACTTGGATACAGACTGAAATTCAGTGAAAARGCCCAGAAATTGGATTTTTTGTTAGCAAGAGTGGATGCAGGAGCGGGGAGGGAAGATGCTGCCGGAGGAAGCTGAGCGCCCGGTGCCACTTCCCTGGCCTTGGGGGACGATGAGGAGGCYGGAGCTGCCAGCGCGTTAGCAGTGAGGATAAATAACATGTCACCGCGACTGGACATGGAGGGATACGTAGAGAGAAGATCGATATTCTGTTGGAGGCACAACCATGGCCAAGGAGAACTGTATAAAAAATAAAAATGAATTTAAAATGAAAAGAAGGGAGGTAGTAAAATGCATCAGTGAATCAAGGCTCAAATGAGAGAAAGCCGTGCTATGCATTAGTGCCAGGTCCGTAAAGGTTATTTATAGAGACGGGGGTATTACCTCTCTGGCTCTGCTGGACCGTGTGTTTAGCTGGAGTGGAGCRAAAATGCTGGTGGAGGGCCAAAATCACAGAAACAGTGCTATGGGTAAAGATGGGCCCGCAAATCTTAACATAAAAAAATTGTTAGAGTGTTTGAGGGTAGAGCCCAGAAGAGGAAGACCCTACTGCTTTGGTGAATTTGAAGTTRCCTGGTCTATGAACACCTTTCCGTTCAGCTAGTGTTCAGCAGAATCTTCCTACCAGTGGTGGCCTTGTGCTGGTGGTGTTTGGAGGAGCACCCAKGTCATGAGCAGAAGGAAAGTCTTCAGGGGTTGTGTGTCTGTGCTCAGGGCAGGATGTTTTCCTGGGTGGTGGGAACRGAGCCTTGAGCCTGTGTCAGGGGACTTGGGCAGGAAGGGACCTCATCATACCGGGAGTTCAGCTCCATCCCCCTTGGCCACAAAGCATGACCATGGCACTGAGAATAGCCCTGGGATGAGGGTCTGCTTGTGGCCAGACCCTTAGGCYCAGCCTGCCTCAGCATGTGCAGAAATGAGCTTATGGGAAACACAAGCCCTGGAGAAGGTTCAAGTCCTGCACAGAACTGAGCATTTGGAGACCCAGCTCCACTGGCTTCAGAGAGAAGGGAGGAGGAAGGGACACCAACAAAAACACTAAAGCTTCGAWGACAGTACTGAGATGTTTAGCCAGCCAGCTGTTGGGTTGCCTGGTGTGATACTTGCTTCTTTCTGTAATAAGGGAATTTATTTGTGATGGAAGTGGAAATCCCTGAGGTTTCCTGACATAGGACATGTCCAACTTGCTTTCCAGCTTTTTGATGCCTATGTGTGGTCTCACCATGAAGAGAGAGCAATGGTCAGGAGGGTTTCCTTCCTGGTCCCAAGGGATTTCAAAAAGACACTCCCTCGTTTTCCTTAAGAATAAGGTTAAATACTAATGTGGTGGGTGGGACTCCACCATGACTGTCATGGGGGTTTGGATCCAGAGCTGGGAGCCCAGCTATGGCCGCGTGCCCCAGCTTGCCCAGGGCTGGGCTCTGGGGCTAGGCTGCAGGGATCTGGTTTGTGCCATGCACAGGGTAGACGGAGGGCAGCTCTCGTCTCAGCCTCGTGGGGGATCACCGGGGACGCAGGAAGGTGCAACGAGACGGAGCCTGGGCCCACCAGCCCCTTCCCCTCGGGGTCCGTTTGGCAGGCCGGGGGCCAACGCTGGCTGTGAAGAGCCCTGATTTATTGCACATGGTCGGGCTGGGATTTCGATGCAGCTGGGGCGTCTCACCCCAGTCTCAAGTGGGCTCAGCGCCCACTAAGGAGGTGCGTGCGGGGGCCGGCGCAGCAGCACGCCGGAGATGCGAACCCCTGGGCAGGCGGAGGCGCGTTGCTGTGCCCGTCGCCCACCGAAGAGTTGTATCAGCCGTGTGTCGGTACGTGACAAAAGCGCGTTTTAACCTGCGGTGCCAAGTGTAGTTGTTTTTAATATCAAACTTGGTCTGAAAGATGACATTTAATCTCCTGCACGAGGGGTTATACGGGTAGGTGCTAAATGAGTTCTCTGTACATGGCTGCTTTACAGCCCCAGGGTACCATAAATGAGAAAAAATCATCGGGATGACACAGCTTTATGCTGTACAGAGACGTAGCRCAGACAGAAGAAGGATGTTGAGATTTGGGAAGAGATGGGAGTGCTTGGGGAGGGGAGGCGAGGGAGGGCTCTTCCAGGAGCGGGAGCTGTGCGGAGAAGGTCCTTGCCAACAGCAGTGCAGGAGCTGCAGAGATAGAAAAGTGGCTGGTGCTGGTCCTGCAAGGTGGGAACTGAGAACAGGAGTAAGGTAGGAGGCAAGAGGGGAGATGGAGGAGCAGATCAGAGCATTGAAGGCATCCAGCATCTCAGTAGCTCTGATCATAGGGTGGAAGAACCAGTTCAAAAATGACAGATATCCTTTTGAAAAGGAAGAAGAAGCTGATTAAAACCCAACCTCCTGCTTCCCTCTAGTGAGAGCAGAAAGCTGGATCTGTCTGTGGCGACTGCCCTGGGAGGAGTCACCGTGCGAGAGTCCCCATCCCTTAGTGACTGTCCTGGCCATGAAGCACTGGTGAGGTCTTCAGCTGGGTTAAGGTCATATCATCTGTCGGTGGCCTCGACACCATGCTGATGGAGGCCTGCTTACATGTGGCGAGCATGTCCTCCTAGAGGCGCAGAGACCGCTGGGCTTTAGACTTCTCTGGGTGATTTAGCAAAAACTCTGTGCTGTGCTGGAGCAGCTTTGCATGTGTAGGTCTAAGTCAAAGGTGACTTCCATTACTTCTAAAACCACTTTGTCTTCTGTAAAAAGAAAAAAGCCAACAAGATGTAACCCAAGTCCATCCTTATTTCCAGCAAAACAAAGAAGGGCAATATATTATTAAAGGCCTGATAGCAGTAAATAAAGGAGATGAAGTAGATGAAGTAGATGAAGACATGCTGGAGAAGGTATTCTCCTAAAATTAACAGAACAGAACAATGTGATCTGATAACATTAAAAATGGAATGCTAATAAAGGGATTTGGCTGCATGTGAGCTGTACAGCATCTATTAAAAATGAGTGTTTAATTGGATATTTGATTTGCCCTCAGCTTGCTGCGCTTCAAAGTCTATGCCGTTGCCCTAGCACATTTAAACCATCACACTCGGGTCTAGGAAGGAGATGAGGAAGTGCAAACACTGAGCCAGAAGCAACTTATCTTTTTGGATGGCTGAAGGGGAGCTTTGRGGAGACAGGCAAACCAGGAAAGCAGCTCGTTAGTCCCTGATCACGTTGCAGCGAAGCGCGGTGGTGCTCTGAGCCACGCTGGGGCTTGCGGTGCCGGACGCGGTGCCCACGCACACGGTGACTCTTCCTCCGTGAAAGTGTAGGGCCGAATCTGCAATCATTTCAGGCCCACCGTGACCTTCTAGTATGTGCTGTAAGTCACACAGGTCAAGCGCTAGGTGAGCCTGAAGGCCTGCAGAGCCTCCCTTTTAGATATCCCAGTCGGAGAGAAATTTGGAGCTAAAATCTTATATGTTGGAGTCGATTTTCTGCAAGATCCACGGCTGCGGCAAAGCCCGAGCCCGTCGCCTGGTGCCTGCAGAATCACATGTTGGTTTGGGTGTATTTTTTACCAAATGAGTTGCTATTTATCTGTGGAGGAGGAGGCATGAGTGTGTGACACAACGCAACGTGTCAGAGCAACGGTTCAGCAATACGGCAGCGTGGCTGCTCCTGCCCGCAGACAGGCTTCAGGGTAATAATAATTATTAAATACCCACCCAACTGTTTCCAAAGATGCCCTCRGTTATTATGGTGGTTACATCCAGAAGCATCCTTTATGCAGACCAGTCTTCCCTTTAAAGCTGAACTTCCCTTGAAATCTGGATGCTTTAAGGGACCACGAACATTTCCACCGCAGCTAGCTGCTCCCTTCGCTTTGCTTTTGTTTCGATCCTCATGCCAAAATATACATGGGAACAGATTTCATAATAAATTATGGTTGTGTCATGTTATGTTATGCTATGCTATGCTACATTAAATAAATGTTGCCATGCCCAGCAATTATATTAGAATGTTTGGTATTATCAAAATGAGGTAAATGTTCTAATCTTATCAAAACAAAGCAACTGAACCCTCATGAGAAAACATTCGCACTGATATTCCTGAACACAAACTGAGCTCCACAACAGCGGCGGGATTTCAATTTTTCATTTTAATTCAAAACACAAGSAGGAAAATCACAACGCTGGAATTTTCTGCAGAGCGGGGACCTCAGTTTACACTACMTAAATAAAATACTGGGGCTGTTATATGAATCTGAAGTTTGGTCTGAAGAATGGTCAAGTCAGAAGAAGGTCTCTTGCYTGCCTGAATATCCTTGTGATAACACGCCTAAAATCTCTGCTTTTAAGACAGGCTCAAAGCAATAGCTGCAGTTTTGGATCTAGTTAACGGTAAATAAGTCTATCTGCCTGTCATTGAGAGGGTGTACGGTGGGAAGCCACGGTGCATGGTAAGTTGTGGAGCTCACGTTGGATGGGAGGAAGGAAACCTGTCTTGAGACGGCAGCAGTGGCAGAGAGTTGTCTCTGTTTCTAGGAAAGCAGCGGGTGTGATGGACTGAGCCTGGGCTGGGACTGCGGTTCACATGCTGCAAGGTTGCTGGACGAGCCATTAGCAAATTAATTTCATTTGCCTTGTGCCTCAGTTTCCCCCTTTCTAAATGGGCGAATGACTCCAGTGAAATGCACGGGGAGATCTGCCAGTGAAAGCCGCCGCTGAAAGGGCAGCAGGTGTTTTTCTGAAGTGAAAATGCAGTCTCTGAAGACAGAAAGGTTTTYCTCCGCAGTTCAGATCTTCCTCTCCGACACATTGAAATGTCCAATGAATAAATTGAGCAGAGGTCATTTTTTCCCCCTAAAGCTAATAACTAGCTCATCACAGAGTGTGAGGCGCAGGAAGCAGCACCCTCAGCCCTACACTTCCCATACAATTTTTCCTCCATTTAAGGGAGATAAAGAAATAGTTGATGCYTTGGCATAGCAGAGCCGGCGATAATTTCTCCAAGACCTTTTGCACATCTGGCTCCACTCAGTGGATCCTTTAGCATGAAGAAAGCATTTGTTTTCTTTTTTGCCTTTGATACAGAGAGCAGCTAGGAGGGTAACTGGAGACTTGAAGGTGCGGTAGCTATGTGGCAGCCTCAGCCTTCAAGCCCTGCTGATGTATTGTGGCGCTCGAGGAGGAGTTACAATGACTACCTGTTGCCTTGGATGAGGATTTGCCTTGGAGCCACGTGGAAGCAAAATCTCTCTGGTCCATTTTTCTCTTTTTCCCCTCTATCCGATCAGGATGTGCCGTATCGCAGCGTAAAGCGACTTTTTCTTCAAATCCTGCAAGGAGAACTTGTGCTTGACTTTCAATTACTCCACTTTTGAAACAGCAATGCTGATGAGAAGTTAGTTGCTGAACTACTGATGTCTTGAGGAATGGGATGCTGAGCTGGAACCTCGGCCTGTTTAATCAGGACCACAAAGCAAATGGTTTAAAGGATCTTTTTAAGACGCTTTAGTTGGGTGATGGTTCAGTAGCTGAGGACTGACCCAGGCTGCAGGGTTCAAATCATTGTGCTGTTGCAGAAGTGGTGTGATCTCCACTGATCTTCTCCAAGCACAGGTCTCTGAGCCTTCATGCAGACTTATTCCACTATATTAGGTGGCTCAGGTGCCTGTTGGAGGTTCCTGTTACTCCCTTGAGTGGGAATGTGGATGAGTTTAGTGATGCTGACTCCGGCACGGCTGCAGTTAAACAGGCTGAATGGCCACACTTGGTGCTTCTCAAAGAGCCCTGAGGGGCTGTTCTGTCCTTGCCAGGCTGCTGGCAAGGTGCCTGGGTGGTAGGCAGGCATGGTGGAGAGCACCTTAAATGAGTAGCCCTGGTGGTGTTTTGAGAGACAATGCAAAAACAGCAGTAACGGCCTGGGAGACCCTGATGGACTAAATGATCCAGTTGGGGAAGCTTCTGCCTTACTCTGCTTTGTTTTGGCTTAGGCACAAGTGGGCTTGCCCAGTTGCATGCCCAGCTACTCTGCTGAAATGAGCCCAGCTCTGCCGACCTCGGGGTCCTTCCACACCGGCTGCCTGGTCCCCACTCAAGGTGCAAAAACCTCAGTAGCTTTGGCAACTTTTGGGTGTGCAGAGCTCCTGGGACGGTGCACCACGAACAGCCAGCTGCTCACCTGAAGTGCCCTTGGGGCTGTGCAGCATCGTCTCCACTGCATGTCATTTCAGAGCTGTAATACCGTTAATTCTCTGGAAATAGCCGAGCTGTTTCAAACCTGCCATTTTCCATTCCTTTCATAAAATGTAATAGCACATCACAGGCGTAGGCTGCATGAGAAACCCTCCTTGCAAGTGGCAGCTCCAGTGATGGGGACGCTCCTGCTGGTGATGTCTCTCTGCCTGATCCTCCCCTCCAACTCCGCTCTATTAATGGATGCTTTTCAGGAGGAAAAGAGAGGCTATATAAAAGAGAGGCTATATAAAACTTGAGCTCCCACCGCCTCAAGGCAAGCGAGACCCCTCGCTTTGCTGAGCGGTGCTCTGGAAGTGCGAGCCTCTCTCGCTCACAGACCTGCCGAGTCTCACTTCAGAGTGGGCAGCACAGATTTACCTCCACCTTTTGCTTCTGCACGTGGCTCATGCGCAGCTCCCGACCGTGGATCCCTGCTCCACTGCGGGTGCCGCTGCTCTGCAATCCACCGCTGTGTGCGGTCTTAGGGGGGCAGGGAGGCAGTGGCCACAGGAGCCATGTGAGTCCCCTCCGTGCAACAATTTTGGGTGGAAAGAGAGACCCGGAATTGAACCAGGGTGCTGAGTCAGACATAGCGGTAGGGTACCAGGCTAGGATGCCTCGTGTCCGTCTGCACCACACAGGGACTGGGAGAAGTGGGTGTGGAGGACTGCATGATACCTTGATAATGTCAGTTTTAAGGGAATGTCCTCCTCTTTGGTGGGAGAAAAGAATCTGAGCTTCTCTGAGCAATTTCTTCCCCCAAATAATTTCGTTCACTCCTTGAAGGAGGGCTGAATGGAAGAACTTCATTCAGAGTAACTGGGATCCAAATATTGTTCCCCTAACTTTTTACATACACAGATCAAGCCTTTCCCTTAAAATAAATGGAATRCAGGAGACACCAGCTTCCTCTCAATGCTGCTTCACACGCTGTTCAAACAGCACTGGGCAAAAATATCAAAGAAATATAGTGCCCTGCAAAATCCTCCCCTTCAGCTTTTTGCCAGAGTCAGATGTGATTTCTACAAGCCTAGGACTTGTAGAGAAGCCTCCCCTCTACCCCTCCCGCATCCTGTGCCTCTCAACACTGATCGCCTCTCCCCAACCAGCTTTTGAAAGAATAGATCCAGCATGATGTGTCCAGCCATATTCCACCTCTCCTGTCTCCTCTAATGGCTGGTACATGTGCCAGAGCATCTTCTGCTTTTGCCTTAGCTCCCTCCATCTCATGGAGGGCAGATAAACAGATGTGCCCTAAGTTAGTTTTTCTCAGGGCTCCAAAAATCTGAAGAATTGGCTTTCCTTCTCTGTGGTACAATCATCTGACAGCACCTGAGAGCCTCAGCTGTGCACCTGAAGACCTTTATAGCAGTGTTATAAAAGCCACCACTGTTATTCACATTTTAGGACACTGAAGATACCCCAGTTCTGAATACAGATTGGAAAATGCAGCTGAAGAGCTGGGGTCACAGCCAGTCTAAATCRAACCATGTTCCGCTGCTGTCCTGGACAGGGTCTAATTCAGGATGGGGACACTGCAGCAAACTGTAGCTGTGSCTCCTAGGAGTTCACACTGTCCTTGCAGCACATCTGTCTGCTCTTGGTGACGTTGGAGCTTGAATCATTATTTTAATGGTTTATTTAAAAGCACAGAAGCCTGAAAGAAGAAAATTAATGGCTGCAAATGCCATAATCTGCTTGATACAGACTAAAAGAGGCATGTAAAGAACACAATGTCCACCAGTAGCTTTAGAGACCATAGATCAAATGCTGCTGTGACCTACTCTGACAGCCGAATGCTTCCCTGAGAGCATGCATATTAATTATTTTAAAATAAATACAGTTGTGCCTCTTCTGAAGGCAACTGGGTTTTTKTCATTGAGTTTGATGGAAGTAAGATATGGTCTGTCTGTATCTCCTTGCAGAAAGGAGAAAACCAGCRAGGTGCTGGCAGTGAAGAAGCATCATGGTCCTGGGCAGAACTGGCTGCTGGTGGTCCTGGGCACTGCTGCGGCAGCCAGTGTCCCCTTCTTGGGCAGAGGCAACCTGGCCTGCATGTGAGGCAGTGCCACAAGTCACTGAGGTCACCAAAGGAGGAAGYAAAATTTGCACGCCACTGTTTGCCTCACTGGCCAATGACTCTAAAGGTCCCTGGTCCTTAGCATCACCTCCAATAGGTTTGTGTGAGGGCACCAGCTTTCTAGCTTCCTGCATTAAAGCTACTGCTCATTATACCTCCGTAAATGTGGACATTGGTATAAAGAGGGCAGCACTGGTGCCAAAGGCTTTGCCTTGTGAAATCATTTGCTCAGCAGCCTTGGGCTCTCCTCCACAATTTCCAGGTGCTGGGCTCATTCTGGGAGCCCCCTGATCCCTGTAAGTGTCACAGTTTCAGATGGAGAGCTAATGGGARATGCTAATGGCAATCCAGTCAGCAGCAGGCTTGGACTTCTTATGGGGCACCTCCCAGGAGAGGGCACTACAGTTTTGCCCATCCCCACAGATGGCTTCTGCATCTGGCCATGGCATGGACACCAGCTGACAACGGGTCCTTTGGTAGCTTGCAGCACATACATCCAGCTGCATCTTGGACCCAACCTCAGAAGAGTCTTTCCTCAAAAAAAAAAAAAAAATAATCAAGGTTCACCATGAATGACACACCTTGACTACCTTCCACTCAACAACCTTTACACACTTTTGATCATCAGCTGCAATGGAGATGACCCAGTTCACACTAGAAAGATCTGGCTGGGTATTATTTCCATAATTGCCTTTTGAGTAGATTCTTCTGCCTTTGCATCAGCAAGTCCATTACCCCATGAGCTGTCCCTTCACTTCACTTGGATGGGAAGRTGGTGCTTAGGGTAAGTTGGAGGAGCACAATTCGGCCCATATACCACTGCAGGTCTCCTCTGGCCATGTTGCCACAGACAGTATCACAAGTGGGGAAAGGGCCCTATCGACAAGAGCCTCGCACAGTGCTTGGTTAAGCGTGAGGGTGCTTAAAGAAGTGCATAACTTCCTTGCTAATATAGCTAGTGCTTGTTCCTCCACAAAGAAGAGTTATAGCTGACATCTTCATTTCCAGACAAAATAGAGGCAGGTTTTAATAGGTAGGCCTATTCAAAGCCTACAGTAAGCTCTTCACAAAGCAATCTCTTTATCTCAAGCCTGACAAAGAATAAATACAGCTCTGCTCCATCTTGATCACAGAGCGGGGCTGGAAGTGAAGCGACAAGATGAAAAAAAGGAGTAAAGGCAGCTGTGCCCCAACAGATGAACAGGCTAGAGGTAACGCATCTGCACCCTCGGTGGAAAGTAGGTTTCTAACGGGAGCTTGCCTTCTAATTAAAACATAAATGCCACCTCACAGGAGTCCAAGTGCAGGCAGAGAGCCTGGAGATGCTCTGCGGTGTGTGCTGTGTGCATATGAACCATATGTGAGTGTTCGTCTGAAGAAGAGGGYGATAACTTGGATGACTTCTCCCAAGGAAGGGAAGATGTGAGCTGTCCTCTTTGTTTTTCTTGCCATTGTGCATGTGTGTCTTAATCTCCAAGGGACTTCTGGAACAGTCAGCCTTAATCATCTCGATGTTGCATGTAACAGTACTATGGGATCCAGTGAAATTTGGGGTTGGACTGTGCCATATTCTTGCATGTCCCACATGGGGCAGTGCATAGCACCCAACTTGCACATGTCCTGGGCTGGGACAGAGACCCTCCTTGAGCAATCCAGGATGTTTAGCAGTTGCATTTGAGCTGGAAAGGGCTGACAGCTTTATGCATGACAGGGAGAATACAGTCCTCTACCTGCTCCTCCAGACCASCACTGTGCCATACGCACCAGCCCCAGCTGGACAAATCCTGCACCAGGGAGAAGGAGGCTGCATTTCCCCATTCATGCAATAACTAGACAAGAGTAAAAGATGTTCATGCCTTTAGGTGTATTGCTGCTCTTTTCATGTGACACTAGAGGCCGTTAAGCAGCAAAAAGAGGTCACCAGTATGCCAAGAGGACAGTGATGTATGCGTTCAAGACCATATACCTGGATTGTCCCCTGGAGAGGAAGGGAC
>NW_028186557.1:4022749-4043090 GCF_003343005.1 Rhea americana
TTTTTTTTCCTGTTTTTTGAGTTTTTGCTCATCCTTGTTACTTTTTCAAGCTCTTCCTGCAAACACAAAAGCAAGAGATATCTTTAAGAAGACATTGAAATCAGCTGYGTTCTCAGCTGATCCCACGACTCCAGGAGCTCGTGCTATCAGAAGCCTGCCAAGTATCAGGAGAGTCACTGCAATACCCTGAGCTGGAGCACAGAGTTTCCCTGAAGCCAGTAAACAGGAAGATATTGTGGCTTTATTTAGATGTATCCACAAAACTCCTTTTTATCTAATGGGATCCATGCAGCTTTCCATCATCTTCAGGACATTTCAGGGCAACCCTGGATAACTGAGAGAAATTCATGGTAATAATTGTTGGACTGTGATGGAACTTCCCAGTTTATACAAGTATTAAGCAAATTTTTTAATAAGAAGGTTTTTCCCTTTATTTATTTTTTTTAGTATAGGACAGAGAATTTTGCCCTAGGCATGTGCAAACTTGCCAGCAATGGACAATGAAGTAATAGCATGTGGGAGGAGAAGTAGCTCTTGGTCTCACCTCTGTACTGAGGATCCCATATTCTCTCAAAGCACATCTTGTTGCTTTCCAGGCCTGCTGGCCCTGCTCTGTAGTAAAATGAATAATTCACAGGACACATGGTCCTGCTCCTGTTCTGAGCAGTTATTGGTGCCGGCTGGTGACATGTTACTGGCAGTAGCTCTGGTATGGCAGCACTGCTTAATATTAAAGATGGTTTTCCATCAATGGATCTGTGACTCCACATCAAGTATCAATATCCTTCTCCCAAGCTGTCAAAATCCAAGCATGAATGTGCTGACACAGTGATTTAATGAATTGTTGGCTAAACTATGTGTATTTAACTAAGTGTATTTAGGCTTGTCCAAAGCCTATTTGCATCAGTGAAACCTCTTCTCTTGCACGCACGTAGACCATCTCTGCTAGCACTTCAAAGTGGCCATTGGCTCAAGCTTTTATGGCAAGCAGTAAGGGGAAGRTCATCTCTCAATCTCTATAGCTGGGCAACAGGGCTCAGTTTATGCACTTTAAATCAGACTGTCTCATGTGTGATCCCAGGAGCTCCTAGATGATTAAGTTACTATTTGTATTAAATGTTAAAGGTTGCTCTGCTTAAAGATTTCACTTGAGCTGCACTCTAAAGAATGGTCCCAGCTTACAAACTCTTGTTTTGCTAGGTGTACRTTAGTTCTGCATTATTAGCCAGCCTCTTCCCATTCCCGTTTGTGGCAAATGTAACGACCCATCCTGCCTGCCCCTTTGAGTAAGTGCTGCTAAGGATGTTCAGAGAAGAAGGTTGATTCCCTGTTTTCTGAAGTTAACAGTGGTTTTATATTGACTTCTCTTGGTGGTGATCAAATCTTGAGTGAGCTCCTCTGTGCCCATCACTGCAATKGCTGGTTTGGGATCAAGGACGGGCCCTTGTGCTAGGGAGCATTTCAGACCAYCTTGGTTTAGGCTTTGTATCATCCACATGGCCTCAAGGGCCCAGTYCAGCACACCACCAGGCGTTCCCAGGAACGGAGCAGCTCCAGCGATGCCAGCTCACAAACCTGCGCCACTTGTCCCGAAACACAAAGGAGGCAGCAGATCCACCACTGTTGTGCATTTGGAATGGAAAGTTACTTGGGTAAGAAATAAGCCACCAGYCAACTTCAGAGAACTAAGCTTGTAGATTTTTTTTCCCCTTGTCTTGGATTTATTGCTATTTCTTGGATGTAGCATTGATGGAGWTAAGTAGGAGGAAAGGGGAGAAAGGGATGTAGGGTTTCATCACTGATTGTCAGTCAATGGAAGGGTGCCCATGCCACCCTAAGCAGAATTAATGGAAGGATAAAGCTGGAGGGTCTGCTAAAGCCCTTAGAGCGAATCACCAGGACAAATCAGGTGAATAAGGATTACTCTGGGCAGTCCCAAAGGAAGCTCTGCATTACCCGAGCTGGAGCAGCATTCCGTGGACTGTGAGGACACTTTGTATTCAGGTCAGTATCTTCCCCTACTGCTCTCGCTGCTGGCCTGGGCTGGCCTCCTGGTGCTGGGAGTACTTGTCGGAGGGTCACCCAAAGCAGGTCTGCTTACTGCATGCCCTGGCTGGGGGGCACAAGCAGCCCGGCACTCCAGGTGAAATTGTAGCTCTCTGTTTTGCATCGAGAGCTAAGTCAGCATACACACTCTCAGAAGGCACAGGGCACGGAGACCAGAAACACTTGGCTGCTCTCTCCRGAAGATGTAGTAATGCAGATTTTTTTTTCTTCTGAACAAGGTTTAGTAATGCCAAAGGTTAGTTAGCTGTGGTGATTTCAGAAGGACTTTTGTCTGGATGGTTGCTGAATAGGCTAAGAGAAGAAGCTGTAGGGTCTCTAGATTTGATTAACATTTCCAAAGAAAAAGCAGTCCTGGAATCAAGGAAATACTTTCATTCCAGTTCCTCAAATTCTCTTCACACAGTTCTCAAAGGTTACCCTGTCTGTGCAGTGATTAACAGCTCCTCTCTGTAATTGCCTTGGGTGGAGGCTGTCTGAGTCTAAAATGCTGCTACTGCGGGAACTGTAGCTGTAGTACTTTACCTGATTTATGAATGGAGATAGGTGCAAAGAGCCTCTCTCCCAGCTCTAAAGARGTCCAAATCTGCTCTCGCAACGGCAGCTCCCTTGCACAAACGGCAGTGTGGCAGGGGGGACATCGCTCTTGCCGCTGTGCTGCAAGCACTGGGGAGATGCTGCCTCAACCTTGTCCTCAGCCTTTCCTCTTGGTCCATGTCGGAGGTCTCTGCTCCCTGGGCCAGAGATGCTGCTTGCAGCGAGGGCACTGGGAAGCTGCCAGGGAGATGGGAGAAGTGTTGGCATCAGCATACTTGCCCACAGCAAGAGCTGTTGCTTGTCTACCTTTCATGAGGAATGATGAGATGTCTTAAAGAGTTATGCATGATGTATGGTCCGTGCCTACCCTCACTGCTTCTACTAGCACTGACTTTATACCAGCTGGAGCTAGCATTTGTTTTGATCAGGGAAGTGGGCAGTGGCAGCTTTTCAGACAGGGCTCACACCAAGCGTTTCAGCAACTCACTACCAATGTCTTACGGCGTGAAGAGCCAATGTTCTTCCATTTTCAAGTGCATGTTCTTGCTTTCTGCCTCTTCCTGCAATTTTGAAGGTCCTGGGTTGTAGCAAGTCTCTGCACCCTTAGGGGAGTTCCTGTGAGCTGCAGTTTTTCTGGGGTGTCTGGGACCCAGCACTCGCCAGGGACACACACACATCCCAGGAGTGTTTGGAAACACAAGATGGTCTTATAAATGGTTGCTAGTGTCTCGATATCTTTTCGAAATGTAATTTGAGGTTTCTACTTAAAGACATTTTTGACTACCAGGGATAATACAGTCTTGAACAGAAAGGAGTAGAAGGGATTACACTTTCCAGGGAAGCTAGGAAATATTCAGCATAGCTAGGGGGTGTGAATGGCTGCGCAGTTAAATTGGTTGAATTGCATTTTGAAAGTGCCTTAAAATTGCTGCCACAATTGCAAGTGTAGGGGAAGAAGGGTTCTTCTCGCAGGGCTGAGACAGGGCATGTTTTTCCCTCTCCTAGGATGGAGAAGGGAAGCTGTGTAGAATGACAATTTGTTTAGTGAATGCATTGTAATTCCAAATCATTGCTGCAGAGCCTAAACTTGATTATCACAGTAAGGCAGAGTAGGCCAATTTTTTATGCTGGATTGTTTTCTGTAAGCTGCAATAATAGTCTTGATGTTTTCCCCCTTCAAATTGACTGGAGATACAGTCTGCTCTTATGTTAGGATTTCACCATAACATCTTCACCAAGTTTGTGGCATTACTCCTAATTACATTAGGTTAGGTGAAAGGAGACTTGGATGCGGTACTGACAACATCTACTAAGCAGCCCTAGGTTTCTATTTGATTCACAGTAAAACATAATGTCATCATGCACATTTTATGGATAGAGATGAGAAACATTTTGGTGGAAAAAAAAACTGCTAAAGGTCATTTGGCAGAAGTGGAAATAGTTCACTGATTTAGCTACAGGACTACAATAGTTAATATGCATGTATCAAAATAATAAACTAGTGTGAATTAGCATATTTCTATTAAAGTTGCAGGAGCTACAGCAGTTAAAAATAGTCAATGACCAGCTTTATTCATATGTATCGTAACTGGAACAGACCTAAAATTATAATCAGATTTTCAGAAAGGTTGTCCAGAGGTGGTTATGTGCTTCAGTGACTGATGGATGGAATTCTTAACACCCTCTTTGTGCTTACTGTAAGCTGCTCACGGTTATTACAGATCTACTATGTTTAATTTTGTTACCAAGTTAATTGTACTTCCCCTGAAAACTCCAGCAGCCTGCTGTGTATTAGTGTGTCTTTGCCAATGAACTGCTACACTTACTGGCTAATAACTGGCTGTAAGAATTTTCTTTATAAATGCAGTCTCCTTAAATGTTTCTGATAACATGGTCTGCATATATATTCTTTGGGCTTCTTGTTCAGTTTACCTTACTYCAAGCAATATTTTGAGTTACTTAAAAGTTTAGTGTCCATTTGTCATATTTACTATCAGTATGTGAACTGCAAACATAAAAAATAGTGATTTGTGAAAGCCACTGTAATTACGCTCAAATCTCCTTCAGTGCAAGTGAATCTTGAAACAAAGACTTAGAAAGATCTGCTTGGATAGACTGCACAGTATAACTGGGGGATCAAGGTGGGACTTCTTTCTTCTTTTCTTTTTGGCTTCTATTAGAGCTTGAGTAACACTTTTTTCAGATTTTCAGCTTTTAGTTGTTCAGAAACACTTTGGAATGTTTGACTCTGTTATTCACAACATCACTGTAGTGTTTATATTGGCTGATACGGAATCAGCAGTGTGCGTGCTGTGGCTGGYTAGTCTGCTACGATGAAGGTGGACTTACATTACCTAATGAAGCATGCACAATTACTGTGTAAGATCAGCATTTCAGATTCCTGTTTAAAGTATCTAGTTTGTTGCCTTAAATGCATGATGCTCAACCATGACTAATATTTTTATGTAAGTACGTTTTTCTTGTGCTCATAGAAATTTTGATGCTGACTGGAGAGGCACCCAAGGCCTCCCCCTGCATGCTTTGCTACAATATTCCTCTTTCATTTCTTACTGCTTATGTTTTCTGTCATTCCCAAAACAGTGCTGAGATGTCTTCTTTCCATGCTCTGCTAAATGCTTTAACTCTGCAGAGTCTGTGGTGGATTCCATGTAGCAGAATGATTGCTGGAGAAGAGAGAGCAGAAATAAACTGGTATTGGCCATCACCTGCATAGAACTATTCTTCCCTTCTCTTGAAAGAAGGAGTCGTTATCTCTAGGTCTATCAACAGACAATTACTCTTGYAGATCCTCTTAAATTAGTAGAAACAGACCAAAGTCAGGGTTTGGCTGGTACAAATTGCTTTCTGACTTAACTAGAAGTTATTGATAGCTGCAGAAGATCTTTGAGCTCCAACTGAAGCTGTTAAAAGGATCTGCAGACCTACAAGTGTCTTCCAAAGGAGAATAAACTTATAAGGGAGTTTAACAAATTGAGATTTTATATAAAGTTCCTTCTCTTCCCCCCCCCCCGCCAAGTGAGAGTAACTACCTATTTGAGCAAGTCACCTCAGTTTTCTCCATCAACTGACATCTCAGGGGAGAGGGAGAATCTTCCAAAAACATGCACAAGCTCAGGCAGTCAGCAAGGTTGAAGGTGGAAATGGTGAGGTGAAGTTTTCTGGCTTTTGCCATTATAAATATACCTTGGTTTTACTGCTTGGGAAGTCTGAGGCCAGAGGAGTTGAAATCTGACTCAAAATCACCGTGGCAGCTGGACTTTTCCTCTGAGTCACAGGTAGTAGAAATGGTTGTGATGCTTTCAGAGATTTCTGTTTAGAAAGATTTTTTTTTTCCTTAATCTTCCTCCAAGAGTATATTTATGAATCTAAAAGTTAGGRGTCTATTCAAGGCAGTCATCAAGGCTCTTTCTCTTTAGAGCAGCAAAAAGGCAGAGCTATTGCAAAGAGTAAGTTAAGGATCTTCAGATATTCATGAGGTGGTAAAATGTTAAATGACATTCAAAGATGGTAAATGCAGAGCAACATATTGTTACAAAACATTTACAAGGATGATCTCTAACTTAGCTGCTACCTTTCAGAAAAGAGACCTTCAAACTGTGGCAACATCTTTGAAAATATCACTTCCAGACTCAGCAAGGCTCAAAAGAGGGGGAAAAAAAGCATAGGAGGGATTATTAGGCAGGAATAAGTAACAAATTGGAAAATATCATTTGGCTTTTCTGCAGATCCAGTGAGTCTGCATTTTACATTCTGTGAGTAGTTCTGATCCCCCATCTCAGAAAGGACAGGCAGAACTAGAAAAGGCAGTGAAAGACATCAGCGATGACAAACGATACAGAAGAGCTCCTGTATTAGGAAAGATGAAATAAAATAAGACTCTCAAACTTGGAACAGAGATAATTGGAGAGGGGATATGATGGAGGTCTGTAAAAGGAGAGTAACATGGAGAAGTGATTAGGAAAMAATTATACGTTGTTCCTGATAATGAAGAGACTAAGAGGCACTACATTAAGTGCTCATATAGGTGGTTTTAAGGAAATAAAGGGAATTTCTTTTCACACAACACAATTTTTAAATCAGTGGAACTCATTGCTATAGGATATTGAATGCCTGTAGGTTTTTAGTATAAACAAAACACCAGGGAAGAAAAGCTCTCTAAGATGGAGCATAGTAGTCATACGGAAAAATGTCATGTCACTGTCTTAGGCGCTTGGACTAGGACAGACTGAAGCACCCTCTGGACTTGGCTGTCTCTTTCCTTTGATTACAGAAGGAACCTAGAGTTTAGGCTAGATGTATGCACTTTGGACAACTAAAGAAAGGTATGATAATTCTCACCCTTTTTGAGAAATCTTTGTTAGAACTGACTTACATAAGGCTTGTAGGAAGAGAAATGCTCTCAGGTAAGAGGCGATGAGCCCACCTTGTGATCAAGCAAGTCAGCAAGAAGCTGGCTGCTCTAGCTTAATGTTGGAAAAGCAGGAGGACAGCAGCTGGTGTCCCGGAAAGATGAGAAGCGGAGTAGGCCAGCCAGCAGAGAACAGAATGAGACGGGGTGGCTCAGAGCAGAGAAGGGTCAGGAGAAGACAGCCCTGACCTTTGGTACACAACTGGCAAGACCTCGGTACACAACCAGCATCAATCATTGCCCACACTGAAAAGGAACAAGAAGTCCTGAAAGCCACAAGCGCTCCCTCAGCAGTGATAACAATTGCGTATTACCGAGTGAGCTGGGGTTTTTTTTAAATGTTTTTGTGATCTCATAAGTCATATTTTGAGGCCACTTTCTGAAGTGGTAGCTTGTATTTATGCTTTCTTAACACACTGATGAGGTGTCTCCGTCTACAACATTTCATTTTGCCTCTGGTTTCCCTCCCACCTCTTGCTGAGCAATGCTGTTGCACAGCGAACGCTTTCTCAGGTGAATAGGATGAGAAAGCACTAACCAGTGTGCTGCAATTATGTTATTTTTAAGGAGACTGAGATTTGCTCTGAGGAGGCAAAACCTTTTTTTTTTTTTTTTTTTAAGCACTTCATTGCTAGTGTGCCGTGGCAAGGCACCCAAAGCTAGGAGGAAGAACCATAGGCAAGTTCCTTACCCCACATTATTCCCATGTGGTTTAAGATTATCAATGATTTATTTTTGTGAAGTCCACTCAGAGACCCGCTGGGCCTGTTTTGTGGCTGTCTTGAGCACTCCAATCTACAGCTGAAGCCACCGGGAGTTATACTTTGAACATACCAGGTGCTACAACACAGTTCAGTATCTGGAAAAATCGGAACCTAGGTGGATCCTCTTACCAATCTGGGCCTTTGGCTCTGCACCTGCTTCCCTGTGTGTAAAACAAGGACAGCAAGGCCTTTCGACGTTAGCAGCATGTTGTGAAGAYGAAGTCAAAAAAGTGACTTTGGCACTTTGTTTGCAAAACTCCCAGCTTCTTGTGTGATGGGTGTCCTAGAAAAGTCCCACAGGGAATTATTCATTTTCTGTTCAGTGCAGAAGTTTGGTGCTGCACAAAAAATAGGGGCTCAGCTCTCACATAGAATAATGAGTATGGAAAAATACCAARTGAGCTGGTGTCCTGTCACCGTGTCAGCAACTCCAGTTGGTAAGAGACTTGAAGGAACAGTAATGTACAATCATGTAATTAAATAAGGACCCAAATTTAGGGGGCTAAGTAAAGGCGAACTTGGAGGTTGTGTTACTTACTGATTATGTCTTAAAGGCATGAGAGGGATAGTGTGTGGCAGGACCAAAAAGGGGGATAGCTCTGAGCCCGAGACCAAGGTATGCAGAAGATGAGGAAGAGCYGCCCTCTGAGCTGGGCATAGATACCACAGCTTTCAGAAGCGGTGCAGCAGCACAGGGAAGTGGGGCTTGCCAGAAGCATCTTTTTTCGCAGCCGGTTTGGATATGGAACACAATTTTAACAGCTCCTTCTGCCCAAACACATTCAGCACAGTCCTGCTGGTACAACCTGCAGTCTGGCATTTCCTAACTTTTTAGTGCTTGAATTTGCTACCTTAACATTAACGGACTCTGTTGTCAGTGTAACAAATGGAGAGGTAGCAACACAAATTTCAGATACATGACATCTCCTTAAAATGGAAACCTTTGACTTATACAGTAATCWGATAGCTAGCAAGGAGGTATTTTATTACAAACAAAGGAAAATGGCTAGAAGGCCTTGTCCTTCGCACAGAATGCCAGGAAGTAGTTATTACTGCTCTACATCTCAGCAGTGTAATACTCAGTCCTGGGATTAGCGAACTTATTTCTTTTAAAGATTATGCTAACAAATGTGTCAGCTCCACATTATATTTTAAACAGAAACCCAGCACCGTGCTGGCTTTACGGTTGAAGGTTTCCTGCCCTGCAGAGTGACTTCTGTCAAACACTACTGGGCTACCATAAAAGAAGCGTGTTTCCTCTACAGAGCAGGCGCTCTGTAGCGCTCTTTCGAATATATCTTAGTGCCACACCAAATACCATTTTTGCCAGTGAACACTGACATTGCCAGCAGCACTTGATATAATTCAAGCATTTCTTCTTCTGGGGTAAAGAAAAATGCTGGGTTCTCATAAAAATAAAAACTTAAACAGTGTGAGAGGGAGCAGCAGAAAATTAATCACCACCAGACATTAAGAACACTGTTCATTGGCAAGTTCTAGTACTTTGGAAAACAGGAAAAAGTGCTTTAATTGAAAAGTATTTAGCTAAAGACATTAACCACTGGCTCTGTTCCTGATGAAAGTTTTAATAATTTATGTGACGAATAGCAAATATTTTTAATGTTATCCAGGTCAATATTTCAATATAATAGCTTGTTCTGGCTGCAGAATATGTTAGTCTGTGTTGATATTTGACAAGTGCTGTTGATTATACAGCCCAGATCCTGATTATGCAGACATTAAAGACCATATTTGGATGACACTGATGCAGTATGTAGGATTGTTAAAAGAAGAAACACATTGCTGTTTTCTGTCCGGCCCTGTGTGTCACGTTTGATTGCATCTTGCATAGCAAAACTGAGCTAACTAGCATTAGAATTGAATATTGTGGTAAAGATGGAAGAAGTAAAGGATTTTTTAACAACATAGTATCTAGGACTTATTATCTGGTACTCTGCGGATGCATGGCCTCTCCATTGTGGGAGTCTTTAAGGTTCAGAGTGATTATGGAGGAGCTGATTATCCTGCCCTGGTAGGACAGCTTGGCCACCATGACCTCCTGAGGTGCCTTTTCAGGCCCAGCTTTCAACGGTTTTCTGATCCCTAGAGTTCTTGAGGACTGGGGATGTCCTTTGGCACAGAAATACCTGTAGATGCACATCTCAATCAGATCACTACTGAATTTATTGGTAACGGTAGAACTTACCCAGGGCACTGGAAGAGACATTCCTATCTGTACTTATTGGTAGCAGGCAATCTACCCTGTTTTCTACCCCATTTTCTACTTCATTTTCAGCAGATGTGTAATGTTCTACCAAGGCTGGTAAGAGGCCTTGCTATAGATGGGAATATCAGACTGAAAGCATTGCCCAGTGCCTGGTAGCCACCTGGAAAGCTCTAAAATACAACACTGAGAAAGGGAGGATGAGATACATTTAAACTGGGATCCTACCTCTAGTGGCTGAAGCACTAAAAGGAACAAGCAGCAGGTTAGCTGATCTTGAAGGAAGAGATATGATGATACCTGCAAATTTTGGAATGCTTATAAAGCTAGGAAAAAAATACCAGCAGAAAAATCTGGGTAGCAGGAGCTTTCTCCCTGGACACAGAGATAAATCTCAAAATAGAAGAGGAGGAACAGGAAGTTCAAAGCCAGCGGTAAAACATGCACTGCCATCTGGGATGTCCTGGATTTAATTAGAAAACTAGTTGCAAAGGAGATATTCTGCCCCCCACCCCCTTCAGCTTTCTCTTTGAACACAGTGATACATTTCCAGACAGCAGAGCAAGGTTAGGTGCTGGAAAACAGTACTTGGACAGCTTTGTATTTGGTACAAAGTAATGGCTGAAGATTGCACCAGCAGAGGGAGTGGGACACCAACTTTCTTTTTCTTATGTACATATGTAATTCAAAGAGTTTCCAGAGAGAAGCTAGATGTTAAAAAGCAGACTTCACCCAGTAATCCCTTAGAGAAAGTGTTAGCTGATSTAAGTTTTCTCCTTCAGCTATGAATTGGCTGCAAAAGTGGAGAATTGATGTCTGTCAAAATGTGCAATGCAGCTAGTATTATRGGAAAAATGCACAATGTTTGTAGGATATTGGATAGACCCTTCTAGTTTTTTTAGTCTCCTGTCAGGAGAGTGCCCAAGTTTGGGGCACATGGCAGAGACATGACTGAATACTTGGGTAATGCGGCTATACCACAATGTGAGACATAGGCAAGGAGGCTGAGTCGAGCTGGTAATGTACTGAGGGGAGGCACTGSGCTCCTCTGGCAGCCCCTTTGGTGTAATGCAGAGCTTCTGCTGGGACTACACATGTAGCATTATCAGATCGCAAGTCCTCCATGTCAGCTCGTGGGGCAGAAGAGAGGCCACAGGGCTGGGTTGCAAACCTGGCAGGGTTGAACCTGGAGCTCAGCCAGATCTGGCTTGCAATAAAGGTGCAAAACATGACCAACCCGGCTGGAGGAATGCCAGGCAATCTGAATTTATGAGGCCCTTCTGGAAAGGGGTCGGGATGTCAGCTCTGCTTGGCAATGTGACAAAGTCAGTGTGCTGAGACTGGGCAGCAAAGACTAATTGTAATCTGCTCGACTTAGCCCAGCATGGTAAACAGATGGAAAGCAAAGGAAAAAAAATCAGCCTTACCCTCAYGGACAGCTCACACCATAAAAACCTCATTCCCCAAAGCAAAAGTTATCAGTTTGCAGTCGTACCCCTCCACAGGGTGATATATGCAGCCCCCTGAGGCTAGCAGGGAAAACAGAGCTCAGTTGATGGTGTGGTGAAAGTTGGGGACTCCTTGCTTTCTCCAGGTAATTTATCTTCCTGACTGATCAGCATGTTTTCAAGGGGCACATATGCTGACAGACAGACACGTGCATGTGTGCGCGCGCACACACACACACACACACACACACTTACTCAGCTGATCTGAGTGCTTGCCGTTAGCCTCCGTTGAGCTGTGCTGCCTCACACCCACTGAGGTTCAATTCAGACAATTCAAAGGATGCGATCAGCAAATCTGTCAGCCTTGGGAGATTGCGACACCTTGCTCTGGAGCCTTCTGGAAATATATATGACTCAGGATGAAATATCTCTGCCTTTAGAAGCAGCAAGATGACTTTTCTTCCAAATTGAGTTGCAGAGACCGKTTACGTGATGGTGACACTGAGGGCTTGATTGACACAGACCTCTAGAGCCATTTGGGATGTGCTATGATACACTGCATGGTCTCTAGCTGCCAGTCCAGAAAGGTACAGTCTCTTCAAATCTTCTGTCATACCTACTAGCTCTCCAGAGGTTTCTTGGACAACCCAGGGCATCTCAAATGACACCATATGATAATGCTTAGGTCACTGCATTGAGCTTACTTTGTTAACAAAGAGACTATGCCTTCTGGAGTGATAGTGGCCATCTGCATGGTGGGAGAGTAGGCATGCATGGGTCCTTCAGGAGTAGTTGCAAGCTTTTCTCTGAGAGCTGTGGCTGTAGAGTCCTAGGGAATGTTTAGCTATGTCATCCCAACTGCTCCTTCCTGAGAGGGGATGTTCAGGAAAGCAACTCCTTTCTCTAGACACCAAGTTCAGTCAAGTCAAGTTCAGTCAGAAGGGGCTAAGAATGTGTCCTTCTATAGGGTGTTGAGCTAAAGGACCTGTGAAGCCCAGGGGACAGGACTGAAAATTGTCCAGAAAGGAGGTAAAAGCCCTCAGTTCTGATGGTATGTGTTTTATCACAGATAACTGCTACTTAATTACTAGAAAAGTAACCCCCCCCCTTTTTTTTAACCATCAAGTTATCTAATTGGTCTCCCAGGTCCTCCTACCCATAGGAACAGGGCATCACCATATCCATTTGAGCACAGAGTGCAGGCTGCCAAGCTCTTTTTTTCTGTAACCCTTGTGAAGTACTTTATTTCAAGGGCTAGGTCACTTTGCATGCTTATCTCCATGTCTTTGGGAGTGAGTCTGGAGAGGAGATCACTTTCCCCAACAACACAAGGTACGTCAAAATGAAAGAGGTAGAGGAGATCTTTCTTTTTGGTCTAACTGGCTAGGCTTAGGAGCAGTTTAAAAGAATTAATTTCACATAAACAGGGAGAAGTGTGGGAAGAGAGGAAGAGCTGGGGATAGACTGGACAATTGCTGCTTATGTGATAAACTGTGTATCACTGGGAGTTTTCAGGAGTTTCAGTGCTGTTCTGAAGCCAGAAAAATCTTTACAGTGATGTAAAATGATCAGGTTTCATTTGATCAGATTTTTTTCTATGCCTACAGACAGCAAAACTCTGCCACCAGGAGGTAGCAGAGATTTTTAGGTTGCTTTTCATGAACTCTCTTATCTCTTCCAAGTACCATCTGGAAAACTTCATAGGTGTGGATGTATTGAAAGAGCCAGGACTTTATCATCTGGGAGAAAGCTGATTTGTAAAACTGTCGAATGTTGCAGATTTCCGACATTAAATCATAACTCACTATCATCTCACTTGCCAGCCAGTTCTGTGTGTTGCTGGCATGTTCCATTCACTTCCAACGACACTAACCACCACCTCCAGGAACAAGGAGAAGTGCAGCAAATCTTACCAGGTGCTCTATAAATCAGTGTGAGCCTCTTCACAGCTCATTTAGGAGTACAAAAACTCTGTGATTTCTGAATCACTCAAATTCCTCCAAGCCTCCCATATGCTGAAAATTGTTCAGGGATCAAGTCCTGGTTTTAATGGGAAGGGCAGGTATTAGCAGAAAAGTGGCTCTTTGGAAACAGCATCACAGATTTGTTCCAAAAAGTACCTCATTGTCTTTACAAATTACCAGTTCCTTTACCAATCCATACCACTGCAGAGTCAGTCTCAAATCTGAAAGTCAAGCTGGTCTCTCCATCTCAGTTCTCACTGCTTCCACTAAAGATCCTCTCCTGATCTAAATATTAATAGCTCTACTGAAAACAAAAAAAAAACTAGCTTTGGACATTCAGGAGGGGCACCGACTGTTCGACTATTCGCAGTCCTTACTAAAGGCAGTGGGAATTGAAAAGGTAGAGCAATGAATACAAACCAGTCCATCAGCTGATGTAAATCAGCCTCTCTATAGCCATCAAGGAAGGATGACAAAGGACATGATCAGTACTTTGCAAAATTGGCTCCTTTCTTGGCAACTCTTCCTGTCTTCTGTCTTGTAGAACAAAGTACCTATATGCTATTTGCATTTGCATGGAGTTTGGTAACCATTATTCTTTTTTTGTCATTGATAATGAGCAGAAGTGACTTGAAAGTCCTTTGGGGAAAAAATACCTGCAACAATAAGTTGCAATTTGGACAGAGTCTCTTGCCTGTCTGTTTCCCCTCTCTTTGAAATGCACATCAATAAATTGGCAGCATTACTGCTAAACAAATGCTTCCAGGAAATGATTGAGTGCATGGGCTCCGTGGAGTAACTACCTCCCTTAGCTATTTGGAAATAAAAACGAATGTCCTGAAAGCTCTTTTCGTGCTAGCTTTAGATAGAAAAAATGTACAGAGCTGGGAGATGGCATTTTCATACATCTTGGGGGCAAATGCTAATAACACTACACTTCTGTCTCACAGTGCCTTAAGTGGATCAGAGCATGCGTATATTCACACAAAGTGCTTTGCAGCATAGGAACAGTTTAAAGCTGCACTGCTGTCTGTGCTATAGATGCACACTAAGAAAAAAAAATGTGTATTATCTACTTCTTCAGATGGTGGCTGCAGAATGGGCCAGTATTCAGCACTTGTACCATCTCCTCTCACCCTGTGTCCTGCTACAGGCTCAAGGAGTGCTGGAGATCTCTAAGGGCTGGAGGGAAACTGCACCCTTCCCAGGAGTGAATGCCAAGTTTGGGATTGGGAAGGCATTTCTTTCTAGCTCAGATTGTCAGGGACCAGTATCAATTTTTGTTGCTGTCTTTTCTGCCATAGAGTGTGGTCTATTTCCTCTATTTTTTGCAGGACAAACTGCAGGAACTTGGGGCTTTAGCAGTACCCTTTTTTGCCCTTGGTAGTGGTAGCTTGTGACCTTTAACTGGAGGGTTTTATAGCAATAGGAACTTTTCTGTGGCCTGTGGCACACATACGGTATAGACACTGAGGAGTCTTCTAGTGTATCTGTTCCGTGACTGTCTGAAATAGCACAGAGCTGGCCATGATGACCCACAAGCTCTGATCTAGCATGCTTATGCTCAGTGCTAATTTCCAGCTCATGCATGGACTCACAAACAGGAGAGAGCTGCCCATTTAGGGAAAGCTAATCCTCTTTCCTGCAGCCCCTACCAGCAGCACACTATGCTCTGGTATCTGGTATTCTGGGCTGTCTACTAGCAGTTCTCAGAAGACAATCACAGTCCTTGCAGCTGGCATAAATTAGGGCTGCTCAGTACTGCTTACCATGACCCCACACCTGAAAGAACTTCAAACCATTTTTTTTCTGCAATCTGAGTTGTGCCTTGGCTATCAAAAATTGAAAAAGGGTCAGTGGTCTGCTTGTAAAATAACTCACGTAGTTACAGAACAAAGCAGGCTAAACAGGACAAAGCTTCGCAGGCTCTTGGTCACCTTCAGTGATAATTTTTCCCCAGCATGTTCTGTTCCGGTGTCTGCAAGGAGACATCTCATTTTCTGACCTCCTCCTTTTTCAAAATTTCTGTTGCTTTGTATGCTTTTCTTGCCTCCTCATCTCCATTTATCTTTCTTCTTCTTCAACTTTCCCTGTTCTTTTTTTCCCTGATCTTTTCTTCAATCCTTAGTATCATCCTTGTGTCTTAATTCCACAAGAAGTTGATTGTTTCTTGTTTTGCCTCCTTTCAATGAATTCAACTGGCATTAAAAACCTTGCCTAGCTTAYGGCAGACCGAAATCTTTTAATATTTGGTGATGCTCTGAGAGATCTTGGAACTTGACTTCAAATTTTGTTCCAAGCTGGAATCTCCCCAGTTTTCAGAGGGAAAAAGCTCTTAAAACCAAGCTGACAGTTTCAAGTATCTTCACACTAAATGATTTGATACCGTCAATGAGTCCTTTTTGTCCTTGATGTCAGTGGAGAGATTAGTTCATTCTTCATCCCTTGTGTGTGTGAGACAGAGTGAGAAAGAATTGAATTGCTCTGGCAACTTTCATGGCTACTGCTTAATAGGACAATTAAAGAACCTTAAAATGCTATAGACTTTCTTTTCCCTACCTGTGGGTTCAATTTCTTCACATTTATGCTGGTTTTACACATTCACAACTTCATGGACTCTTGTGTGAGGAGAACTGGGCCTATGACATGCAAAATAATTTTATTCAAATGATATGGATAATACTCATATTTGCCATGATTTTAAAAAGGTTCTTGTTAAGTTGCAGTCTAATTTAAAGTGATACATTCTACTTAAAAAAAGAGGTTTGAATGAGAACATTTAATTTGGAACAATGGACTTGTAACTAAGTTTTCATTTTAAAAAGTCATTTTGCTTTAAACATTCCTTGCTCTGTTGTGATTTCTTTTTCTTTTTTCAGATATCCACAGTTAACTGGCATTTAGAAAGTAACAGTCACTGATAAATGAAAGTTCCCTGTTTTTTTATAATCCGGTAATGATAACAACTTAGGTCAGAACCTCCTCAAACACATGAGACAGTACGATTAGGAGTAACATCTGTGCATGGATAAAAATCACCCCTTTTTGTTACCTCAGGTGGATGATGTATGTTCATGGAGAAGTGAAAAGTAGTGAAGGGAAAAAGATGGGAAATGGCTTGGGAAACAGGAGAACTGGGTTTTAATCCTCAAAGCTTACTGTTCGTCTGCGTTATGATCTCAGGTAGTCACTTCAACCTTTCATGTTTTTGCTACCCCTCTTATCTGTTGCCTTTCTGTAACTCTTTGGGCCATTTGCCCAATGGGGCCTTGTTGAGCTTTGATCGCGGTTGGGTTTTTAGGCTTCTTGCAACATAAACAAGGATCTGAAACGGAAGAAATGATGCTTCTTGTCTCATGGACTGGAGGAAGAAGCAGAGCCTGTGTGGTCAGGAAACAGCCAGATAAGGAGGGGAAGCCTGCTTCTTCAAACGCTACTCATGTGAGGATGCTCACTGTTTTGTGCTTCTTTACAGCTCTAGTACCATCCGGTGGGATTTGAAAAGCAGCTGTGTAGTATACCTAGACTCTTGTTCCTTTCTATTTGAGGTTGTCTGGGAAAGCTGTGAGCAGCAAAAAAGATACTAGGACTGTCTGTCTGCAGAATCAGCAACATGATCAGGAGACATTACATTGTTCTCTCACTTGAGAGGTTATTTTTGCAAACATATGGCCTGGAGTTTAATATATTTTTTGAAAGCCTATTCAAATTCTGTGGTCTTTAATGATAAAGTCTTTCTCTAGAGAAAGATTTCCATTTTACAGGCTGGGGATAATTCAACCTGTGTGGAAAACAAGCTTGAAGTTAAACTTCTGTTTTTAAGTTCCCTTCTGAATCAGCTCTTGGTTTTAGTCATGGAGTGGTGAAAATACACATCTCTCTGCAAAAGCACATTAGCATATTCATGCAACTAGCAACTTCGATGGGCCTGTTAACTGGAAAAGATGAAACAAGTAAGTACCCATGCTCCCCTAATCATGTAAGTGCCTGCTTCTTAATAATAAATGCTAGTTCATTCATATATCTTATTCTGCTAGGCTTTTACAGCATTCCTTTCACCATAACTTTCAAAAAGCCTAATTGCAGCAAAAGTAACCTGCTTGGTTTTTCTTAAAAAAAAAATTGTCAGCATAGTAAGAATTCAGAAACAATATGAAGCTGCAATTCATTATAAGCTTTTAAGGAGACAGAGGGTACCACTCTATATCTATTGCATATAGTGATATTGGAAGGGAACCATAGTCAGGAGCAATTTCAAGAATGGCTTTGCTTATATTATCTAGTGATGTTTAAACATGCACAGCATGTCCTTGAAAGACTATGGATAAAAGGAAGAGAGGAGATGAAATATTAAGCCCAAACTAAGGTGTTTGGAAACAATCTGAAGCGCAGTTGTTTCTGGGCATATTAGTTTAACCTTCAAATGAACCAATCATTTTTTTCCTTCTCTGCAAAGTAGCACTTTTAAGTCCTGAAATTTGACTTTGAAGCTGAGATCAATGCTGGTAATGTTCTCATAACACCAACTCCCACTGGAGATGAAATAGGGAAGGGGGGAACTTGTGGTTTATTCAGAGATTCCACACAACACACTAGGCAAGTGATTTTTGCTCAAACTGTGCTTCCTAACTAGGACAGAGAATTTTAATTTTGCAGAAGAGGTTAGAGCCTCACCAGCTCCTATTGATTCAGCACCTTTCAAGGCTAACTAATACTTTGTCTAGCTCTAAGCTCTTTCTGTCCCATGGTCTGTGAAATCCTGGATGAGTGTGGGCTACATATGAAAATCTACAAATGAAAAAATGAAAGGAATAAGTGTGTTGTCAGTAGGCTTAAATTTGCCATGCAGGAGTCTATGCTTTTGCTGGACAAACACCAACATAAAAGGGAGTGAAGGAACTGGAAAACTGGCTATGTCTTAAATTCCTTAGTGATAAGTGGTTGATTTATCACTGATTTGTAATTATCCTTAGTATCACCTAGCAATGCAGCAGGGGACAAGCAATCAAGTTCAAAAGAGTATTAAGTATTTTAAGTGCACTTATTACGTCTGTATTCCTACACACAAAAAAGATGGTCTTCAAAGCACTATACGAACACTGACCAACGAATGACTCCCTATGCAATGGCTATTTTTAATACATCTATTGTTTGTGCTCATAAAGGGCTGTTTCACGCTATCAGCTTATTTGGTTGGGCAAGGAAGGGAGAAGAATTAATATGAGAAAGGAGGAAGCAATAGATATGAAATGGCTTGACCGGGTTCCCCATTCACCAGTTAATGGAAATGGCTGGACAGAAAAGGAATATGGTGAAGAGACGGTACACAAAAGGGCCACAAAATAATGGAAAGGCTGGGGAAAGTGAGTTGATTACTAGATACGTCTTGGAGGAAAAAAGGCTGGTTACTATGATCTTTTTAGTTTTGTGGAGAATGGCACAACAAGGAGCAGTAGCTAAAAAAAGTCAAATAATTCAGAGCCTAATTTTTACCAATGAGAGAATTAAACTTTGGAATGATTTGCAAAGACAAACAGTGAATTGTTCATTTCTTTTTTTTCAAATGTAGGCAAAGATCATGAAGATCTCCTGTGGACAAACCTTAGCTAGGGCACATCAGYTGTACGACCTGCCTACGTGACCTCCTGCGCTTAGTGGACAGAGGGTGACACCCACTCTCCTGCTTCGGTGTGGTGTGCCTCCAAATAACGCACGGAAATAGCTGCAGGCCTCTCTGGAAAGACACGGACRACGAACGGTGTAGAAACTGTCCTTCCACTCAGCATCCTTGGAAGTCAAATTTCCTTTCCCTTTTAGACATCTGTGCGCAAGCCTCCAGGGAACAGATCTGACGATCGGGGCTCGTGCTAGGAGCCCGCGCGTGTCCCTTAGCCTTCGCCATGCCTAACTCGTACCGCTTGTACCACGACACCCCAGCGCTTGATCGAAACCGACTCATGCTTAACCTTGAGCGAGACAAATCAGTGAGCGTAAGACTGAGAACACTTTGGGACACGGTGCTTTCCAGGGCTTGCAGGTACCGTTCCAGGTTGTCTGTCGCACCGGAGGTACCCACGCCAGGGAAGGGCCCGTCTTGAGAAGCAGAGTAAACCCCTGCGACCGCCCATACAACAGCCCCGCCGAGGCGGCCTGCGCTCCCCGAGGTCTGCAGCCCTTTTTCTCTTCAAGGCCCTTCCCAGCTCCAGGGTGAAGCCCGCAGAGGAAACCCCAGCCAGAGACGGGGTTACGCTGCGGAAAGCTCGGACCTGCCCCAGGCTCCGGGTCCCAAACCGGGGCAGCGCTCTGGCAGGGGGGCGCGAGCCYGGCTCCTGGGGGCGGCTTTGGGGTGGTGGTGGAGGGGGAGGCTGCGTTTCCCTGACGGGCACCGAGCGGCACCACCCGGACCGCGGCCGCCCCTGTGGAGAGACCCCGAGAGGCAGCGCCTCAGGGTGGGGGGCGGCCGCCACGGCGGCCCGGGCACCCCCCTCTCCGCCCGCCCCGGCCCCCGCGGCGGCGGCGGTGTCTCCTCACGCCCGGCCTCTCGGTAACGGCTGCGCCACCGCGGCCCGGCGGGGAGGGGGAAGGGGCCGGCGAGGCCGCCGCTGCCGCGCTGCGGAGCCCGTCCTGCACCAGGCGGCGGCGGCGGCAGAGCGAGCGCCCCGGCGGCACCACAAGCTGCAGCGGCCGTGCCCGCTCCGCCTTCCTCCTCGCTGCTCCCTCCCTCCTCCTCCTCCTCCTCCTCCCCCCCCGGCTCGGCTCGGCTCGGCTCAGCTCGGCTCGGCGCCCCGCACGGCCGCCCCGCGCGCGGCTCCCGCCCTCTATGGATGGCAAGGCAGCACCCAACGGCGTGGCCACCATCGAGGACAGGATCTTACGGATCACGGGCTACTATGGATATTACCCGGGATACT
>NW_028186557.1:4043838-4062304 GCF_003343005.1 Rhea americana
CTAAGGAGCGGATTTTCCTCTGCATGTTTAAAGTCTCCGTGGAATCGAAGGAGGCGAACTGCTTGCCATAACAGACTGCGCCGCTCTCCGGCTTTAACGCAAGAATTAACTGAGATGCGACTAACAAACCCCCCCGGTATCGGGCAAATATATTTGCAGGCATTTTAATGAAAGGGAGGAAAGCCATGCAGTGAAACTGCTTTAAAAAAAGAAAAGCAAAAATCCGTGGTGTAGCGGTCAGCTGAAAAGGGAGCAGCCAAGCAGGCTGGTTTTATTCAGCTGTTATTCATCGCGCTAAGAGGGCGGCAGGTGTTGCAAGCGTTTGGAGAGGTCAGTTGATTTGTGTCTAGGCAGAAGAGTTAGGAGGAAGCTGAGAGCAATCTGGAGGAACGCACGTATGAAAAGCCAGGGCTTACTGAGCTAGGTGGGACCTAATCCTGCGTCTAGTTCTTCAGCAGCCCCAAGGTGATTCACCAGAGAAAGATGGGGGTTTAGGTGCAATAGTTTGTCGCAAGTTTGCTTTGGTGGCAGAATGCAACTCTCCAGTCTGCAGCAAGACTCCCGCTCTCTAGGAAAATGCAGTCCTGCATCCGGTGTTGGTGCTGCAGCCGGCTCTGCACAGGTGCGTTGGAGAGGACTGCCCAGACACAGAGAAGCTGTTGTTGCTGCTTGTAGTCCAGGACCAGGTTCTACAGATGCTACAAACTGCATACCTGGAGAGGTCAAGGTGTTCAGAACTGCTGGCTCTTGCAATTTTATTGCTAATCTCTTAGCCTTTTGTACCTTTGCTAAAGACTGGGAGTTGGGGGGGGGGAATTGAGATGAGTATCTCAGGTTTTGTTGATTTAAAAAAAATAGGTAATTTTTGTGGCTGTCATGCTCAAGGAGGAAAAACTAGAATTGTGTAACCCTGAGGTATTCCCATCCTCACGTGTTGTTAGGTAAATGAAAAGCATGTACCATTTTTAAACTATGAACACTTTTAAAGCAGTCTGATAATTTTTGGAACCATCATTGTAATTTGTGCAGGGTTTGCAGCAGGTAGTATTAGAAGAGACTAACTTATTGCTGTGTTTTGGGGGACATTTAAGGTGCCTTAATGTGGTATGATTTTCAAAGAGAAGATGATCTACTCTGCATGGGGAARAAACAGGTGTCCTTCAGGTGTCTTGAACATAGAGCTTCTTGGTATTGAAGCAGTGAGAGTAGCCAGTCAGTGCTGCAGATCTTGGCTTGGAGACCCTACTGTGTTCCTTTGCCTAGGCTGAAGTACAGCTTTCGAGWGGAGTTACTTCCAAGTGCTCTTGACAGTTATTCTCTCGACTAATTGTTCTGTACAGCTGCAGATCTGTCACAGTGTAAACATTCAAGGTGGGAAGTTTATTCAACTAATTATGAATGTACTTGGTATCTCAGTGCCTGCCCTCTCCCAGTGGTGGAAGAGCCATTGCCCTGCCACATGCCTGATCTTATAGTATGTGCAATCAGTCTGTGCAGTCAATCTGCTTATACTGCTGCCTTGCTCCATACCTGGGACTGAAGGGTGCCTGGGGAAAAGGGCAGTAATGGGTGAGCTGTTGTCCCCAGCGTCCTGTGGGTGAATTGTGCTGGGGATTTACATCCCTCCYGTAGTGGATCAGCATGTATTTCCTGGTTCAGCGGGAGCTGTGTGTATGTGTGTGTGAAAACTAAGRATTAAATAGTCATGAAATCTGAAGTCAAAGGTCTGTAGTGTACAGAGTTGTTATTGCACGACTGCAGTATTTTCTAGAGACTGTTGCTCCATCTTTTCTACTGGTGCATACTAACYTACTTGAGACTTGGGAGTGTGCTTATGTTGCTTCTTTTGTTAGTTTTGGGTCACAGACATGGAAAATAGCTTCTTTATTTCTATATGAGCTATTTGATTAGACAGAGACATGCATTTTGATTCTGTATTTGCCTCCATGTATCTTGCAGGAAACATAGCCTGCATAATAAAATACAGGAACTGCAGCAAGACGAGATGTTTTAGGGTTTTTYTTTCCTCACCTGCTCCTGAGATGGAGAGAGCGCTCTTCCTGATTCCAGTCATCTTATGTCTTTGGATGTATAGCTTGATCCCTTAATTACTGCATTTAAAATGTACAGAGCATGTATGAGCTCTGTGGCTTGCATGTGGAGGAAGAGGCTTGTGTCTCTCTTCAAGTGAATTTCCTCAAAGTTGCTTCATAATTTGTCCGAGCGTGCCAGTTTTCTGCTGGTGTAGAACAGAGTCTTTGATCTGRGGTTGCTGATGGTGCTTCCATGTTTGTGACTCCTTGGCTTCRTGTTTCAGCGTGTGCATTTTCATTTGATCCAATCCAACTTTCCTAGCTGCACAAACTATGGGGAACCATATTCATTCTCCTAACCTTTGCTGTTAYCTCTCATTCTTCTTTTGCTTTTTGCTGGTAGTACAATCATATTTTAGCATTTCTGATCTTAAGAGTATGTGCGTTTTTTTTCTTCTTTGACTCTGTCCAACTGCCACTCCATCTGTCTTTCAACTCAGTATTGAAAGCTTTTTTTWMYTTYMWWRKWMYWARKYTYYYYYCYTYMARKKKKGTCCTAACACCCTTTCTGTGCCTTCCACTGAATTAAAACTGCTCTGGCCAAAGTTTCTTATCTCTAATCTCTGTCAGCTTTGCCAAGTCCACATCCAAGTCAAGCAGTTTCTGTCTGGAAAGTCTTTGTAGTTCTTTTCACCATCAGCAAAGTTATATATCTTGTCCTGRCTCTTGCCATAACAGACTTGCTTTTCTGCAACACTTTTCTCTGGTCTAAACAAGCACAGAATAACCTTACTGAAAATGCTGTGGCTGCGGTTGTTCTCCTAACTCATCATGTAGGTCATCACCTTCTGTTCCTTCATTTTTGGACAGGTTGTCTTCTTATGTAAAGCTTATTTCCACCCTTCTGGTTTTTCTCATTTAGGTTTGAGGAGTTTGTTAGACTCTGAAACTGACCCTTCTGTGTATTTTCCCATGCTGCTTCAAACTCTCCTGCTTCTCTCCCTTCAGACCTGCCTTGAAACCCTGGAGTTGTGTAAGCTCCTAGAAGCAAAGGATGGTGTTGCATGTGCAATGATGGGACTGTCAGCTGTGTTCCTGGGCTCACAGTGTAACTCTGGGTTGGCACCCCTCTCTGATGCGCCTGTGTGATCTCCCAAGGTGCTGGAGAGCCATTATAGCAATGCTTGGCAGCTGAGAAGAAATGCTGACCCTGTCTTTACATTAGCACAGATATCGTAGAACAAGCCTTGTGTTTTTTACCTAACTAGAACAGCTCGAGCAAAGTTTTGTGGTTTTATTTGACAAGTTAAGCCTCAAGTCAGCAATGAACTTAAGCGTCTRCTTAAGTCTGAACTTACACTAAGCCACTGGGCTTTGACGATGTGTTTAAAGTTAAGTTCCTGCTTAATTACTTAATAAGAGTGGGATTACACCTGCTGAACTGGCATCAGAAGCTTGATGATTCCAGTTTCCTGCTCTCCTGAAAGCATAAAAGACTGCACAGAGGAAAACCAATTCTAAACTGTTGGAGGGAATTTTCTTCTGGTTATTATAGCAGCTGTGCCAGCAGCTCTGCTGCAGTACAAATCACATGGCAAACCAAGATCATCTCAATATTTACTGTATGCTGTGCCCTCCCAGTGGCTTGTCACTTCCAGCAAGAGAAGCAAAGTCTGTCTATTTACTGGAGACAGCCTGCTGCTTTTCCAGCAGTTTGCATAGCCCATGCCCTCTCCATGTAGAGTGCATACAACAGCAGAGACAGGGAAAGTAGCACTTGAGGAAAGGTACCTTGAAATTCTTGGTGGGTGARGCAGATCTCATAGATTTGTTTGGTGAAGGGTCTGGGAAGGAGATGGTGGTGCCTCGTTCAGCCTCGGTGTACGTTAGAGGTCTCAGGGCTACTTCAAACTATTCCAGTGACTCTTGTGCTGCTTGATAGTGGTTGAGTTTCAAGAACTGCGGCTGCAGACCTAGGCTGGAACAGGCCTTATTTCAAATCCCTTTCTTTTCATGCTACGCAGGGATTTCCCATATGAGAATGATTCCTAGCTTTTAGGGAGGGCATTGTGCAGGAGGGGCTGGTTTRCAAGCTGGAGATTCAACCATCTCTTTGTCCCTGACAGCTCCAGGGGCAGAAAGCAGATGTCATAGCATACGATACAGTCCTGCTGTAGTTGTTTCACCTTCCCAAATGTCTTGCCCATCTCTTTGGGGGGGGGGGAGGAGGGAAGTTAAGAAGTCATTTTTTTCAGAAACATGTGGCATAAGTGCTCCTTTGCCCACAACTTCTGGCAGATCCAGGTACCTGTTTTTCAGTGGATTAGGGCCAGACTGTGGGTGGATTTCTGTTTGTACAGGAATGGGCAATGTAGCACGCGTGCACTAGTGGCTGGAGTGTGGATCTGAATGACCTGACTTGAGACACTTGAAGCATTTCAGAGGATGAAGGGTCTCACTAGCTGGAAAKGAAGGAAACTGGGTTCAGTCCTTGGCTTTTTCTCTGTGACTGAGCCAGTTGCTTTGGCCAAATCCCTGGGGAGCTGAGGCATGAAAATGAGGTTCCTGAATATTTTCAAGAACTGGACTTCATATATCTGTTTGGTTCCMTGTCTGGGAAGTTGTTGAAGATCTGTGGCCTATTGAACCTAGACTTTGTGAGCAAAGACTGTTCTTGTTGCTACAGCCACTCTCAGTCTACTCCTCACTTTGGTAAACAGGTGCAATTTTGAGCAACTGTGTGCAAGCAAGATGAATTAAATTGGGAATAGATGCAGGAAGGACACTGTGGTGACGATGGTGATGGGGAGCTTAACCTTGCATGAGGGGACTGACAGAGTTGGACTTGTTTAGGCTAGCTAAGATGGGGACTTGGCTGCTGCTGCAGATACATCTTGGGAGGATGAACAGGGAAATGCTGGGGAAGAGTAGTTATTTAAACTGAAGCAGCATTTTGGCACATGGACAAATGGGTATGAACAGGCCATGAATAAATTAAGGCTGGAAATTAGCAGAAGGCTGGAATTAATGGCCAAAAAAAGTCTCTCCCAGTCTTAGGTATCTAAATAATTCTTATTTCCCAAGCTTTAAAGATGCCTCATAAAGAAGTTTGCCAAGATTTTGAGAAAAAATTACTCCTATTTGGCAGGGGAAACTGAGACACTAAGAGGGATGGGGGGTGTTAATTTGCCAGAGGTTGCACAGAACAAGACATGATGTTTGATGGAGAGCTCTTTTCCTCCACTGGTGACTGCAGAACAGCTCTCACACAGAACCTGACCTCATGCTGAGGTTGGCTAGAGGTGCTTTCAATTACTTGATGGCTTTTATTGCATGCTCTCTACTGCTTTTCAGTTCCTCTGCCCTTCCGTGCTCATTTGTGTAGGCCATTCCCGTGGAAAGGCTTCTTCGCTGGCTGGCCTTTGGAGGCAAGGTGGCCAGGCTGTGCCCTGTGCTTGCAGGTGGTGCAAGCTCTCCAGCAGCCTGACGCTTCACCTCGCTCACGTCCATTTGCCTGAGGTGGCTTTAAGCTTGCTGAACTTCACGTTATTGTGGCAGTATAGAGCTGCGTGCCTTGCTCTTTCTCTGSTTTTCCCAAGAGAGTTGCTACTGCATTATAGCTAAGTAAGTGGTGACCTGGGTATGCCATGAGCTCCAGGGGCTCTTTCGAATGGCATGAAAAAGTATCCCTTAGTTTGACTGTCTTTCCAGCACTATCCCGTACATTGTCTTCTCCAGCTTTGGTCGTGGTTAAATGCTGTGARATAATACTCCAAAGTGCCAAAATAATTCAGAGCAAGCTTTTGTCTCTCCCGTGCTTACACTTTTATTAGTTGTTTTTGAAAGTTTGTGCCAGTGATCATTTCTTCTCCTGCGCACTTGGAAATTGATGGGCTTTAGCTCAGTTACCTGCAGGCCTGTTCACCCATGAAAATGAATTCGCAGATTGCTGTTTGTTGAACAGCCAGTGGCAGGAGTGTTTTCACGCAGACCTGCTGCTGGATGATTGCGATAATGAATAACGAAAATACTTGCAAAAAAAAAAAAAAATCACTGTCTTTGTGGCAAATGTGCAAATAGGGTAGGAGAAAGGAAAAGGAAAGAGCTTAAGTGGCTGGATAAATTATTCACTAAAAGAGTAAGTGGACCAGCTCTGCTTAGGAAGAATAAAAAGAAAGTAATACTTTTTTCTTTTTTTCGGTAGAGTGAAATGGACTCCCTAGTGGCATGTGTTTTAGGCTGGCCCTCTGCAGAATTGGGAACTACRTTGCATGATGGAGAAATCCGCAACGTCATGCCTAGCTAATACCCGCGGTATGGCTTAGACAGTGATGACAGGGCTGTAGCAAGCATCCCAGAGACTTTGAGTGGCAACAGTGAATTTATTCAAAGGCACTCAGTATGTGTTCGAGTCATAGCCTCTCAACATGCCTGTCAGGCGAAGAAGACTTTTCTGTTATTAATTTAAAAACATGTTGATTCTTCCTAGACTTCAYTTGCAGATACTGTTACTAAAATGGACTTGCCCTTTCCTGCACTCGTTGGGGCTGGCCTGTGTCAGGTGTAGCACAGCGATGTGGAGGAGRAGATGTC
Organism: Rhea americana; assembly: GCF_003343005.1. Taxonomy (NCBI): domain Eukaryota; kingdom Metazoa; phylum Chordata; class Aves; order Rheiformes; family Rheidae; genus Rhea; species Rhea americana. The sequence goes on from NW_028186557.1 coordinate 4,050,465, forward strand.
TCTGCTGTCCTTCTGTGGCGTTAAGGAGAAGCCGATTTGCTCTCACCTTGGTTTCATTAGCATCTAAGGCAAGGGAGCAGGCATTAGGTCTAGGTTGGAAAGTGTTGCTTTAGGCTGTCGCAAAACTGTCCTCTATTTTATCTGGTGCAAGAAGAGGTCACATGCCTGTTTTGAGTCCCCTTTAAGTTTCCAATTATATTTTTTTTTTGGCGGTGCAGTGACAGGGRAGAGAGTAAGCACCAAACATGCAGTTCATAAAGAAAAATGACTCTGCCAAAACCATTCCCCCAAACCCACTGCTAGGCCAGTTGCAGGCCTGGCAGTGACAAGTCCTCTCTGTCCTGGAGGAAGTTGCAGCATGAGGCCAACCTGACTCCTTCTGCAGTTTTATTCCTTTCTGTTTCATGCACTTTGTGCTCGTGTTGTGACTATATCACGACTGGGAAGCRGCTGTTATGGCACTGAAGTAGTATTGCTTGAGCAATTGCCTGCTGAAGCAAGAAACAGCATAGCTATCTCCTGGCAGAGRATGTCTTCTGGGGAACATTTTGATGAGGGTTAGCCCACACCTTTATTATTAATGAGGTAGTGGCAGATGCTGTGCACCTCGTTAAAAAATAGTTGCCTTTTGGGGACTGATTTTTTTAGTGTGATTCATAGGAACACAACCGCGCACGTCTGTTACAGCCAGCRGGCGTTGTATACCTGGAAGCGTAAGGGCAGTACTCGAATCACGTGCTACTATGTCTATGTAAGATAAGCAAGAAAGAGGGCTGGAAACACATGTTCTCTGTCAGAGTGCTCTGGGACAGCAGAGTGATTGCATTAGCTCGGTGTGATTTACATTCAGCGTCTTGAACTAAGTTAGGATCTTCTAGTGCACTTTCATTATAACTCTTTTCTATTTTTAGCATAAAACGTGGGACTTTTAAAGTCTTTTCTTAAGAGTTTTTTTTTTTATGTGGAGTTGCAGCCCTAGGATTGTGTAGGTGCAGACTGGGGTTTTTCTCTGCAGCACCAGAAATAACCTGTTGTGTGATAGATCAGAGGCTTGAATTTGTAGCAGCTCACGTGCAAGTGGGATGCTTTGCAGTGCTCCACTGGAGGAAATTCTTCGGTGCTGACAGCATGGACAACAGGAAGGTGATCTCTTCATGGAACTTTTTGTTCCGTGGTTGCAGCCCTGCCTGAAAAGGATCAGGCTGTGTGTGAGAAAGCGTTTATTCAATTCTCAGTACTCGATGAGTCTGCTAAGATGAGAGTGTGTGGAAAACAACTGAACCTAGCATTTCCTGGAGAGATTGGAAAGAAGAATGTTTTTGATGAAGTTTCCTGTTTTATAATTGATTCTTGTTTCTTTCTAGGGCAGGCTGGGCCAGAAAAGGAAGAAAGAAATTGTGAGGAATTAAATGAGAAAACTTTAAATACCTTATTTTCTTGGAATAGAAAGTAGTTTAGACTGCTGAAGTGTCTGCCACATCACTGAAGGAGTGACATTTTTCATATGCATTTAAAAACCCTGAAAAACTTAGTTGAGCTGTTGCTGGTGTGCTGAGCCATGTGCATCTTGTGGAGGTGATTAATCCAGGTCAAGGCCTGCCTTCTGTCACTCCTGTTGGGGATCCTTTGGCAATGGACATGGCTTTATCTCTGTTGTGTGCCACAAAACTTCACGTTTGCGGAGAGTATTGGGCTGACTTCAGTGTGCAGTTAGCTGCACAACTGGCGTCTGATATAGTGCCCTTACAGAGGTAGGGATCCAGGAATATGCCTTCCAAAGGCCATCTGYGCTCAGAAAGATCTCTTCCACCCAAGCACGTAGGAAGGTTGGCTATCTTGAGCTAGACTAGTATGGCACTGTGTGCAAGTGATGCTTTTTTCTTTACGAGAATAAAGGTACTAGTTGTCCTAGCTTTCACTAATGAGGTTGGTTTCATYGGGTAACCAGAGCAAGAGGTCTAGAGGAGAACTCGGCCCCTTCAGCTTGCCTGTTGCTCAGCTCATGGAAGCGTTTCTGTGCCTCGCTTACTGTTCGGCAACACCTCTGAGATTCGGAGTGTTGACTTAAAAGCCTGAGGTTGTACTTTGTAGATGGATTGCAGCAGGTGGTAACAGTGCAATGGGGTTTTCTTGTGCCTTCTGTTCCTTTCCAACACTGAGTGGAAACAATGTTAATTGGATCAAATTAGGGCAGCTTTCTTTCTAGGTAAAGGGCTCTGCTGTGTCTTTGTGCGCGTGTGCTTTGAAGTGAATGCGGGCTAACTGTCTTGAGTGTCCTTGTGAAGACAGCCATCCTCAGCTCTGGGCTTAGAGTCATAGAATCAGTAAGGTTGGAAGGGACCTCTGGAGATCATCTAGTCCAACCTACAGGTCAGCCAGAAGAAAAGATGCCTGTATGTGGCCTGACTCTAGAGAACTTGCTTAAACTGAGGTACTTGCATTGTATGCATGTGCAGCAGTGGCTGTTTAGAGAGCTGAAGTTCAAGACAGACACCCAGCAATACCATTCTGGTGAGTCTGTGCATGGGTTGTAGTTGTGGTGCCCTCRTGTTCTGCAAGTATGACTTCTAGAGGCAGTCCTTTGAAAATACGTTCCTTGATTATTGTTGTCATAAAAGACTCAGTGACGTTCCGTAACACTTTGCAGACATAAACCATTCCTTAGAGTTTACTGGCTTAAGGAGGCAAACAAAATAGGAGGGAGGCACAGCTCTCAAATTTATCTTATCAGAGAATGGAAGATAGAAGAAATCCATCACCATCCCTGTTTCGCATTACTAACAGCAGTTGTATTTGGTCTCTTATTTGAGCTGAGGTCTCAGATTTGCATTACAAATGCTAGTAAGCGACAGACCTCAGTTGTCTGGGCTCGGATTTACTTTAACTCCAAAACTGCTCCCAGAGGTGGGACGTTCAGAACTGAGGATGTTCTTGGTGTACTCACCAGAAAATACTTTAAAAGTGCTTACTCTTTGCCTACAGCTACAACTCTGGAGAAAAGCTTCAAGGTACTGATCACTTCCTCTGCTTTTCTCTAGAGTGAAGTGGTCCTAATGCTTATCACCTGTATCACTTGGCAAGATCACTTTAGTGCAGGAAAGTCCTCTGATGGCTTAATGATTGTTGTCCTTCGCATACTCCATGTGAGTGGTGAATAGTGCATGTTTAGGAAATCCCATTTTACTGGTGTTCTCCAAATTCTCCTATTTCCTTGCTTGGGACTGTGACCAAGCACTGTCATTAGAGCAGACTGTAGGTTGCTCAAATAACCAGATCCTCTGTGCATATGGAGAAAAGAAATGTAGATCTTCCTTTGAGGATTGTGGTGGTTGTTCCCTGCTGCATTCAGGTATCAGAAGCAGGCCTCTCTTAGAAGCCAGCTGGATGAATATAATGCAGGTTGTGAACTGAATGCATAAGATACCAGGTCTTCTCTTGTATTTGTGTTTACTCTCTGTTTTTCAGTGCCTTAAACCGTTCTCCTTGGTCCTAACTTTCCCTTTTCATCCTATCAGCCTCCCTTCTTTCCCTGTGTCTGTGGCATCAGATTGGGCTGGTTGAGGGGGAGATATATTTGGTGTCTTTGATGTATTGAACCATTTTTTTTTTGTAGGTTATGAACAAAAATTGCGTCTGTGTATTCCCAAACTGAGGAATACACGATTACTGTTCCCAGCCTCCCTCTGAGAGCAGGCTTTGACATMATTCATCATTTATAATTTATGATATTTTTGTAGCAGTCTGTTAAGGTCTGGAAGAGAGTAAAAGGGATAATTTTAAAAGGAAAGAATAGCCCTGTGCATTTTAGTAGTTCTATGAGTTGGCTCCTGCTCTTTGGAGTTGCTGCTGGGTCTCTTTATTATGGAAGCATTTTGTAAAGATGCTGTTGTTTTGCCTAATATAGGCACTTCCTCCTTGTCAAACACATCCTAGTATGCCCTGTTAGGACTTTGCGCCTCATTCCTGGGTGTTTTAAAAGCATATTATAGAATGTCTTGTAACTCTTCTGTGAAAATTTTTAACCTGGTTTCTTAAGGAAACAGGGATTATGTGAACATGATGTTTCTGTCCCTCCTCCTTCCTGCAGTAACTTTTGAATGTATCGAGCAAATTTAACAGGAGGCAGAGAGCACAAAAGTCACTAAGCCTTGACAGACCTTGTGAAAATAGGTGGCCAGCTAGGAGGAGGAGGTCATCTTGGTTCTCCTACAGCAAGCAAGGCTGTAGTACTAGGTCACTCCTGGAGAACAAATGTACTGTGTAATTTTTTTTTGGGGGGGGAGAGGGGGGAAGGGAGAAGTCTTATCCAAGATGCAGCTAGTTTACGTCTAGCTTTGGAAAATGGTCAACAGGAAATGTGCAGAAAACAGTATAAGGCAGCTTCCGGGTATGCTTCCATCTTTCATTGATCTGTGCCTTAGAAAATTCTTGTTGCGTGCATATTTTAGTAGCCTGTGATGGGTATTGCTTACATGAATTTGTCCGGTTGATTTTTAGACACTGGAGAATCTGGCCAGAAGGCACAAATCTGTAGGAAAAGAGCTTTGTCTGTTCTGCTGTTGTAGAATCGCTGGTCTCTGCTGCTGGTTCTCTGGATATGATTCTTCAGCTGATGAACAAAGGTAACTACCATTAACTTTCACAGTCAGACCATTCCCCCTCTGACCAAATATATACGGAGACAGAGAAGGAGCAAGAGAAGAAGGCACTAGCCTGTTGGGAGTGAATAAGCATACTGAGAAGCTAATACATCTTTTACTCTGTAATTCTTTCCAACACACAGATCGGCCTGSGAGGAGAGACATTGGCGTCATGGGTGATCTGGCTACTTCTGCAGGCTGTACTGGGGTGCTGAAAGTCTCATAGGGCCTACCTGTATTTGTGAGGCAGTATAAACAATAAAATGTTTTTACAGGCCAGTTTCAAGTTTTGTTCTGAAATTCAATCAGTAAGTGATTAATTTTCCAGAACCACAGCTATTAGTTAAGGGCTCTAGAGCATACTAGATGATAGTTGTGAACCCTGTGAAGTTTTTAGAAATGGAGAGAATGTAGTTGTTCTATTAAGACTACAGAAAATGCTATAAAATATTAATGATGATCATTTCTTCTTATTTGAAATAATAAATCCAAAGTTAATTTTGCACTTGCAGAAAATTGGTAGCTCACTATTAGCCCTCTATTTCTTTGCTGGTGGAATGTAGAAATAATACTTAATATTTTATCTACTTTGGAAAGATGTTATTAGGTTCACAAATATGACATAGTGTCTGCAGGAKGAAAAGTAAGCTTCTCCCTCTTTCTCCTGCAGGTTACTGAAATAGAGGGCTCTGCAGTCATTTCAGATATCTTCSTGGCACCTAAGAGCCCAGGGAAAGAAAACATTGCTGTACAAAAGGAGTGTAAACCATATTCTATAAAGCATTAAGTTTGTCCRTCTTTAACAGTGAATTTGATATTCAGTGTAACTCTTAGCTTTGAAAAAGGCAATGAAGGAATGACACCGAGTCTGTTTATTTAAAGGTGTAAGTTCCTAGAAATTTTCTGTCACTCACACCATCCATCGAGTTGCCAGTTAAGACGCTTCTGACCGATGTTAAGAAAGAATTTGGCATTGTGGTGACCTAACTGAACAAGGAAGGATGCCCCAGGGGTTTTATAAATAGGATTCAAAGCAAATTTTTCTTTGGTTGCCTTTTATTATTCTGCTGTATATTTTCTCTTTTTTTTTTTCGCCCAAAGAAATGAGCACTATTTATTAATATCACTGTGTAGCGACAACATGAAGCCTTTCTAGTCACTGCTGGTTCAGAAAGTATTGTAAAGTCTGACATCCCTTTGAAGAGCTGTTCTTTGCCCCTGCTGCTATTTTTGTTTGTGAGTTGTTCTCTGTTAGATTTTTTTTATTTTGTCCTCACCTGCCCTGAATTTTCAGAAACACTTTCAGATCAGCTTACAACAAATCAGTTGAGCTCTTTCCTCCTTCCTCCCCCCCCCACTGTTATTAACTTTTRCTGGACTGTGCCTTCCAAAAGCTAGTTGAAGGATAGTTTTTTTTCCTTGAACTCAAAACATGCAGTCTTTAGAGAGATATCTACTAGAAGCACTGACCTACAAAATCTATTAGGCTCTCCCTACTGGGGTGAAATTCATTTATGTAATGCTGCTGGATTGGATGACTGTACTGTGCTTTGGACGTAAAATACACAGTTTAGTCTGACTTTCATAAGCATTAGCACAAAGAAGTGGCTTATARTGAGATAATCTTTGCAAACCTATGGAATGTGGATTTATGAAGATCTCTTCTGTTTTTCCATATGGTTTTGGGAAGATTCTTTGAGAGCAGAGACCATTTTGGCAGGTTGAACATCAGATCATCTGCAGCTGGGCTGACTCTTGACCTCCAGAAGCAGCAGTAGGAAGTGCCAGGCTGTGAGCCCTGGTAAGAGGACACCAAGCAAAGAGATGCCGAAARTTACTGGGGAAGATAATTTAGTTATCCTGTCCCCTCTGTGCTATTTAAATTTTCGCAGCGTAACAAGGGTCAGAATGGCTATTGGAGGCTACGTGTGTGGAGCCAGGTTGAATTCTAGCAATGCCTTTTCATTGCCCTGGTCCTAACCCTTGCAGTGGGGGAGGAGAGGRCTGAATTTGAACTATCTGGCCGGTGGAAATAAAGCACTGATGAGTACTGGACAGCAAATTAGCGTTGATTTTGGCTGGTTTGACAGAGGCTGCAGAGAGCCCTAGAGATCCTGAGAGAAAGGGCAGTCTCAAGGTGGTTTTAAACTGCTTTTGCTTCTGTGAGGTTCCTTTGCAAGGATCGGAAACAGAGGCAGAGGAGTTCGTGGTGGAAGTCCTGGGCGTCCTGTGATTGCTGGAGGAGGTACAGCACTAGCAGTTAATGAGTTTGCTTTGCTGGCATGGCAAAGAACTCTAAGAGGATTGGCTTTAGTTTATCGTCTTGGTCTGGAGAGAGGTGAATTTGGTCTGCTAAAGCTTTCAGCCTTGTGGATGCAAGGCAACTCCAGATTAGAAGCCATAGTGCCGTGGCAGCGCTGCACTGTGCTTGCCCTGATAAACCCTGTGGCTTCACAGTTTTGAGTTGTGGCTGGGTTGTGTGTGGTGAGCTCTGAACGGGACCACGACTTGCTCATATTTACCTGCAGAAGACTATGGGGAAATGCCCAGAGTTTGAATAATGCTCTGAAAAAGTGGGATACAAAAAGAACAGATTAAGAAGCTGCTGTGTCAGCATTAACAGTTTCTTCGCTGAATTTTGCAAACACGTCCTCATTACTAGCCAGAAGGAAAAAGTAGTTTTTATAATTCCAGTTAACAGTGGTCGTATGTGACTTGTTAGTTGCAGTGTGGCAGTGAGGGGTGTTGAGAACGAGGGAGTCATTTGCAGAGCGTACCCAAAAGAGAAATGTTTCTTTCCTGTGTTTCTAAAGAGAGTAAGAATTTAGTATAAGGCGAGTCATGATGGTGGCTAGTCTTATTATAAGCACAGAAACAAAACCAGGAATTGGAAACATATCCATAGGTGACGTTACAGATGATTTTGTAAATTATTTGGTGGTCTTTTGATTCTGGTTGTTAAAGCTCTATTTAGTAATTTATTCACACTCTATATGTTCTTTATAAATGCGCCCTTAATGTGAAGTGTGTCTCTATCAGTTAATCGGCTCTCTGAAAGGTCTTCTSTCACAGTGTTGGAGATGTAAAGGCATCTCTGTCTGCTTCACTGTAGTGTAAGAGCACAAGTAGTCAGTAAATAAAACGTGTGTGTGGAGTGGACGAGATGAGAAGTGGAACCAGCCCATCCATTTGAACCAGCACTTGCCTGGACCTGACGCGTGAGRTGAACAGAGAAGAAAGTTTTGAATTACCTTCCAGTGTTGGGGATTTTGGCCATGGTGACAGTACACTCAAGCTTTCCTGCCCTGTTGGATGAGCGCAGTTGAAGCTCTGCAGTAACTTTCAGCACATAAGGTTGTGAAGTGGATAATACTATGTCCAACTGCTCTTGACTGCTTGGTCTTAAGACAGCAAGGGACTGCTCAGATTTAGATTAATTGAGGTTGCAGCCTTTGCTGCAAATCTGGATGAAGACTTAACTTTACCCTGACTCACTGGATTGATGGAAGGATGTYTTAATCCTGCTACCACAGCACCTATTCTTAGAGCTATATATAGCCCATTTGGTTGTGGGAGAGAGGTTTCTGATTCCCTTTGACCTTCTTTGAAAGTTTTCATCTTTATCTTTTTGAAGAGAGCTGTGAAAGACATGAATGCCTTCAATGTAGTCCCCCAGGAACCTTGGTATTTCTAAAGTGCACTGGAAGATGTCTCCCAGACACATTAATAAAACTCAACATCATAAACTATCAGAAGGAGCTAACAGAATATGTTATGCCTGCTCTTTCTTTGACCTTCTGTAATTACCTCTGATTATTACAGTAAATTGTTTTAAAGTAATTGTGGAGATAARATGCAAGTGTAAAACCACAAAAAAAATCCTAAAATTTTACAACAAGCATGGACAGGCATCCAAATTGTGAGTTAGTCTGCTATGATGTTCTTTCTCAAGTGAGATGTTACCCAGATTACATAATGACTTGTTCATCAAGTGAAGTCACATGACTAAGAGTGGYAGAACCTTGTGTGATCCTTGGTGCCATTGATCCAGATCCCAAACTCAAGGGAAATTTTAACTAAAATGTTTGGGATTTGGCCTCTTTTTTTTAAAAAAAATATTCATTGGTAAACTCCCTGGGTTGAGTAGTAAATGCCTAACTAGAGGATCCCAGAACATCACTGATGTAGATTGCCCATCCTTCCCAGGCACTCTGTTCCAGTGCCTATTTCCTAATGACTAACCTGGTCTTTCCCTCTGCAGCAGTYTCCTACAAATCTGAGGACCTTTACTTTGTTTTCCTTCATCTTGACAAGATAAACCCAATTCTTTTACTCATTCTGCATAAAGTTATACTTTCTAGAAATTTACTAATCTTCTTTTTCTTCTGGACTCCATCCAGTGAGCTTACATATTTCTTAAAATCCRGTTTCTCAAACTGGACATAGTTCTTCGGGTCTTAACAGTGTGGTCTTGCAGAGAAGAATAATTACTTCATTTCTTTAGTATACAATGCTTATCCATCTCAGTTCTGTGTTTTTTGGCAGCAGTATAATATAGGTGACTCAGCTTTAGCTTGGAGATCCCTCTAAACTCGGACCTCTTCTGGATGATGGCAGCTATTTCCTGATCAGCGTCTGTACAACTGACGATTTCCAACCTAAGTGGAGAACCTTTCACTTTCCTTATTGATTTTTTTTCSTCCTTCCCTCCTAACCATTTCTCCAGTTTATCAAAATCACTCCAGTTCTTCCAACAAACTAGTAGTGGCTCTGTTTAGTATCACTTTCAGATATAATAATTAAGCTCTGTATTGTGAAAAAGTCAAATGGTAGAAGGAACCTAATTTAGCATCCTTCTATTTRACAGCAGACCACTGATAGAGAGACTCTAGGTTTGATTCTTTAGCACTTCCACACTCAGAGAAATAGTTCCCTTTCTGTCATGCTGGGCAGTATCAGAAGCCTTACTGGTGTCAGCATTTGTGTTCTTCTCTGTTCACAACCCCACTATTCTGTCATAGAAAGAAATGACATTAGTCTGATGTGATTGAGTCTTGATGAACCTCTTACCTGTCATTCTTCTTGTTTTCTTACAAGTAGCTTGCTTTATTATTTRGTCTGGTATTTTTATGGGAATTAGAGATGGGCTGCCTATTATCTCCAGCTACTTGTATTTCTTTTTAGGCTTTTCTACTCTTTTAGAATTTCCTTTGTATTCCTAGAGGAATGCAGTGCTTAACTAACTACAGTCCCAGTGCTGAGGCCAGTGTTTGTTTTCTTGGATTTACCAGACCAAATAGCTGTTGATGTAAAATTTATCCCTGTAGATACAGAAATTCTGGGTAGGTCTTGGTTCAGTGCCATCTCATTATTCTTCAGAATATACTGTTTCACAGGACGATTTAAGTGACTGCTAAAGCACATATAAGATGCAATATTTCCTTACTCTATTAAAAACTTAAAATGGATATGTTAAGATGAATTCCTTATTTTCCCTTATGAGATGATCAYGGTCAGAACTGAGCAGATGATGAGGAAAAATTATTGGTGAACTTGCCAGTGACTTTGAAATGAACTTTGTAACTTACTTTATGATCTTTCTTGCCAGCATTTTGCAAGTGAAGTCATCTCAGCATATTGCTCACAGATGGTGACATTCTTAGATGTGGTATATGACAAGCAAAGGTTCAGGTACCATGTGGAGTCAGATTTAAGTGCTCTGTAGACATAGCCCAGGCATTTGTGCAGGTTGAAAAATTCACCTATGTAACAAATTGTAGAAGACCAAATGAATGGTGAAGCAGAGRCTAGTTGAATATCAGAAGAAATCTGTTTAATGATCTTGTTARTCTTATGTTTTGCAGCAGTGTTTAGGGAATTGCTGAAGATTGTCCAATGTGAGTCAAATCCAGGCCATCCAGCCTGCTACCTTTTGCCCTGTGACCTTGAGAAATCATGAATATCCATTAAAATAGTATATGATCCTATTAACGAAATACCTCTCAGTTCATCACCACGTGAAAAGGCTCTTGAGCTGGACCAAGATTTGCTACTGTATCCATGTGAAATCTGAAGGCTGAAGGAGCTGGGATTCAACATCTAGCCTCTGGTGCTGAAAAAATCTGAATAATCCATAAGAAGTGTGTAAAAAAAAAAAAATGTCTTCTGGACAGGGAGCAGTGGCCTTCAGGCCACTAGAAATGGTATTTTTTTCTCACTTGCATCACATTTTTCCTGTCTCTGTGCAGAAATGTCTCCCCTGCAGTTGTCTAGGGAAAAGGGCCAAACAGCTGAACTTTTCATCACTTGCCACACACTGAGCCACAGCTGGATGTGTCATGGTCCGAGCAATTTCTGAAACTTTCTGAAAATCACTTTTGGGCTCATAAACTGTCTCTGTTTAATATTATAAAGACTTCTCTTATGGGATGGATACAAGGCCCTATAAAGGATTGTAATCCAGGTGTTTGATCTAAACATTCAAATTCTCATCCAACTTAAAGCAGGAGGACTCATCTTTCTTAAAACTACTGTTCCTGTCTCTTTGATGACTGTGGCAGTGTGTGTTGCAGGTGATAGTTTTGGATGAAACTTTCAGCTTTATATATATGACTTTGAACTTGCCTATACTTTTGGCCTCCACAGTAGCATCTGGCAGTGAGTGCCACAGTCTCATTTTGCACTGTATGGAGAAGCTGCCTTTATTCAACAGCCCACTGACTATCTCATTGGAAACCATTTCATTTTCATGTTAACTTGAGCCCCAAAACTTGTTTTCGATGTTGGTGACATGCCTTGGTGATCTGCCTATTGGCTGGAGCTGGTGGGTGCAAGGTGTTCACTGAGCCATGGTGAATGGGGAAGAAGCTAATGAAAAGAAAAATCTTGTGCTCTTGTTTGTATGAATAGAGAGAGGTACTGATTTGCTGACTTTTTTTTTGTGTGTGTGTGTGTGTGTGTGTGTGTGTGTTGCTTATTCAGCAATAAGTAACGTTCCAGAGCTGGAGTCCTGACTCAAGCAAAACTCCTATTGAAATTAATGGGAATTTTGCTTGTAGTCGAGTCTACAGAGTTGTGCCCACGATCTTTTTTTCTGGTTGCTACATTTTCTCATTTGAGTCTACTTGCAAATAGACTGTACTTACTGGTGCATGAAGTGACTTAATTTTGGTCTTGGCCTGTACTTACTTGCAGGTACTT
>NW_028186557.1:4062360-4149039 GCF_003343005.1 Rhea americana
ATTTCTACAAATCCTAAATTGCAAACCTGAAAGAATCAAACAGAGAAAGTAGATCACTTGTGATGGTTTCAGGTTCTGCTTGTCCTGTTGTGGAGTTTGTGTTTGCTAAATTAACAGTGCTGCTATCACTTAGAAATTGTATATAAAACTTAGGCTTATTAGTCAACTGCTTGTTTTTCTTGCAAGAAAATCCAACAAGCAATCAAGTGAAAACAGAACTATTGTGTGAAATTAGGGGACATTGTAACTCTTTTGTTTTCTCCTATCTGGAAAAGCAGGGAAAGCCTACTCTATTAGTTTTTCTAGAGCAGCAATATGTTTTTATCTTAAACATGCAATGTTACATTAATAATTAATTGCTGGAATTAAAAATAGAAATAAATGTAGGGTAGTAATTTTGTATCTAGGTAAATCCTAAGCTAAGAAAGGCTTTACACCAGTGTAGACACTGAGTGAGTGTGATCAAAATCAAATCCTTAATGTTTATATGCTTTATTTGACAATTCTTGTGTCTTGATGCTTTTCAGAAGATTACTGGAGTCTGTCTGTAGCGTAGAATTTGAGCATCTGACCCATATACTCCTGTGGACTGTGGGGATAGTTTTTACATGCAGACGATAGAGAGTTTGCTCAAGTTGAAAATGCTTTTTTAATATGTCCTTGTTAAACTGTCACCTTCTCCCCCAAGATTTGAAAGGAGGTGACTTGTGAGCTTGAGTTCACTCTGAAGTAACTGATTACGAATAATTCCTTTGCAGAGTAAGAACTTATTTCAGGTTTACAGTGGTGTAGCTAAGATCACGGTGCTGCACAGTCCTTGGATACAGAAATCCTGTAGAAACAGTGAGCAGCTTTAGTGCCTTCTACTAACCGGGAATTGAAATTTGCCTTTGAGCAAAGGTATGGCCTGTTGTCCCTGCAGTCCCACTCTGGCCTGAGTAGAGATGTTGCAAACAGAAGCTGCATTCTGGGAGACTTTTTTACCRTGTAATAAAATCAAATTTATGCAATGGTTTGCCAGGGAGGCTTTTGAATAATATACTGAAAYGTAACAGAGGAGTTAAAATAGCTCTTGCATTTCTTGTGAATTTACGGCTGAGACTGCTGGAGTGGCTCRTAAGGGAAAATGTAAAGCTCTGTGTGGTCTTCTAGCACTGTGGGTAGATATTCCTATCTATGAATTATTTTCCTCTTCTCATTAATGTTTGRTATACATTAAAGAAAATGTAGTGGTGGTGGGGAAGCTCTGTATTTTCTACTCTGTAGGGTTTCCCTACTAGTCCCTCCAGATCTAGTGTACCCAGATTTAATGCATCTGGATTTCCATCTGTGTCTGGTTGGAAAATGGGGATGGGGGTGAAGATTTTGATAACCCCTTTAATAAGCAAGTGATGGAGACTCASAGATGTTGTGGAGAGTCACAGATGATGTTGATCATCTGAGCTCTGTTTGAATTTTCACAGGGACAGCTCTAGTCTGGAGGCATTCCTCAAGTATTTCTCTCATCACTCTTTAGTACTGGGGCTCCTGTGGTCTCCCGTGTGCGTGTGCTTTGTGGCCCACTGAGATGAAATGTGAAAGCAGAAGTTTAAAATGCTCTTGGTATAAATTCTGCTCAACCCTGACAACCTTTGCTCACCAGCTATAGGTATCTGTGATACCATCAGAGGAAAACAATCCTACCAAAACTGGAAAATTTCTAGTAGGAAACTGTCCAGCTACAGACACATGCTGAAAAGGACATCCAAGGTCAGAGTTCTATCCAGTGGTATCACAGGCAACCACGTATATGAAATACTTCCTTTGGAGTTAATTTACAAGCTATGAATCATAGCACTGGTTACCTRCTACCACCAGTGACATCCTTGGAGTTCAGAGGTGCTTGAACCAGTGAGTTGTTTAGCTGCATTCACTTGACTGAGTTTGACAGGCAGATGGATCAGCTGAATCTGTGTATGTGTTCTTAAAGCCTTATGATTCATAGATCTTTTTAAGGCCAGAAGGAGCAGTTATGATTACCTCATCTGACCTCCTTTATTTTTATATCACATTAATATATGTTATATATCATTTATTTAATATATAAAACAAGTCATAAGTCATATGATTATAGTAAATATGATATAAAACTGTAATATAATAGCCAAGAATTTTTATTTAAGCTATAATAAATCCTTGGAGAGCCTGGGTAGTCTCTGGTGATAGCTGGACTTGGAGTCCATGGCTCTTGGGAACAGAATATGAAGGTTTATGCCTCAAACTTTCAGCTGTGAACTCGGATATGGTGCCTAGCTCCCAGCCTGTACCATGTACAAATGTGGAGCTCATCTTCAAATGTTAGTTGATCAGTGCCTGCTTAGAACCATAGAATCAGTAAGGTTGGAAGGGACCTCTGGAGATCATCCAGTCCAACCTYCCTGCTCAGAAGGTCATTAATGACCTCAAAAGACCTTAGAGGAAGGTCATTTCAGGCTCAAAGGGGATGTCTGTAGAAATGAGGCAGGAAAAAAAGGGAGCATCATTATTTTTAGTCATCTGAGCAAATGCGAACCTTCTTGTAGGGTGCAGACTTATTCTGCACCATATCCTTGGTGTATGTCCTAGCTGAAGCTTTTGTCACTGGAGTTTGCCTGTAAGTCCAGCCTCATTGAGAAATCAAATCATAATACTCAATTCTTTTGTAATCATCACCAGTGTAATTCTAGGATAATAATGGAAATCAGGTAAGTTATTTCCACCTGCTTTACTCCAATGAAAACCCCACAGATTTTACTGGAATTACTGGAGACTTACCCTGATGCAGCCAAGGAGAATCTGGCCCATGAGTTCTTGTTTCAAGCATGTTGTATGTATTTCATGCCCAGAGTGCGAAATCATTAAAATAGAAAGACATGTAAAAGCTTAGTGAATGGCACAGGTGGGCTGGTTTTCATTTGCAGTGTCATTGACCTTGACCAACACACGTTCTTCTGTCATCCTCAGTTAGTTAAGCTTTCATACTCTCAACTTGCTCTGTGCAAACRTTCCCCTCCTGCTAAGAACGTGTGCCTTGGCCAGATGCTCAGTGGTTATAAATCTGTCCAACTGGAGTCAAAATAGTGATGCTGATTTACACCAACTGGACAGCTGTCCATGGATATGCTATGTTTATCACAGTTTTATTCAGTTGAGAAGGATTTCTCAACTTTTTCTCTGGTTCTGCCTCTGATCAATATCAATCTAGGCTTTTAAGAGGATTTGATTATCCTTTTTGCTTATATAGCATACTGCACCACAC
Source organism: Rhea americana (assembly GCF_003343005.1). Classification (NCBI taxonomy): domain Eukaryota; kingdom Metazoa; phylum Chordata; class Aves; order Rheiformes; family Rheidae; genus Rhea; species Rhea americana. Next base: position 4,065,638 of record NW_028186557.1, read on the forward strand.
ATCCATTCAGGATCAGAATAGTGCAAGGATAACTCCAAATGTCCTGCTGTTTGTGGTAGAAATTATCGTGTGATACTGAATAAATTAGTTTTTAATGCAAACAAGACTGGTTTATATAAGCACTTGGAAAGGAAGGACAGACTACAAACAGAAAGGTTTACTGTGTTAATAAAATTAAATAAAGACTTTAAAATGCTTTATAGTTTTTCAACACAGTAAACTCTCTTCTATTCAGCACTTCTAATACAAGTTGTTTAGGAGTTTTTATGAATAAAGCTGGACTTACTTCAGCTGTCTGATTAGAAGCCCTGCACTTTCATGCAGCTCAGCTTGGTATGTTTGCCAAGCACTTTTATTACTTCAATCAATTTAAATTTGCAAGACTGATGATCCTGACAGAAGCTATTGGCACATCATGTGATTCTAGGAGCTAAAAATACTGTTCTCTATGGGGCTTACTTATTTCATGTACCCAAGCCCAAACTTTTGCTTTTTTTAACCCAAAAAAAAAAAAGAAGGCGAGAGAGAAGTTTGCACTTTGTGTGATACCAGTAATTTACTGAAGGAAAAATACCTGATGTCATGGAGTCTTCAGGATATTTTATTGTTGCAGTAATTAATTATTTGTTTTTTAGAAGTGCTTGAAATCTCCATGTGGAATCAGGGCCTCATTCTGCTCTGCATATGCACACAGTGAGAAACAACATCTGCATAGAAAAGAACATACAGTGTATTTGTAGAAGAGAGGGCGAGGGTGAGATTAAGAAGGAGAAGGGGCGTACATTCACAAACCCATCATTAGCAGAGCTAGGAATGGAACCAGTATCTCTTCTGGCTCTACTATCTTGTTTGTTTATACACAGTGCTGAGTTTTGAATCTTAGTTAACTAAGAATCTTAATTAACTACATGCTGCCCCCCTCCCTGCCCCGATACGATGGCTGAAAGGCAGTTGCAGGAATAGCATCAAGTCTGCTCTGGGCTGTRAGTTTTCATTTTTAGAGAGTGTGTTTTAGTGTCTTTATTTGACTGTCCAAACTTTTGTGTTGACCTGGTTGAGGTCATTAGGCTCCACTGTTCACTGTGCGTSTGTGAATGAATAGTGACTGGATGCTTGAATTTTGACTGCTGAATTCTCTTGCCCCAGAATAGATCCTGGATTGTAGTGGCTCTGTGCTTGCCTTCCTGTCTCTGCTCAGGATAGAACATGCTCCTGAGAACCTTAAAATYAATCTTCTGCTGCTCAGCAGTCACTCAAAGCCAAGGAACCTGAGGAAAGTCTCCATGCTCTGTAGGCTGTACTCTGACCAGCATTGCACTGTTATTAGCCTTTGTGGTATCTGAAAAGCTACAGTCTGATCTTTTGAGACCCTCTAAACTGTTGGTTTTGTCTTGTTGGCCCAGCCAGATGTAACCAGAAGAGTGAAGGGTAGCAGCCTGCTTGAAGGAATGTCACAAAGATGGTGGAGCCCTACTCTTCAGCATAATAGTGGACAGTATGATAAGGGGCAATGGCCACAAGCTGCAGCTTGGGAGGCTCATTTTGGAGAGCAGATTTTTGCTCAAAGGTAGTGCATTATTGGAACAGGCCCTCTAGAGAGGTGGTAAAATTTTCATCCAGCTGGACAAAGCCATGGCAGTTCTGATCTTGTGTTGGCCATGGTACTACTTTGAGTGGAGATTTTATTGGAGACCCCACAGACCCATTCCCACCAATGTTTCTATGTCTATGTTGTAGAACAGCTGCTTTTTATAAATAACTGATGAACCAGCAATATTCAGTTAGTCCCCTGCACCATGGGTTTGCCAGACTGATCAGTGCTGTTGGAGGGTCAAAAGTCAGCTCTTCTGGTGTTGTTTGTTCTAATTCTTGCCTGCTTCCTCCTGCACAGGAAGCTGGGCATCAAGGCGGAAAAGATACTACTGTATCAAAAACATGTTACTTAGGCTTGGCTTCTGCACCTGACTTTGTCTGAGCACATACTTACACCCGGTATGGGATGATTTAGCGTGAACTGTTCTCTGTTTGTCTTCCAGATTTGCAGATCTTGGCTTTTTCCTTCTCACTTGGAGTATTTTCTTCACTTGTTTTACTTCTCACTCCKTGTGCATTTCTGCCCTGTTCTGGGYTGAGAAGTCCAGATACGGTTGTCTTCTCTCAGTTCCTTAGACCTGCCTCCTGAACTGTGTGTGCCTGCATGGTGCAAGAGCTGCTTGCATGTTGCTTGCATTGGAGCTCCTTTCACAGTACTAAATGCCTCAGGATCTTAACTTGTAGCTCCACACTAGTGGAGTCCTGCAATTTCTGTATCCTTCCATCCTTCCATAGACCTTAAGGGGGAAGAGTTGCCTGCTTGCCTTTGGTGTGTGTGCCCTCTGCAGTGCGTAAAGCAGTCTGCAGTGTCTGGCTCTCTTTGCTCTTCAGAACTAATGGTAAGAAACTTTTTGTAGCTTCTGTGGCCTGATGGACATTTCAGTTTTCTCTTTCTGGGCCATGATGTGACACCTGTGTGTTAACATAGTCCTTATAGGGCTAGGACAACTGAAGACTGACGTTGTGAAGATGAGGAAGTTGGAGGTAAAGTCTGTTACGAGGAGATGGAGGGTTGTATAATGAAGCATTTGACTCAGCATGATTGTCCTGCCAGGGCCTTAATATAATTTGCAAAATGARAGAGTTCTCTAAAGGGATGAACAAACACTCAGATGAAGAACTAGATAAAATTTTGCGCTTTGGACATGAGCAGGTGTTCTCAGTCCTACTCTCTTTTCTTTTAGAGGATTTTCTATGCAGACATCATCTCAGCATTGCTGAAAAATCTGAAGATAGTTTGCTCGTTGTTTGTGAATACATTATCTCCCTACAAACAGCATGACAATGAAAAAGGGATTTTTTTTAAGATGGCCTAAGGAAAAACTTCTTTGCAAAGTCTAATTAGGATCAAATTAGAACAAATATCATTTGATTGGCTCCAGAAAGGCTGTCTTCACAGGGCTAATCCTTGTTGGAAGTACTTAGTCATTGGCCGACGCTAGGATTGCTTTCATCTGCTGGAGGCAGGAAAGAAATGAACTGATGTCGTGAGCAAAATATTGTAATGCTTCCTTCCTTATTTGTCTCTTTGGTAAGGAGCAGTAGTGAAAACCCTGCAGCATTTATTTGGGTATGGTTCTTGATAATGAAAAGTGCCGTTACAATAGGTGCAAAATGTGCTTATTAAATCGGTCATCTGTTCTCCAGTGAAGCCTGTTTTGCCCTCCATCGAACCACTGGTCCAGTCTGTGCTGTGAGTTAAATACACATCTGAGTTTGCACTGGAGATGGGACCCTGCTGTCTGCATTGGTAATGTGCAGGCTGGGCTGGAGAAGAGGCTGCTGTGTGATCTCTGCTGGTGGAGCCAGGAGCACGCCTTACCTGGGTGCGTCGCCAGAGGCTCGTATCTCTTGGAATTTTGTGTAGGATGCAGATAGACAAAGGCCAGTACRTGGATTTTTCATGACAAACTTTTACTACCCCAGAGCTTTGAGTTTATCAGCCAAAGAAGCTTTTCCTGTCTTTCTGGGTTCTGTTATTATTTTGTCTGTAGAGAGTCATCTTGGTGGTGAAAGGAGATAACAAGTGAAAGTAAGCCATCCCTAGTTTTAGCAACAGAGCCTCGTCCTTCCTCTGTAACAGGGGGACAGCAAYGGGGTAAGAGAACATATTTATATATATGGATTCATTGAACGTTCTGGCAATCTGCAGCAGACAAAGTTGGTATTGAATTTACTCTGTCCCCTAAAAGATCAGCTTGGTGAGACTTGCCCTTCAGGGATAATTTTCTCTAATCATAAATAAAACATGCACTTTCCAAAGACAGCAAAGGAAGGAAACAGAATTGACAGATTCAGCAGTAAATTAAGACTCTTGTGTTTTTTTTTCCCTTAGCAGTATTTCTRTTGGTTTTGGTTGATGGAGACAAAGGTTCTGTTTGTGGTCTCAGCCTAGCTAACTTACTGAATTTTGCTTTATATTGGTATGAAATGATTCAGAGTACATTAAGTAGTGTTTTTCTTTAACATTGTAGTATTATGCTTTTGTAAGGGTGCAAGAAAGAAAACTCGAATTTGGGAACGGATTCTCAGCTAGTTGTAGTAAGTTCTCTTGAGCTGTATRACCACAGCTGCTTAATTTCTGTCTTTCAAAGATATTTTATTATAGAGCAAAATATGTAAGGCAAGGATCGGTGCTGCTTTGAGCCATCCTCAGTGAGTTTCTTAAGCTTTTGCTGGAATGTGAACAAAACACTTTAGGTTTATCAGTTAAGGATGAATTCTTTGCTTCTTTAGGAAGATTCTTTAACTACTGCATGCAGATTGCTTCCCAAACATTGTAAAACAGCTATTAAAGGCCAACTCAAACCTTTGATTTGCCCAGCTAAGCCTGTTAAAAACCCAGCCGTGTTTACCAGAAAATCTGTGAATTACAGTTCTTGCCTTGCAACTGTATGAAAGTAAGTCCAGGATACAAGCRTTGCCGGGCTTGACTCTGTTTCCATTGGTGTCATTGGGAACTTTTTGGTTATTTTCAGAAGAAGCTGACTCAGATCTGCAGTGATTTGCATTGATCCGACAAGAGCATCCTTCTCGGTGAGTTTGGTTCAGCATTGAGGACCTGGGGGATGGAATCCATCTGTAGCTTAGCCCTAAAAAGAAGAGACTAGTAGCAGAGGACAGAGATTATAAAGATTCCTGTGTGCCCTGGGATTTCTTTCAGACTGTTTTTCTCTGAACTGTTGTGCTGCATTCTGGCTCACTAGCAGTAACCAAACTAAACAGCCTCCGATGTGGCTAGGTGTCCACTCAGCAGATGATGCTTGTGACAAGGATCTGCACTGATTTCAGGTAGTGGGAATGTTTTGGTTGATCGTACTTTGAATTGAAGACAAAGTGGAAAGCGTAATCTTCTTGCTTCAGTGGTCATCTTAATATTGATAATGCAAATCTGAGCTGCTTATTGCAACGATGTATGGCGCAACAGATGGATATCACAGCTAGACTGGTCAGAACGCACTTCCTGTGGATGACAATTGTGAAAGTAAAAAGCAAAACATTGCTCACTTCCACAGACTTCAATAGAGCTTGCTTGTTTATACTCTTGAGRTCTAAGTCCTTGGACTGCTAGGCATTCAAGTATAGGAACTTCCCAGTTTGTGCTTCCCATTCTTTGGGCCTGTCCTTTCCAAAGGAATATGCAGCAGCATCAACCCTTTTTGCAGAATTACATATTTAAATCATAGATGCCTTCTGAAAAGGGTTGCTTAATGGAATGAGCACTGCTRTAATCCAAAGTAATCACCAATATGTTGGCATCTCAAGGGAAGAAAAAAAGAATCCGTGAAATCATTTTTTATTAAAACAGTAATGAAGTAGATGGCTYGGTGTGTGCATCGCTGGATTAGTCATACTGGTTTAGAACAGAAGCCACTATTTTTGACCAAACTACTTCATTTTAATGAACAGCAAAATTATGTCCATGTTTGATATGTTTGATTATTTGGAGGTGTAGTAATGAGGCAGGTGAGAGCACCATCCTCATTTTACTTGTAAGATTTTTTTTTTCTGATGCTTGATAGCTCCACTTTATTGACAAAACACAACCGCAAATAATGCAAGGCCTGTAAGGAACATTTAGTAATTTTGCTCCTTAGGTAATTCCACTAAATGTGTTGCTGAAGYGTGAATAATTTTGCACTAGGTAACAATGCTATTCTACATTCTTTGCTTTGATCCTGTCACTGTAAGTGTGACTTGTGGTTTCCCACTCTTGATCAGTAGAAAAACAATTGTGCATTCCACTTTGCTTGTCCACAGTCTCCGGTTGATGGTGTGACAAAGGGTACTGTGCTGCTACCTGCTGAGTGTGGGATGTGCTGATTTTAGTGGAACAGGACTGAAGGATTCTGGTGCACTCAGAAGCATCTCAAAGGACTGTAGGACGATCCTCATGGGTATAGCTGAGTGATTTGTACTTCATATCCTGCAGAACTGACACTCCTCTCTGCCTGCCCAGGTACTGATAGACTTTCCATGGTGGCTACTTTTGCCTSATCTCCCTTTGGGGATTTCCTAGAGCTGTGCTTCTGATGTGGGTTGAATGGGCTGGATTATCTGTTGGGGTAAGTCAGAGTATCTCCACTGGGGGCTACTCCTAGKTAATGTCAACTGAGGTTAAGGTATGTAGGGACGAAGCCTCTTTTTAGCCCTTACCTACCTCTGCAGTGGAGAGAAAGAAGTACAAGGTGCCAGAAAGCAATCTGCATAATTCAGTTGAGAGGAATTTCAGATGGAGGAAGCTCTTTGGCCATGTCCACGCTTGGGAGCATGTAAACCTCCTAATCTCCATGCAGTTTTTAGTGCGCTGTGGCTGTTTGTTGATGGTGTTTGGTACTCACTGTTGCTCAGGACAGCTTTCCATCACTCCTTCATTTGTCTGTGGTGTGCAGGCGGCATGCCAGCTCTGCAGAGGAGTTGAACTCAGTGAAGTAAATCCACTATGGAAATCATCCTGCCTATCTTGTCTGGATTGTTCAATCTTCTAGTGGAGGCTTTCATACTCTTAAGTCAGTCCAACAAAATAGTGTGGGTGCTAAAGGCTACTGAAAAGACTGGTGCAGACCTCATCGTGCAGAGGGTAAGTTACCAGTCTTGCACTGCAGTTTTGTACTTGCTGGGTCACATTTGCCCTGCTTCAGTAGAGCAACAAAGTGTCTGTCTACTTGGACAGTGACCATGGAGCGAAGCAGAGCTTACTGCATGTCTCCAAAGCTCCCTGCCAGCTGAGCCGTGGGATCCTCTGACTGTGGCAAACCACACTGCTGTTTGGAAGTTTTGCCTGAATATCAGTGTTCTGCCTTTGGAAGAGGTTTGGCACTTGTCTGCGCTTCTGGGTCACCTAAATACTGTAACGGAGTTGGTCCAAGGTAATTTAGAAGCAACTGTGCTCTTAAGGAGGTTCTTTTTTTCTAGATCAACTAGATAATCTGATCTCATGAATGAAATGCTTCAGTTCCAGGATTTGGATATTTTGCTGTAGCTAGAAAACTTAGTGCTTCATCCAGAGTTACACATCCCATTTTTTAAGCGCAGAATGAGCTATCCAGTAATTTTTAGGTGTATTCCCATTGTATCACAGTAGGGTTGGCAGAAAGTGGGGACGGAAGTCAAGGAACTAACAAAGTTAAAACTCTGCTTCCCATTTATTTTATTCTACTGCCAYGACATTGCTGAAATATCTTCATTCTAATCGTATGGCTCTTGCTTGATATGATCAGCAGGGCAGAGTTACAGTTATTTTAGTGCATGAAACTGCATTTCCATCATAARTGTGGATTTTCATTCCTACCTCAATCTTAAATTCATGTGCTTACTTTGTACCAAAACTTACAATARGCATGAGGATAAGGTGAGCATTGCCCTGAAATTGTGGGAGCAGTATCTTTTAGATTCACTGTTTGTAGTGTCCTTTTCCTGCTTTCAGGGGAAAAATATGTTCAAAYTTTAGTGTGCTCTACTTTAAAATCTAGTTTAATTTATAAGTAAAGTTTATCTTAACTTTAATTTGTTGATATGCCCTCTGAACCTTTATCTTCATGTTATTTTGTTTCAATTTTTGCATAAAATAGATCTCCCAGCCTCAGCCTAGTTCAAATTGTTACTTTTGTTGTTGTTACCAGCCTTGTTTCATTAGCTAGTGCAACAGCAATCAGAGGCTGGCTCTACTTGGTTATCATCCATCACTCTTTGGAGATATTGATTTGTCATTGGAAGATGTCCATATTCTTGTCTGAGTGCTACTTTGCCTCGTTTCTGAGCGTGKAGAAGCATAGCCTTGTCAGACATGCATTTATATCAATCTATTTCTTCTGTGTTCTGGGCAACTGGCTATGCAGGGTGAAGAGCAGCCAACTGAGGCAGGACAGGTCTTGGATGTGAGCAGTGGCTTTATCACATAATACCCATCTGGGAATTTTCCAGATGATAGATGTCAGAAGATGGCAATATGCTGGAGTAATGACTGTTTTGTGGGAACACTTCATCTGAACTGACAAATGAGGAAGGCCTTTTGTGTCTTAGCAGGAATTTTGGTCAAAGGGAATAASTAGCAGTGCAGTGCCTAGGGCATTGCTGCCGGAGTGTGGGCTTCAAAACCCCATTGCTCATTGTTTGCAGGAGGAGTTTTCAACACGGACAAATGCAAAATCCTGTTTCTGAGATGGGCATCCTGTTGTGTTGGTGCTGGCTGGGTAGGAGGCACCTCTTCAGAATAGGACCTGGAGGTGCCAGTGAGTTGCAATAGAACTTAAGTCAGTGCGTGCTCCTGTGATGTCTGAAAACTAATAGCGTACGGGGCTGCATTAGCAAGGGGGTAATGAGCAAGTCAAGGAAAGTGATTTTTTTCTTTCTACTCAGTGTTGGTGAGGCCACATCTGCAATGCTGTGTTTTGCACTTCCTGCTTAGCTCAAGAAAGGTCTCCAAAGCAGAGAAAATCCAATGAAGGACATGAAGATCATCAGGTGGCTTGATCACAGGACACAGTTGCTGTCTAGTTACTTGAAGAGGTGATATAGAGAAGATAGAGCCAGACTCGAATTGTGAGCAACAAAATGATGAGAGGGAATGAACACAAGTTGCAACAAGGGAAATTCTGTTGGATATCAGGAAAAAAAATCAGTTGTGAGAACAGGTAAGCACTGAAATTGGGGTCAGAAGTTGGAGATTCTTCATTTTTGGAGGCATTCAAAACTTGACTTGATGAGACCCTGGGGACATGACCTAATTGAGTTGTGGTTCTGGTCTGAGCAGAAGGTTGACCAACTRTGTGCAGTGTCCCCTCCAACTTCTGTCATTGCAATTTAAATGTTATCTGCAGGATCCTGCTGAGTGCCTCCAGCTTTGGAGTGGTTGGCTCTTTGTCTGTACCGTGGGAATGGAAGAGGCAGCTCTTCAAGTCCTGTGAGCCTTCATTTGCTGTGCCTGCTCTCTATTTCCCTTGGTCTGTTGATGCCTGTTTAAAAAGGAGGCAAGTTTAATCATGAGTCTGTCCTTCCTGTTCTCAGTGGATGCTGAACAGCATTGAATAAGGTGCAAACTGAAGCTATTTATGGCCTTGTCTTGCTCAGAGCACAGAGGTCAGCAGCCTTTGTGGGCCACAGCTTCACCTTCTGTATCTCCCCCTCCCCAGGTTTGCAGCTGCACATGTGAAAGCACCATGGCTTCTGCTGTCCCTCAGAAAGCTGGTGTCAGGCACAGAGCCACTCGTCACCACAGGACAGCTTGACAATTTGTGAGGTTGTGCAGTGGTGAGAAATGTGGACAGGACGGTTTGCAAGAACAAGCTGTTCTGCTTTGGGTCTCTCAGCTGACTAACTGGGGCCTCTCCTTTATTTAATTATTTAAATGAAGATTCGTGATGCTGGCACAGAAGCCAGCTCTCTCCTCAAATGAATCAGCTACTTCATAGAAAGTAAAGGCAGTGGGTTTGTTTTCTGCCATAGGGGTGTTCAAACTGAGTACGTTCAAGTGTCTGCCCCGGAAAGGGGTTTATCCATATGACCTCCCAAATGAGAAGGTCCTATCCCTTTTCCCACTGATAGCCTCTAGTTGCAATGCTGCTTGAATAATTTGAGTTCCTCATCTGAGGAGATTCCTTTCTAATATAAAATATTTTTCCCTGCAGTAGTGCTTGTCTCTGCATTGCCTCTTCTCCCCCCCCCCACCATTGGGAGTAAAGTCAAGAGAAGCCTGCCCTGTTTCTGTAGCAGTCAGTGCTGGTGTTTTAAGGAGCCCAAGGGATGCTGAGAAAATGAAAAAGAATATAAGAAGCAGCTTTACATAATGTATCTCAATTTTCCATTCCGAGTGGAGCTTAGCAGTGTGTCCGATCTGAGGAAGAGAGGTTATCTGTGTTCTGCTCAGTGCAGTACCCTCTTCCCCTGGTCTGTATATTCGGCACATTCCTGATGGAGGCAATGCTAACTTGTCGTGTGTTACTCTGCAGCATTTTACTGAACAAACCTACCATGTRAAACCCACAAATGAAGTATGTTATCATGAAGCAAAAATGGTCAGTGTTTTCGTTTGAAACAAAAACATTGGTTTTGTTGTTTAGTTTCCCCCCACACACACTCCCCCAAAAGACTTTAAATTCTCAAATACTGGCACTCACATAGGAGTTGTAAATAAGGCAACTCTGGGTTTTCTAGGCTGACCTCTTTGAGCTACAGCACTCAGAGGGTAGTGCAAAAGGGAATCTCATCTCTATTTTGCTGTGCCCAATTTATGGTAGACTCTTCAAGCCAAGTTCTACTTTGGCTAGAAAGATGCAGAGAAAATTCATGCAGGAAATAGCCTTTTGGGGCAAGTTAGAAGTAAATCTGTCTGGCATATGTTAATGTTAGTTCCTAGCTTTATTATGAAATCATTGTGATTGTTCCAAGGTAGTAAAATTGAATAGGTTTATAAAGATGCATCTGTGCAGTCTAGACTTTGCTTACGGCTCTAACAGGCAGTGAAGGATCTCCGTAGAGCTACTTTGACTCTGGTCTGTACCTGCCAAATTCGGTGAGCACWCACTTCATTTCTGAAGGAACATAACAATTGCTGCAGTTAGTCAACTCTTCAGTCCCAGCCTTTTGTGTCTGCAAGCGACCATGATCAAATTTATCAAAGCAGCATGCAAGAAACCCCACAATAATTCCTACCCCAAAGGAATAATCTTTCTCTCAGCCTCTCCTGCTGGTTAGAGGTTGGTTTGCATTATGGTGGTTCACCATGTAYGAGGAACACTGTGCATTTAGATCGTCTTTGGTCTCTSCCCGTTGATCTCAATTTAAATCCGTGCTGTGACAGGAAAAAAGAGAAGCTGCTCRTTTTTCAAAAATGTGAGRTTTTTTTGTTTGTTTGTGCTCTTTGGCTTTGAGTTGCTTGGTGATGAGGGCATAAACTAACAGAACAAAAAAAACAGTAGTAGTAGACCTGACAAATCAGTTTGTCAGTATTCAGAGTGGCTTTGTGTCTCAGAGTACCAAGAAGCAGCTCTCTGAATCACTGTCAGGTTGCTAGAATAGAGTACCTCCTTACTAGGGCAAAATAGTTCATTGTAATGCTTGAATAGCCTGTTATTTAAAGGCCCGGGAATCTCATTCTATACACAGCAACATTTCAAGGGGTAAAAGACTGCATTTATATTGCTATTGTATTAAAATTTATGCTGGCGCTGCAGTCCTGGAGCTCCAGTGGAAGCTGAATTAGCTCTTTCATTCTAAGCTCATGTGCTGGCTGCTCATAACTAAGTAAAAAATTGCCTGTGGAGAAGAGGTTTCTTATTCTTGATCTCAGCCCACTAGGATGTTTTTTCTTTTAAGTGCTTCAGAAGCACTCTGTATTGTTCTGCATTTTTTGGTAATGGGGTTGGAAGAAGGTGTACCTGGCTGAGCTTTCCATACTTCCAGGATTTGCTCCAGTATTATTTATTTAGCTAATCTTCCACTGTGATAGAGATCCAGGATACAGCTTGTCCTCTTCCACCCTCCTCCTGTAAAAAAGAGGGAAGCTTCTCACCTCTGTACTGGACAGGAGAGGGAAGAGAGGCTCAAGGACATGAGTTGTTTTGCCAACGCTGTGCTGGCTACCCATCAGCAGAACTTGCAGGTAGCGGGGGTCCAGACCACCGCTGTGTGCTCTGGACCACACACTCCATCCACAGCTGATTGCTACCTCTCTTGCAGATMCAAGGAAAGGCTGAAGTGAGCTCCGTTACCTCTTGGTCCAGTGGCAGTCACTTGGCCTCTTGCTTTTGTGCTAGCGTCCCCTGGGATGTGCAAGGATCGTGTAGAAATGAGAGATTATTTCACTGTTGTCCCACACTGCTAATAAAAAGCCAAAATAATAATAAAAAACACTTACAGTTCAGAATAAAGACGACCTCTTTTTTCTTTAGCATGATGCAGCCTAGATTGAATTGCATCTCAAGTGTGTTTATATGCCGCTAATGAACCGTATTCTTACAGACTTTTCACTCAGGAGACTGTGGATTTCGAATTTATTATTGGAAATGCCTCACTGAGGAACTGTTGTTAGAGTATATTGCTCATATTGCTTTGCTAGTTGGGAAAAGGTTTCTGGATTTAGGATTTTTTCTTCCCTTTTGCAATTTATTTCTGTTTTTCCTCGTTTCCATCTTTCATTTTGCTGTCARGTCAAACTGTGCCGCACACTCGTTCACAGAAATGCCTTCTCTGTACTAGCTGTGGTGGTCTGTACACAACAGCCTTGGCCCAGGTGGTGTCAGAGAATAGGTCACTAAGATGTGTTCAGAAACAGGAGCCAGCTTGTCTTCCACTCTGTTCCTCTGCTGTTCAGGCCTGGCAAAGCCCTACTAGGCTGGCTTTGAACCTCTMCTGAAATTCTGGCCCAGTGCTGCTTTGAAAATCTTCCCACAAGTGTTCATATTTGTAAAAGCTGTAGCCTTAAAGGCCTCCTGACTTCTGGTCCCAGCAAACTCATTCCACCAAAGAATCTGGCAAGGAGGTGTCCCTCCTGGGCACTGATACCTCAGCAGCGCTTGTTCTCTCCTCATGTTACAACCCTTTTTGATTTCATTTTCAGCTTAATGGATTCAGAAGCCTCCACTGAAATCCTTGTGATATGTAATATTCTTGGCTCAACAGTTACACTTACTCTTGTAGTTTCGTCTGCATGAATCATCTTCTGCTTTGCATGTTAAGATCACCAGTACTGTGGTTGACCCCAAGGGGCAGGTTAATTTTACCTCAGAAGTGACGCTCAGGTGTAGGTGAACAATCCCCAAATCTGGAGCACCTCTGGAGTCTCTAGATTGTGATTTAAGTCAGAGGAACTGTCATTTCCTGTATGATAATGGTAGAGGCTGCACTCGGGAGATAACCAGGTGGTTATCTRGTCCGTGATGGAGGGGATGTAGGACTTGCTCGTGGTGAAATTATCTGGAAGCTCTTGGAGGATTTAGGTAGGAAAAGAAGTACTTTGGTTATTGCTGATCTTAGAGAGCTAAAATGTAGCTGTCCTCATTTGTATTTGTGATTTCAGGAGCTAGGATATGGTCAAAAAGAAAGGCTAAAACATACAACTTGCTCTTGATTTTTTTTCCTCCTACTAGATAAACATATCAACAGACTCATCACCCAAGACTGGAAAATGTCTGGTCTTGTTCTGCTCTTTTCTTAGTTGGCAGGCAGGGTGTCTCTTTCAGGGTGCTTTTATGGCACTGATGGCTTAGGTGGAAGCAGGTTAGGCTGTGGGACTGGTACGCTGTGCTAGAATGCTCTTGTCCCTGTGCTCTTGCGTGTAGAGCTATGGTGTTGTCAAGTTCTACAGTGTGTTTTATGATCTGATTAAGAATGTGTCAAGGCAGTTTTGTTGGGATTCTCTGTCTTGTCTGAGTTGTTCTTGCAAAGTCTCACTTAGGTTTTCAGGATGCTACAGTAACTACATTTTCTGTATACTCTGTTCCCTTCCCACTTCCACTATTTAGGGCTTGATACAGCAAGGCTCTTAAACCTGTACCTTATTCTGAGCCTGCACTGAGATCAGATTTTTAGGTCTTAGTTCCCATTTTTGCTGTAATTATTTGAATAATAATCACAAAGCCAAAATAATACAGGTAGAACCACAGATTTGAGCTGTTTTGGTGGGTTTTTTTAATTGCTCACATCTCTGCAGTGAAGAAGCCAATCAAAAGATCTTGTGAAATTATGCAAATACGAAGCAGATGCTCCAGCCGGTCTAGAGTGGTTCCAGATGTGTGTCTTATGAGAAATATGTTCCCTGGGTCTCRCTGGCATCTACAGGAGTACTGATGCAGTGGTTTTATAGAGGGACAGTGTCTCTGCTGCTGACAGGCCCCAAAATGGCACTGCCATTAGGCAGCTCCTTCCGTCAGTCATCCTGTTTGTTCTATACATTGCTTTACCCTAGGCCTGTCTATTTTGATGACTAAGCTGTTAAAAATATGAGGTAGGGAAGTAATGAGAAATTTTCTGCTTTGGGAGGGAATATTGTTGCTTCATTGATTTGAAAGCCAATTAATGGCATCAGATCAAAGGCAGTTGCTTCTACTACTTCCCAGTTAGATTTATTTATTGATGGATGGAGTTGGGGAGAAGAATCTTGATTTGATTTTTCTCCTGGAAGAATTGGCTTGCTATTGAAGTGGTCATTTCTCCTCCCCTCTTATTAGCTCTTGCTTTATCTTTGGACCGTGATGATACCCATAATCACTGTGGAGGATGTTTTGATGCTGTGGAAATACCATCTGTCAAAAGTGGCCTCTGTTACTTAAGTGACTCGCTGTCTTCTGAAGATATGTTATAGAGMAAGCACTGTCATTTCAGCCTTACAGGTGGTGATTTGCTACTCAAATGGATCAAGTAATTTGCCCAAGGTTACCCAGGCAATCTGTGGCAGAGCGAGAAATCAAACCTGTCTCCTTCATCTCTCCAAATAATATTATGCCTTTCAGATCATTCTTCYTTCTGCCAGCAGAGTCTCCTATGCTGAAATGTAAGAATTCATGCAGGAAAAATGACTCTTTCCTGTACCTTCTCTCTGTGTTTGAGATGGTGTAACAATATGAATTTCTATGTGCGAGTTCCTCGAGGAGGGAGTTTCATCAGAGCTGAAAGTTGCCCCTGTTAACTTTCCCTTCCTGGATGTGTGTTCACGCACACAATCACACAGAATGGTTGAGGTTGGAAGAGACCTTTGGAGATCATCTAGTCTGAAACCCCTGCTCATGGATGTTGCCCAGGATTGTGTCCACCTGACTTTTGAGCATCTCCAAGGATGGACACTCCACAGCCTCTCTGGGCAGATACAGACAGGCCTGGTGTGTGGGTGGTAACAGGGGCAGCCACAAGTTTGTCCCAGTCGTGTGTACCTCCATTCAGAGTTTCAGTCCTGATATTCAGTGTCACACTGCTGACCCCAYACTCTTTCAGCATCCTTGCCCCAGGAGGTCATATTCCTGTCGTTTCTCCTTAGGGCCTGGCGGTAACACAGTGACCACACAACCTGCTTGTGTACTAGCAGGGTGTAAGGGAAGAGAACATGCTTTCAAATCAACAGTCTTCATGGCTATCTCACTATCCCATGGATGTGGTGACCTTACTTTGTCCAATATCCTAACACACTTCAGGTGCAAGCCTGAATGCTTGCTGTAATCCTCCAAGCAGGATTACATGCTCCGTGCCCCCTACGCTCTGTAGCAGATCTGGAAAAGATCCACTCTTCAATCTTTGTGGCCTCTGGTGGGCATCAAGGGCTTAGCTGGACTCAGCAAAGTAGTTTAGTAGCAGGTGGTGGTCTCTTCCAGGGTAATAGCTTGAACTCTATCTCTTAATAACCTGCTCGTATCTGTCTGCTGAGAAGTGGCTTATTGTAAGCTTTTCTTCTTCCCTTTCCGTTTGTCTCCCTTACAGACACCTCCACAAACTGACATMTTTACGCAGTAAAGAGTTCGCTTATCAGTCAATGTACCATACTGAGGGATTGGTTCAGGGCCAATCTGTTTGCTTTTGTGGACTCTGGAAGATCCAGTACCTAACAGAGGGGTCAGTGATACTTTTTGGTTTTCACGATTCCCTGCAGTGGTGAGCAAAGCTGGCCTGTGCCCTGCTATGGCACGTCAACTGTGTGACCRATCCTTTTGACGGGGAGGATGCTGTGAAGGCTTTGGGGGATATCGTACCCATTTTAGGGCACCACTGTCCAAGAGTCCCCTGGGTAGTCAGAGGGCTGATGAACACTACTTGCATGCTTTTGTTTAATCCAAATGAGACAGCACTGAGGAACACATGAGCTTTCAAGTATGGTGGGGGAAGGGGAAGGAATAAATCATTCTCCTTGTCTAGTGTGGATAAAGCAAGAAGTAATTGGGCTTAAGGTGACTCAAGCGAATTTGGCTTGACATCAGGAGAGGCTTTTCCCTGAAAAGTCTATGAATCAGTAAGATTGACTTAGTACAAAGCCATGAAGTCCCCATTGCTGATGATTTTTGTGATCAGGGTGGATGGAAGTCGTTCAGCAATGGTTTAGGTAGAGTTGATCCTACTTTGAAGGCAGAGTGATGGATGAAAGACTCCAAAGGTCCCTTTCAGCAATGTTTTTTGTGGCTTTGTTGGGGCCTGTAGATTTTGGAAAAGGATAGTTCCAGCTGACCCAAAAGATTACATTGATCGTCCGATGAGATAGAATAAGGTGAAGCGGGAATTGTCACTGCTGAAAATATAAAGGTTTCTTTTATTTTCTTCACGCAGATTTGACGAACTCCCTCCTCCTCTACTCCTTCTCACTGCTGCTCCTGCTATGGGGTACTGCAACATCTGAGCTGGGCTGAATAGGCTCCCAGTGCACATTAGTGTTCATGTCTGATGCAAATAGCTGTTTCTGCTGTTCTGGCAAAATGTAGAGAAAGATAGGGACTGCCATGCTGCATATGTTGCCAGCCAGGCCTGGCTTTGCAGTGCCTGTGTTTACAAGGGCAAGGAGCTCTTGGCTGGCAGAGGTTGGAGCTGGCAGTGCTGTCTCAAGGCAGACCTCAAGAGGTTTGGATCAGGATAGCTAACAGTCATACTTCTCCCTGGTCAAGTGGTTCTTAGAGTCCCTGAAGCATGAGATGTAGACATAAGGGGACAATTCTAATCCCCRGGAATTTGTTGTGGAAGAAATGAAAAATAAGGAGCCTGAATCTACTCTTGCTGCATTATCAGCCTGCAGCTTTGAAACACTGCAAGTCAGATTGCAGAAACCTAGCTGCATGCTCCCATCTTACCTTGCACAGGCTCATCTAATTCAGCAGTGAGCTGATTAACTGACTAAAATGACAGGAAGCAAGCTCAGAGGAACAAAAGGGTCACTTTATTTTTTTTTATCTTCTTTTTGGACTAGCAAGTGAGGACAAAAGTCTACCAAAGCGAGTGTAAGGGAGAACTGGGATAGTGTGGCTGGAAGGAACAGCAGGGATGGGTGGTGGGCAGAGACCTTTCTTTTTAGTAGTCATAGTGCATACTTCTGATAGCTTGAAAAAAGACATCCCTGACTACCCAGAGGAAGCAGGAGCTTCACATTACATCAGGAGCTCAGGCTTCCAGGAAAAAAAAAAAAAAAAAAAGGTTGTAAAAATTTCAATATCAGTGTTCTGACAGAGTCTAAGGAGTGGGATTTGCCTTCCTGCCCTTTGGAGGTCCTTTAGGTGAGGGTGGGAAACGTGACTCATCACAGATCTGGTCTCACCCAGTGTTACTGTAAATCCTTTGGAGTCAGCAGAGCTGCTGGTGAAGGAGAGAGGAACATGTCTCTTTGCTCGGTTCGGGACAGTGCCACCACATCAGCCTCCCTCTCTTTATGGCTGAAATTTTATGATCAAAAAAAAAAAAAAAAGTCCTTGAATAAAGAAGCTCCTTAGACTATCCGCAGAAAAGGGTGGGGGGAGAGTTAAACTTTTTG
Source organism: Rhea americana (assembly GCF_003343005.1). NCBI lineage: Eukaryota > Metazoa > Chordata > Aves > Rheiformes > Rheidae > Rhea > Rhea americana. The sequence goes on from NW_028186557.1 coordinate 4,083,162, forward strand.
TCTGTGCAGAAATGTGAGTACCTGTTCTGCACTCACCTTCCCCTTCCGTCTATTTGAGTAAGATAACATTGCCCTGTCTCAGATGAATATTTTTAATACTCCTGTGCTTGCACCCTGCCAGGCGAGGAACTTCTGAAGTTAACTAACGAGATAAAGCTGCCAGTCTCAGTATTCAGTGAATGACCTTGGTTCTTAATCTGCTTCACTGAAATAAGTTTACTGTACAGAACATTGCAGAGAAAATGCATCTGAAAAACTGTGCAGTATTTTCAATAATTCCTGGCTTCAGATGGATGAAGAGTGTTGTAGGAATTTCTTTTGCTCTGTTTTAGCATGATTTTCCCAGGAAAATGACTATGTTTGTGTGTAGGTCTGGTTCTCTTCATTCTTATTTATGTTAAGGATGTTATAAATTTTATGAAAAAWTAGTAGGTAAAGAAGAGGAACCCCTCTCTCTGCAAGAAAAACCTACTCCTTATTGGGTATCAGAGAATTTGTAGAAAAATCATGCAAATGAATATCAGCATTGCAGTAACAGCCCAGTTTGCATAGTATGCAGGTAAGAACAACTTAGTGTGCCAACATGTAGCCTCATGTGTACGTCCATTGCACTTCACTCATCCACCCTTGCTTCCTGGGCAACTTGGCCAAGAGGGACTTGTGACCRTGGTGATAATTTTGTCTGTCTTATCGCTACATCTTCATATTCTGCTCCTTCAAGCATCTAAAAGCTTCCTCTTTGATGTGATTCTGCTCACCAGAATACATCATAGTTTCCTGAAGAAAAGTACTTGTGCTTGTTACAATTATTGCAGAAGTGCTGAGCGTTTTCAAGTGCTTTTCATCATCCCCAAATGTGGAAATACATGACTTAGCACTTTCTTTTTACTGCCAGCTGCGAAACAGGCCAGTTCTATATTAGTGGAGCACAGATGAATCCATTGCAAAGGAAACATTTGTGATTGTTTTATAGCTGTTTAAGGACCACAACCATCTAACCATGGAGGTTATGGTTATTTTCCTCCCTTGTATATAGACAACAAACCAGATATCTGATATTTCATAACAGCCACAGGTAGAATCTGTCCTTTAAAAAGGACTCCTTGCCTACTTGTTGCTCGGTGATGGTGACACTGCCCATAATGGTTAGAAAGGCAGTTGAGAGGTACCAAGCACTTCCAAAAAATCTCACTCTTATTGAGCTGGTTAAATAGTATCTGGATTTTTGTTTTCTCTATACCAACACTCAGTTATGGGGGCAGAATACTTTGAGCTTGGTGTTCTTAAAGAGTTAATCTGCTGTCTTGGGCTTTCCCTGTCCTTAGCTTGCAAAGGAGAGGAGCTGGAAGGAAATTCAACTCAGCCAAGGCATATGACCCTGATAGATCTGATTAATCTTGATGATAAATTACCCTGCACAGGAAGTGTGAGATAAAACACTTTCTGTAGAAAAGTCTGTACCAAGATTGCTTGGGCAAATGTTTGTTACTAAGGCACTGGAGGTCTTAGTTAAAAAAAGTGGTAGAACTTGTAGCACTTAYGAGCGTGGAGGAACCTTATGGTGCCTGGCCACAGTCAGCCCTTCAGCACAGTGCCACGTTTCTGCCTCCCCTCCTGCCTCAAAGTGTCTCTGGAGAAGATGCTTGACTGCCCAAAGAGTCACAGCTGGGACCAGAGCTGCCCTCTGATTTGGACCAACCTACCTTGTCCTGAACAACAGCACCCAAGGTAATGGGTGGACTGATGGCAAAGCCAGAAGATGAAAGGAAGCCGCATCTTAATTTGCTGTCACTGTTACCACTTATGTCCTGGTATTAATTGCTGCAGTTCTTTTTTCTACGAAYGAGAATATGTTCAGCCTCTGGAAGCTATGTTGTGGGGTGCTGGATTTGAGGCTGTGCTGAGCAGAGAGCTCGGTGTGCCTTTCAGTCTTGGGAAGAATTTTTTTTCTAACTTGTTTTCTAACTGGAATTGATTCTTGAGGGCAAGCGCTGGCCTTGGGCCCGGTCTCTGAAGAAGAAATGGTGCTTCAGTCATCTCCTTTCAAGCAGCTAAGGAAATTAGTGCTGGAATGCATTCAGGAGTCTTCATTTCTTCCCCAGTGGGAAGCATGAATGAAAAACCTCTGGGCTTCTGTTACCCCTTGGCAAAGGGGCGGCATTTGGATTATTAACAATTTGGTGGAGCAAGGTAGCACCCAGGTGGGATGGGCTCAATGTCTGCTAGGCACTGTACAAATTAAGGGCAGATTGATGCTATGTTAAGACTCTAGCTGTCACAGTACAGTGCTTGTGTGGAGAGATTTTCGCAGGTTCTTCTGGCAGATAGTTGCTGGTTGGTAACTTCTGTACCAATAGAAACTGGTAATGATCTGTCCTAGGGATTTTAAATTGGGATAGATATTATCTAAGCTATCCAACATAACTAAGACCAGGAAATGTTATCTAAGAAAGTTCCCCCACCAAGTGTTTGAACTAAACTTTTTTTTTTCTTCCATTTTAAAGAAAGTTTTGGTTTTCAGAATTATGCTCAGATTAACCTGGTTGGCTGTGACTGTCTGCAGGTGAATTTCCATCTCCTCTGGAATGTAGTTTATCTCTTCTTCAGCTTCTGACAACAGCACTGACAGTTACATTGTAAAGGCTTGGTATCTCAAATTAAATCCCCAATGCAAATTCTCAAGAGAGTACAGTTYCCCAGACAGTTTAATTTGATTTATTATCCTTAGAAATCTTAACAACCTGCTAATTTTCAGGGGACAGGATGTATGCTGAGCAGCACAAACATATTATGAACATGGTAAAGCCAGGAAATTCTTCACATGCAATTTAAAAGTAAGATTTCACTGAGCATCCAATAAATTATTTAACCACTGATGAGAATTAATATGCTGAAACACATAAACTTCTTCAGCCAGATTTATTGTTTGCGGTGAGCAGCTTTACATAAAGACATTCATGATTTGCAGGACAAACTTTTCCCTCTGGTTAATGCTACTTTTTAAAATATCTCTCTGGCCCTTAGAAGCTAGAAGTGCTTAAATGTCAGATTTAATGACTATATATCAATTTGGCTAATGAAAGGCAGCATCTCTTCCTAAAAGGCTTGCTTGCAGAAGATTTCTAACTTATTAAAAAATGGACTTACCTCAAATGAAGCAAGTTGCTGAATGAGCTTGATACTGCTCTGTGCTTTGGGATTCTCCAGGGCATTGAAAATCCTGGTTTACTTGCCAGCTTCAGCTTATCTCCTGAGATTGCATGAATATTTTTACTGTAGGACCAGTAATGTTGCATCCATAATGTCTGTCCTTTTCCCTCTCGTTTCACTCATGGCCAGATCAGGCAAGATACAGCGAAATTTTGATGCATACCTTTCAGGATTGTAAACAGTAGATACTACCTGATGTTAGTTCATACATGCCTATTTTGTTGCCTGTAGGTGGTTTTTGCCTTTACTTAAACTGTTTTCTACAGCATTTGTTTCATATGCTATTYTATACATGGTCGGTTGTTCATTCATGTATTTCAAATGCTGATTGCAGKAGTTCTTTTAACCTGATTTTCTCAGGATATGAAGGAGAATTTTGCAGTCATAGCTAGTGTGTGTGGAGTGGTTTGTGTGGCCCCTCAACCCCCCGGCTCCTCTAGTCCTCTCCAGAGGTTTGAATCTCCTGGACAATTCCAGTTGCATTCAGATTCAGGTTTAAAGAAGATGTCTTTTTGCTAGTTCTGTGCATAGAGCAGATGGGGTAGAAAGAGAAGTGCTCGGTGTCCGGTTCTGGAAAAATCTRTAGTGTAAGCTCAACGCTTATTAGACACCAGAGGAACAACAAACAGCCTGTATCCACTTTCTAATGACAAGAAATACCTCAGTGAGAGTTTGCATCGTCTGGGATACCAAAGCCAAGGAGACAAAACTAAGGAAGCAAGGTTTTCTGTTAGGAAAACTCCTCCTGGTTTTCACAGACAGTTTGTTTTATTATATTACAGTTATTTCTCTGTAGTTGTCTATGTTGAAGTTTTCTTGTGGGTTGTTATGAGTGTTTATGTGTTATTGTAGTGGTTGCAAAGTAGGTTTGCATGTGGCTAGCGAGTCATGAAGCTCTGGCACATTGTCTGCAAAAGGTCAGAAGAACCACAGTTAAAAGTCTGTCTGTAGGGCTTTTGGAGTATTTTCTATTCCAATTTGAAGATAAAGATGTGTGGTGATGCATATGAAGTTCTGATGGATGGCAACAGCTCAGGTCCCCCAAATGTTGCCAGCTGCTGTTTTACTGCTCCCTGTGTAGTTAAAAATAGYTGCAGAAATGCAGATGGGTCGCATTTCTCCCCAGGTCTCCCAGGGCTGGAAGAAGAACAAGGATCATGTTTGTTCCTCAGAGCRTTTTGATCCTGAGTTCATAGGCTAAAGATTGATGCCATTGCCGTGGATGCAGGAGCAGATCTCAGGTGAGGAGAAGTGCGTGTGTAACYCTAAGGAAGAGGTAGATTTCCTGGGGCTGGAGGGAGGCTGACTAGCGAGGCTGGAGCTCCTCCTGTTCCTACCAAGGCTCCTTCTGAGCACTGCTGTAGTGGTTCAGAGAGGTRTAAGTCAGTGCTTTAAAAACATTTCATAGATAAGAGGCCTTTCTTCTCCATACCTGGCCAGTGGATCCAGATCAGCTTGAGGAAAGAGATGTTTTTATCATGAGGTAGTATTTACATGGAGGTGATGACTGTGGCACTATCCTTAAAAACAGTGACTCATCAGGTTGTCATTGACCTCTTATTTCTTTGCCTGTGACCGCTTCTCTTGAGCAGAGGTACGTGGGAGCAGGTAGCTGAGAAGCTGAGTGAAACTGCAGCCAGAAGGGGAATTTGTGGGCATCTTCTGTATGGCCATTTCCTCTAATACYTGGTTATGGTTTAGCTAGCAGCACTGACTTTGGGTATGGCATCCTTCCTTCCAAATGATGGCACCTTGTTTCCAAAGCTTTCTCTGGCATCCCCAAAACCCTGAGAATTATCTGCCCTGGCAAAGGGGCAATTACTGCATTTTAAATTCACCATCCAGATCAAGATTTYGCTGGTAAGTGTGGTTAATGGGGATAGTAGGACTGCTAAAAATTCAGCAGGACTTTTGGGCACAATGGTGGTACTCTGCATTCAGAACGTAGACTTGGAAGGGACTTTTTTGAATACGGTGCTGTAGTATGGCTTTTACTGCTTTGTGTGGGGGTAGGTAAGACTGGAAGCTGAGTTAAGTGCTGTATTGGGAGAGGCAGTCAGGCCTGTCTGTTCTACGCCTGATAGTCGTGTTCTTCTCTGGAGTTTTGCTAAGGAGTAATTTGGTATCTAGCAAAACTCTGAGAAGATRAAAGAATATTATCAAAGTGATGTTGTGCTTCTTTGGAATGGTTTGAGTCGAACTATAATTTAAGCCCTGGTTTTTGATAAAGAACTGCATCCCAGTACAACAGAAGTGGATGGGTTTTTTCCACTCTCAGGCAGTACCCAGGGTCAACTCTGCCTTCTTTATGCCCCCYCAGGTTTTCATCAGGATATAACAGCTCCCAGCTACCTTTTTAGTTCTGTTTTACATTTCCTGTGCTCTGTTGTAGCAATAAAGAAGGACTAAATCATAGATTGGGATCTAATCTTTAAAGCTGTTCCTCTAAATCCACCTGGAATGTCCAGGCCACGAAGCCATGATGTTGGGAGAGTRTTGCAGCGCGCTTGCTCTGCTCTCGGACTTTCCCCTGGGTATTGCTGTTGGCAAAGATTGGTTTCTTGTCCAGATGGACCTTTAGCCTGATGTGGTAGGATTGTTCTTGTGTTAACTTTCTTTGCCCCAAAGGGACTGTTAATCCCTCCTGTGAACAGGATTTTATAGTTTTCTGTGCAGTGTAGAGATCACTTGCTGCCTCAGAGGTGTTTTTATAGTAACTCAGGTAACTCAAACAGAAGAAACAGCGGTCTYGAAACTCCYTGGGCTTTTTGCGGTGCTGCCTGTRCTGCTCCATCGCTTTGGAGGGACAATCTGACCTCTCTGCTCTGAGAATCAGGGCTCTGCTTGGCCTTGGCACTGTTGTAACCGGAGCGGAGCAGTGATCCACTTACGGAAGCGGGCCTGTGAGCCTGGTATGGCCCGAGGCGGGAGGCAGTCTGAACGGAGGGCACGGCGTTAGCAAATGTTCGGGACGGGCACGGATGGGAACATTTAAACCCGACTTTTCTGCCAAAACCAGCACCTTGTTGAACCATCCCTAGGATGTGAGCTAAGCAGCTCGGAAAGGACTCTGCTAGAGCTCGCGGATGTTCACAGCAGGTAGTTTAGTTTATATATAATTTAGCTTGTTTGCAGACAGGAGCCCGCTGCCCTGTCAGCCACAGCGGGGAACAGCTCCGTGCCGGGTGTTGCACTGTGGGCTTCAAATGGGGGTTTCACATGCTCTTTCTCTGCCCTGAATCCAAACTAGTTTCCTGAGTCTTTGGGTCTAGCTGTTGCATGTGGTTCGTGAAACCTGTAGCTCTGAACAAAGTGGAGTTAAAACGTTCTGGAGAACCTGATCCGAGAAGTGCAACACCAGTTTGTAAGGGTAATATTGGCAGCGCCGAATCCAAGCCATTGGGGAATGGGTCCCACCGTCTTTCCATGCATCTTCCCCAAAGATGAACGCACAGGTGTGAGCTATGGGAATGTGCTTACTGTGTGTGCTCAAAGCTGTCCTCACGTAAGCAGCCAGTGCAGTGCTCTGCACTGGGCTCTCCTGGCGAGGCTGGGACTCATGGGGTCCGAACGCTGCCCCAGCAGGAGCAGAAACTGGGAACGGTACGGCCTGAGGCGGAGATGCTTCCAGATGCCTGGAGACGTGAGCAAGCAGAAGGCACGTGCAGCCAGGTGGCGCTTAGGGAGAGCGCAGACCTCTTGGGTTTGTCCACTGCRGGACAACACTGCAGCCTCTCGTGGCAATTGTCTGATGGGATTGAGCATGCATCAGCTGGGGGTTGAGTCCTAGCGGGCTGCTCAAGAGACCCGCTGGCCACATCTGGAGAGGCGTGAGGCTTCCTGTGCGGGAGAGGTGCTTGGCTTATCACTTCAGCCATGCGGGACATATAGCACAGATTGCTGAGAGAAGACTGCCTTGGTGGGCAAGAAATTCATGCCCGGTGTGTGAGACGTGGCAGCTCTGAGTAAAGCAACTCCCTTATTGTTAAACGTTTTGCAGTATCTATGGGTTGTATGGAGATACTAGATAAAGTGAGAATGCTGAGTATTTTACTGCTGCCTGATGTCCTTCTAAGAAGTCCGGATGCCAGTCCTCAAATGGGCCCCATTGGTACTTGCCAACTAACTAGTTTTTGAATGAAGCAGTGGATCAAATGAGCACTTGCTTACTCTTGATTGTCCTAATGAAAAGAGCTTTTTTTTTTTTAAAAAAAAAAAAAAAAAAAAAAACAGCTGATAAATCATACAGGCTTTATTGGACTTGCCAGTAGGCTATACACTCTTCTGTTATTGCCTGCGAGAAGTTTTTTATTTACTGGAAATGTCTTGGTAGTTTGGGCTAAAAAAATATAAAACTGTAAGGGCACAGGTTATAATTCTATTCTTCCAGGACCTCTTGGCTCTTGGGAGATGGTTGTGCTGATCTGAGCCAGCTTCTACAAGGTGTCTCTACTGATCACAGGCTGTTCAGCAGGGCAGAGTCTGAGCTTAAATAATACTGACTATATCTAGTATGGTAATCTACATCTGACTATTTATAGTCTGATGCCGCGTGTGTCAGACATTTGTCCCAGATTGTGCCTAAGAGTACGTTTTGATAATAGATTTACAACTGTGGGAAAGAAATGAGGCTACAGGCATAGCATTTAGATGGCATTTTGACATTTAGATGGCATTTTGTTTGCTACTGCTGTTGCCCAAGTGGTATAATTTCTTCATATTTCTTAGGTTTAAGAAACACAGTGGTCACTGCAGCATTGTGTGTGATACTTGTGTCTTTAGACTTAATGCATTTTGTTGTGTGATGGTCCTGTCTCTGATTAGTAGCCTTGACTGGCAGGGAGCAAGAGACTAGTGGTCTTTTTCAGAAGTACATGTAATGCTATACCCAGTTTTGAGAAAGATTCATGTACCAGCTGCAGTCACTGCCTCTGCAAAAACACTATGTGGGATTTGAGGATGCCAGGCAGATGTCTGTGTTGCAAGCAAACATACCTGCCCTCTTGGTAACCTTCTATATATTTACAATCTTGACATCAAGGCTGAATGGCTTTGATTTTGCAACACACCGTAGCTTGACTGAAAAACAAGCTGAATTAAAGCAAGAAGCTCTTAGTGAGGTTCTCTGGCCTACTGTGTGCGAGCAGACAGAACAGATGTTCCCCCTGGGCTGACTATAAAGGTAAAGAATCGTAAAGGTTGTAAAAATGTCCAAAGTTTGCTCCTGCCTTTTGGCTGTGCAGCTGGGTGGCTTGGACTGGTGCTTTGTGTCCTTTCTCCCTGCAGGCTCTGGGGTTTTTTGCTTAATGCAAAGCCAGCAAAAATATTGGCAGTTGATAAATTGCCATCTCTATTTGTCGTCTTGGACAAGACAGGTCATCCACATAACAGCTGCGGAGAACTAGTGAGACCGCAGGCAAGTGCCTGAGTGCTCATTGCATCTGAATTAAGAGAGGAAAGATTTGCCCRAAGAGAAGGGATAAGTAATATATGAACTAGGTATTTCTCCATTACTTTCTCTTTTTCTCTATCACAGGTAGAAAAATTCAGCTGTATCTTGTCTATGACCACTTAAGGGTGTTCATCTTGAAATATTACRGAAAGGGTTTTAAAGGTGACTCTTGGAAGATATTAATTTTTCCAAAATATCATGGAARGGTGGAGTAAAAGTGGAAGCAGAGTTCATACACTTGTGTAGAAAAGGGATAGATCTGTAAGAAAGCAAAGCATCATCTGTTCTGTTGCTCAGAGAACAGCTTGTGTGTTTTTTTTTTTTTTCCCCAAGATCTTTCCCTGCACATGGGAGGGGGGCTTTGGCAAAAAGAAACAAAAAAACAACTTCATGCATAACCTGCMATTTCCTTCTGTCCATGTAGAATGAGACCTAAGCACCTCTCTTGACTTTTAACAACACGTGGGTAATTAGTCCTCAGAGTCCAGTGATGGCATCAGTAATACTGATTGGGTTCAGGAATTAAACAAAAGAAACAAATCTGTGCTGCTTTCATCTGCATTCAAAGTGGCTGAGGAGAAAATCAATACTTGTTAGCTCAATAGGGGCAATATTGTCAGCGTTCAAAGTTATTTTCCATTCTCTATAGTCTTTCTGTTTAGAGCTTGTGAGTGATCTTGGATCTACTCAGACTGAGAAGGCAGAGGATGATTTGGGGGGTAAGACTGGAAAAGGATCTGTGAGGTTTAGTTTCAGTTCCTTGCTGTTCCACAAACTCCTCTTGTGATGTTGGGAATATTCTTAGTCTTCTGTAAAATTTAGGCAGCTTGCTTCCTATTTGTTTGCTATGCTCATTTAGATGAGTGATTCTGGGTTGGTGGTCTCTTTTATGACGAAGTCCAACAACTTCTGTGGCTGCCATTGATCTTTACCAATGCTTATAGACACTTCTGCACTGCATTAAATCTGTCTGCTTTTGCTTGCAGTATCTATGATGGACTTGGCTCTTTCTCCATGTTGGCTTGATGATGGAGTCCTTATTGTTTGATGATTGGTGCTGCTGTATGAGTTAGCCACTACCTACTTGCACTGGTCAAGCTTCGAAATCACAGAGGGGCTGGTAAATCACAGGCGACTAGAGTCTTTGTGACTCTGGTTGTGGCCAAGAGACCCTTGTTTGTCCCTTTCTGTAACGTTTTTAAGTAAAATTCAAACAATCCTGTTGGCATCCAGGAAAGGAGGCTTTGCTCTTTCTCTGCCCTAGCTGTGATCTGCACCATCTTAATTGACTGAACGTGTTTTTGATGGATTATAATTAGACACTTTCAAGGATTTGGGTTTTTTTGTTTGTTTGTTTTGTGTTCTACTTATGCTCGCAGTGACCCTATTTGGATTACTATTGCCTTCTCGATGCTTGAAGAGGAACAAATATTTAAGTGTTCCAAAAGAAAGATTAAATTTACCAGCTAATCTTCATGCAAAGAACACTGCCTAATTTTACTGTCTCGGGTTTGAGGAATTCTATTACACTATAGCGAATCTCCAAAGAAGGATTTGAATGGTTATGTTAGTATAAGGTGCGATGCTAATTTTTACTCTTAACTACACATAGCAAGTCTGCTGTTGGGAAAAGTAGCATTTGCTTCTTGAAAGGGGGATCTTGTTGTTAGTTGTAGTGCAGTGTGAAAGCATTTTGCAGCTTTGATTCCAAGGAATTTAATTATCTGTATCTATGGCTTGGTGATGTTTTCACTTTGGACCCAACATATGCCTTTAGCCAGAGTTGCTGCTAGAAGGTTTATGGGAACTTTACAGTCTTAGTATCCCYCAAGGATTTTTTGCAGCTTAACTGATAGAGCTGCAAGTTCTTTCATCAAAACTCCATTCTTTGGTTCTACAGTTTGTCCCTTCCTGCAAAACCTCCTGCTATAATGACTCTTCAAGGACACTGATCCTTTCAGTCCAAAGCCACTTGAGGTCTGAGGGATCTCAAAAGCCTGCAAATTGTGGCATTTCAGCTATTGAGCCATCTGCAAACAAAAACCCAAAAGACAATCACAGCTAATCTCCTCTGAGACCCCATTAGAAGAGGAAAAGGTCTTCCTTGGCAGACTTGTGAGGTCTTGGCCCTGCATTCTGGCAGCAGGAGGGTCAGTGTAGCCTGTAAGAATACCCACTGCTGGCTGTCATTCATCTTCCCATCCTGCCTTGGGGATTGTCCCTACCTTTCTGACAAATCTACTGAGCTTGGTTTTTGAACTGCCAGGGACACCTGAATCAGGGTAGCCTCAAGTTGCTGTCAGAACAAAATCTTTTATCCATGCTTCTTCAGAGACTTGCCTCATGAAAACAGAAACCRTAAGTGTTTTAGCTGTCCTAAAAGCAGAAGACCTGGAAGTGGTATCTTACTTCTTCTCTTACAGAAAACTTTGGCCTTTACCTAATGTGAAGTGACTGCAAACAGAAAAGAAACATAAGAAGAAAAAGCTTGTGTGACTCCCCTGGGAATCTGAATCGTTTCCGTTAAGGGACATTTGTGGCTCATAACTTTAAAATTTAATTCTTTGGTAAAGCAAATGCTGAAGAAGCACTGTGGCTTTATTGCTAATGTAAGATACTGCTATTCTGCAAGCTTGATGCCTGAATGTATCATTGAAGTGTGCGTGCAACAGGCAGTCTACCTTTGGTGAATTTCTCCGTCAACTGGCAGGTAGATGTCACCCCAACAGTCTGATAAAAGCTTAACCTTGGCCCTGCCTCTGTGATGAGAGCCCTTTAGTCAGAAGTTTCATCCTCAGGGTAGAAAGACTTAGCTCTGACATTACTGAGTTTGTATTTGCCACTGATGTTGGCTTACCTGGAAGCAGCTTGCCTAGTGGTTCATCCTACACTTAATGGAGTGTGTGGATTAGTACGTTAGAGCATGTTTTCATATCTGGGTGCCTCTGTGATGAGTCACCTCAAATATACATTTCTGTCATGGACCAGAACATATGTAAGTGACATGGTTAACTGGATGGAGCTTAGGTCATGGCTTTGTGGCTCATTATTTCCTGTATTTTCTTTTGGAATCTTGGTGTAGGAGGACTCTTCTGTTTGCTTTTTTAGAGGAGAAGGACCTAAGAGTCCTGGTGGACAACAAGTTGACCATGAGCCAGCAATGTACTGTTGTGGCAAAGAAGGCCAATGGTATCCAGGGCTGCATTAGGCAGAAAGTTGCCAACAGGAAGTGATTCTTCTCCTCTCTTCAGCCTTGTTGAGGCCCATATGGAGTATGGTTTCCAGTGCTGGGCTCCCCAGAGCAAGAGGGAGTTGGAGCTACTGGAGAAGTCCAGCTAAGGGCCACTGAAATGATTAAGGGATTAGACCATCTCTCAGGCTGGGACTGTTCAGTCTGGAGAAGAGAAGACTGAGGAGGGAATCTTACCAATATATATATAAATTTTGAAAGGGAAAGTGTAAAGGGAGTGGGGCCAGACTTGTTTCAGTGGTGCCCAGTTACAGGCTGAGAGGCAACAGGYACAGACTGAAACACGACAAGGTCCATCTGATCATAAGGAAAATCTTCCTTACTCAGTGGGTGACTGAGCACTGGAACAGGTTGCCTAGAGAGGTTGTAGAGCCTCCATCCTTGGAAACTGTCAGGACCTGGTCATGGGCAACCTGCTGTAGGACCCTTCTTGAGCAGGGGCATGAACTAGATGATCTCTGAAGGTTCCTTGAGAACCTCAACCGTTCTATTCTGTGAAGGAAGTGCAAGAAGCTGCTGAGCTTGTCTTAACTGGTGCTTATGGAGGGAGGACTTGTCCATGCCAGGCAGGATCTGGCTTTCCCCAGTTGATCAGGATGCAGGTCCTTACATTTTYCAGCCAAATACTTGGAGTGGTCTGAGGTCTGAGGCATCTCAAGTTGTTTTGTCACAGACTAGGAGAGATCTAGTTTAACTTTGTGCTGGGTAGCTTTGGCACAAGGACATTTTGTGCTTAGAAGGAGGTGTTCTCCCCTGGATGCTGGGTGATTCTTTGTGACTAAATCTGAAGTGACAATGGGAATTAACGTCGAGTAGTGCTGGAACTGAATTGTTGCCTTCCCCCTATGGACTGAAGGACGTGGTGAGAAAAGAGCAGGAATCTCAAGAAAATCTGATTGGTAATATCTGAAAGGTGCTGGATCACAAGATTGCTGGCACCTTCTGGAGTATACCAGGACGCATGAAACCCTTTTTCTGAACTTGGCACCCTGCTTCACAAGGGCAGTTATAATTTGACTTCCTTTACATCTCTGGAGGAATGGGGGCTCCTGGGGCATTGTGGAGGCTATATTGTGCAGCATGGGACAGGGGCAAATCCTCTCCTTGAAGGACCTCTCTGATAACGTCATCTTTGGTGTGTACAACAACTGCCTGCAGTGTCACCCTGGAAGGGATGTGTCGTATCATGTATGGGGCAGTGGCAGAAAGTGTCTTGAGACTTGACAGGATTGCTGTTTGCTGTGCTATGCTGGGCAGCTTGTGAGCTCCTACAAGTATTGTAGCTGGCCCCCAAAAGCTCCTTTACTCCTCTAACTTGCAGATCTCCTGCCTCGGATCTTCACAAAATCCCTCCAGGTTCTTCTGCCCAAGTGCAGCATCTGAGTTACAGTCCTGCTCTTCAAGCTAATTCTTCTCATTCAGAGTTTCTCTTCCTTTCCAGTTTCCATGTCTTTCACCTGTGTATTCTTCTTTCATGCCAATTGCCCTGTTTCTCACTTGCCTTTTAATGAATTTTTGTGGCATCTTTGCTTTTCCCTTCCGGTATCCCCCATTGATCTTCCTTCCTTCCTGACCGAGTCCTTTGTGGTAACTTTTGCAATCACTTCCTGATTACATTTACAGTCATTTAGGTGGGGGTTTGTAAAGCTGTCTTTTTTTAAAAGTCGTTTCTTGACCTGAAGTCTGCCATATGGTACATTTAAAAGCTCTGGTTTTAAAAATCATTACAACATAGCTTAGGAGCATCTGCTTTGTTTTTATAGACAGAGTGTCAGCAAACTGCTAGGTTGGCCAAAATCATGTGGTCATTAAATCACTGTGATGTTTTTCATTGTCAGTTGAAGCTCTACCACTCAAGCCTAAAAATAAAGTACTTTGAATTCTGCATGTGCAGGCAAACCATCACTTTATGTTAAATGGATTGATTAAATGTTCTGCTTAAGTGTACTCAACGAAGCAAGTGCTACCGAAATGGGATCATTTTCTTTGCTGAAACATCCTTTTCATTCCTAAAGYTTTTTTAAGAAATCAGAAGGCTTATTTAAGCTCAGACTTGAGTGTTCAAAATGCTGAATTTTGCCAAACTTCATCTTTTTCTTAAAGAGTCACTCTATCTGGCATGCATAAATTTAGTACTGGCTAAAATGGAGTGGCATCAAGTACGCAACAGAGCCTGCGCAGCAAGTTTACACCCTGTCCTTGAAAGTTTGTGATTCCTGCTGAYGCGAATTTAGTCCCATTTGTAAGTGAAGCAAGAAATCAGCAGTTGTTTCCACTTTGGCTAGACAACCTGACAGTCAGAGAGATCACTTGCACTTGGGTGTCATGAGGACTGACAACTTCCCAGGCAGCTTGAACTGCTGCAAAGCTTCAATTTTAAATGTTTTCTTTAAAGCTGCACTCTTGATTTTAAACCTACCTTCAGTTAAAGGTGGAAGCAGGAGCAGGTAATGGCTAGCTGTGCTGTTGSTGATGGATATAGGTACTGCTCTGTCAAGTCAAGGTGAGTAGTTGCACCAAAGTCAATGGAGCAGTTCACTTAACCAGATGATTGAAACTGCTAAGCCAGCTGGTCAGAAAAATATATTTTAAAGTGACTTCTCTCTGGCACAGCTTGAGCCTTCCCTTCTTGTAGCCCTGTCTTAAAGCTTTGACTGGTATCTTAACACTGTAACAGAAGCAGTTTCTAGAAAGTGTGTTATTGCCTTCCTCATTTTTGCTGCTTTTAGTAAAACAGATGGATTTCAGTGTCTCCTTGGTACAGGATTTGCTCTAGGTTTTCCCCATTTTTCATAGGTTTTTCTCCCCAGAGAAGAGAGATTAAAGGTGGCCGGAAGACCTTGGACACCTTGCGTAGCTTCTGCAAAGGGGGGTTTAGAGGTGTACAATTTCTGATAAACCAGCTCTGTCAACTGCACATAAGTAGTCATTTTACAACTAAATAAGCTGAGATGATTTTTATAAGCTGTTCTTCTTTGAATGGAGTTACTTTTTTGTAGTGTTCGGGGGCGGTTTTGCAAGGAGGTTGATTGTCTTGTTGACCTCGGAGTGAAACGTGGCTGAATCAAAGTGCAGAGCTTTGCAAAAGTTTTGCTCTGATGTTTTTGACTGTATTCAATGACTTAGGCTGTATGATGTCCCTTATGTTGATGTTTCTTATTGGCTGAATGCGTCTCACGGTCTTTATCCATTTAGGTGGAACTTAAGCCATCTTTGGCCCTTGAGTTGTTTGGCAAAAAAATTTAAACACCTAGGTGAACCTTTGCTTTGCCAGCCGAAGACCTTCTGCTGGTCCCATTGCATTTKCCTACAGTCCTGGTCTTAGGTAATGAAGAAGCTGGGTGGGGAAGTTCTTTGCTCAAGCAGGTGAATTACAGCCCTGGGCATCATCAAGTACCCACAGCTTCCAAATATATTTCTTACAAAGCTGTAACTAAGTGCTAGAGCACTGGAAATTACCTGAATCTCCTGCTCTGTTATTTATCAATATTCAGGGCAGTCAGTAGCCTTCTTTCTCCTTTAACAGTTGGCTCTTGATATGTGTAGAGAATTAGATCCAGGTTGTTTTTCCAGGTGGCTTCATTCGAGTGTGCTGTATCATTTTACTCTTTCCAGGTTGAATTACTCTTTCTTTTTGCGAAAAACACTGTTTTAAACTGTTTGGATAAGCTTAGAAGAGGAGAGGAAACAATGCACAGYGTGCTGCTTGTGTGGGACGTGCAAGGAGTAGACGTGTAAATTGAGCTGGTAGATACGCTCCAAAAAGCTCCTGCCAGTTCACATAAACTAGAGCAGCCATTTGGCTGCTGTAAATTACTCTGGCTTAGGTCAGGCTGAGATCAACTACGATTAGAGAACTGTAGAGCTGATACCAGCTCTCTGATTTATGCTAAGAAGATTTTTCTGGAAGCAAAATTTGACTTGATGATTTTTAATGAGTTCTTAACACAAAAATGTTTAGACAGAAGCTTATTTAGTAAAATCTACTGTTGATATTTTATAGCTTAAATACATTTATGGTTTCTTTGGCTGAAAGAAAGAGACATTCTGGGATATTTTACAGATGATATATGAAATACCAGGTATGGTGTCACAGCAATAAAGCACATCAGAGTATGAGYTGCATGAATCATTTGTATCCTGTATATGCAGAGGCTTCGTACATCACTGGGCTTTGTGCCTGACAACTGCAAGGGYGTTAATTGTTACGCCGTAAGTCACTGCTTACAGTGTCTTGCAGCGCTGTTACTGAGCCAAATTCAGAGGCCTTTGCTCAGTCGTTAAGGAGGAAGTAAATAAAAACTTATTTGCTCCATTATTTGTCAATGAAATAAATATGTTCTGAAGTCTAGTTTTTAAAAAGCCATGTACTATTCAGGTGAATAGTGAATAAATTAAGCAAAAGCATGTAGAAAGAATAATAACTTTTACCATCAGTTTAAGTAATTTTGGAGGAGGATTATTTCTGTAGAGCCATGTAAGCCTAGACCAGTTTCTAATCTAAGACACTAAAGCTCAATAAAGGAAAGAAGAATTTGCTGGAATTTTACCCAGCCAAGTAAGTCTCATTCTTGATCGGGTTCCTTTCRCCTATCTTGCAAATCTGCCATGATATGTAGCTGGGGGCCCCTCTTTGCTGCCCAGTATAGGCAAGGTATAAATTACAYGGTTCTATCCCATGCTGTCCTTCAGCTTACAGATTTCTTGACCTTCTTGGACTTGGTTTTAAGGCCCTCAAGTTTACAACCTATCTTGATAAAACCCAGACCTTGGAAATCGAGCCCTGCTAGGGCTAGCCGTGGTCATCTGGAGGTTCTTTGGTCCCAGACAAACAAGTGACTTCAGTAGTCACTCAGTCACTTCTTCCCAACTCTCCTGCAGTGCCTCTTGATGGCTATGTGACACTCAGGTTAGCCTCTTCTTTCTTGTAGAAAGCACGCAGCTGCTCCATGTGGCATCTCCCTCCTGTTTTCTGCATTTTGTGACTGAGCGTGGATGGGCTGATTTTCAGGTGTGGTTTTTCAGACTACATCTGTAGCTGCAGCATGATATGATGCGTTGGTGGGAGCTCGGTACCTTTGCTGCTAGCTTTTCCCTTTGGAAGCAATGGTCAGCTCCCAGTTTAGCTCCCAGACCTCATGCCAAACTTCCAAACCAAACTCAGCTCTGGCCTCTGGGCTCCTCTCTTGGCCCAGTGTTGCTGCCAACAAAGCTTTAGTTGCCAGGGCTATTTCGAAGGTTTGAATGTCTTTTGGAAGTGCCAGCTCAAAGGCTTTCCACTGGGGCAGAAGATCAAATTTGGGAGCCTATTATCTGAGAACCCTGTGGGGTTTCCAGTTCAGTTTTTGACCTGCCTTTACATTAGTACCTGACAAGCTAAAATACCRTCATACTGAAGAGTTACAGTAAATATTTGTTCTTATTTCTATTGTAGTAGCGTCTGGGAGGCTGCTAGTGAAAACCAAAGCGTGTTGTGCTAAAGCACTGTTCATATGCTTGAATTTCAGAGACAGGTCCTACCCCGAGAGTATCTAGTTGAAGTGGGTAAGGAAATTGTGGAGAGATGAATATACTGGGACAAAGTCATGAGGACATYGGTAGCTGGGATATAGGCATTAAACAAAATCCTCGCAAGCTCCCTTCYGCTGCTTTCCCTGTCAGTCATGGTACCTTTAGCAAGCAGGTTGCCTTCTGACCAGGTTGGAGAGAGATAGGGTTGCGTTTCATACACCCAGCATGTTTTCCATCAACCCACCAGAGGAAAACTGGAGATTTTTTTTTTTTGCTTTGTTTTTTACATTGAGTAAGTATGTAAGGAGCTAGGATTATTAGAATGATGATCTCACCATATTTCAGAGCTAATCACTTGTTTTGATGTTTGCAGTCAGTATCTTTGCTAGTGTTTTTCTGGTTGTCATGTCAAAATGAGTGGCCTGGATTCTCTCATTCCATTTATGGGATTTTAAATGAGAAATTCAGGCATTTATTACATTCCCATTGAGAGAAAAGGACTAAAATGTGATCTAGATAACATCCCATACATCTCCTAATATATATAGTTAAAAACTTAAAGAATATAAAGTAATCAAGTTTGTTGGGTGAAAAACTCATTCCAGCCTGTTTTTATTASCATGGGATGGCTGAGTAGGGAGGTACTAGTGGGTAAATAGAGAACTACAGTAGAGATGAAGCAAGGGACTGAAGATAACTGGCTGTTACCAGAGGCAGTTTCTCTTCTGCTGAAGYGTCTATTTCTGGCTCGTGCATAATATGGCACAGATATTTCCCAGAAGATAACATGTCTTTTATTTGAAGCCAGCTCTTTCCGCTGACTTCAGGTGAAAAGGCAAGATATTTGGGTTACGGGCTTGTGTGTATAATTCACCTTCAGTGTAACGAGGCCCAGTTCTGCTCTGAGTTTTATGCAAGGCTAATCCTGCAGTTAAAGCATGACCAACCTGCAGCCTTTGAGCCACATTTGGCTTAAGCAAAATGAGTGGGGTGGCCTTCCTGGGACAGGTTTGTGTGGCTGGTGGTTGATTAGTGGGCCATGTGGCTAGAGGAGGCACTACAGGACTACGGGCACAGCAGGAGATAAGATAATGTTAACTAAGGCCATGACAGCAAGGCCAGTCCAACATCATGCTGTGACCTGGTGGTGGCACGATGAGATTTCTGGAAGTCCCATTTGGAGATCACCTTGCCTTCTGCTCTCTGAAGAGTGAGATGGGTGGATCTCGGCTAAATGGGAGTATCCAGCCTGCAGAGTTGATCTCTTTGCAGTAATTCATTGCTGTTAATTTACTGTGGAGCTGTTCTGGATCTAGTGTTAGCTTTATAAATTATGTATGGGATGATCAAACACCTTCATCTATAGGGAGGGATCAGCATGCCTTTCCTTGCCCTGGGCTGGCTGGCAAATCAAGCAGGTGCTTTTTGCAAAATCTAGAGCAGTCTCAGGGCTACTCATGACCCTGGGGAGCATGGCAAGCCTTGGACACTGCTGACTACTGTCTTAGGTACCTTATGCAGGGGGCAGGATATTTGCGCTGTGGGCACATTGCTGCGAGGCTGCCGCGGCCTGAGGTTGCTCGGATGTGTGCTCGGGATACCTCGTCTGCCACGCCGTGGCTGTTTTGTRACAGCAGAGATGGCACAGAGCAGCCAGAGCCAGGGTCAGAGTCTGCGCAGGGGTTCTGCACTGCAGTTTAGGAGTTGTCACTAGTTAACTCTTTAGAGTTGCATGCGGAGGTGAGAACAAGCCCTAACTGCTGTATGGACAAGAAGCCAAACCAGAGCAGGCCTGTGGTCTGGATTCAGCTTCAGTTTGTAAGAGAAAAATATGAGAAAACTAGTCACTAGATGTCAGATATGTCAGTGTTTTGTCCATCATGGACAAATAAGGTGCTGAAGACTAGGAAATACCCATTAAGGAGTCTAATACTGTAGTACAGAAATGTCCTGTTCTGCCAATGCAAGCAGTGCAGGGGAAGAAAAAGTAACAGTACAGAGCACGGTTAACCTYGCTCACAAACAAAGCTTCTGGAGTGAAGTCCATCACTATTACAACTCTGCAAGGGGAGAGAGAGCTGAAGAAAAAGGGAAAATCCAGTTGTAGTAGCTAGTTGTTGTGCCATTACTGTCTTGGACTCGCATGGAAAGTGTTAGCTACGTCATGGGGGCAGCCTTGATGAGTCGCTTCCTGTGCCTCCCCGCTTTGCACCCTTCCAAATGCAGCWGTAATGCTCACTGCCCTGGTGTGGTGCAGCAGCTTCTAGTGCCTTCTGCATCCTTTCTTTTCTGCTACCTCGGATGTAAGCGATGTGCCTCCTTCGTAAGGCTCAGCTGACCTGTCCGTGCCCTGCCTGCTGTCTTCGGTCTGTCTGTGCGCTGCAGAGCTGCTCTTCATTGCCCAATTAAAACAGCTTCTCACAGAGCACCCTCACACACTGACCCGTGCTGCCTTTTGYACAAAGGAGGCATCCTCTAAGCTGCCAAACCTTTTTGCTGTCTTTCAGATCTTTGCTTAAAAATCTYGTCTCCTGGGGTGCTTCCAAACCTCCAAAGCACGTCCTGTTACCCATAGCCTCATATGAAAAGGCAGACTCATTGAACTGTTTCTCAGGTCCAGATGCTCCGTTTTGTGCTCTGTTCTTACTGTTTGTGGGAACAGAARCTCCAAGCTGGAGAAGTTCCATGGAAAGGAGTTGTGTTGGAGGTGGAGGGGAGAGGAGGGGGTTTGGTCATTTTTTCCTGAATGTTCTCAGTCTCTGTTAGCAAACGTGACCTGAAACTCCTGCTTTTCATCAAAAACCCTGAGGAAACCTTGCTATGAAATACTCTTGCTCCTTTGAGATAGTCTCTTTGATTTCAAAATCAGAAAGAAAAAGTGCTTSCAGTTATGTTTTACAGACCATGGCTACCACAACGAGACAATGACTTCTAGACAGATAAATGTAATATATGACCATAAAATCTGTTTAAACCTCTCTGGTTTTGGAGTTTGGAGTTCACCCAGATCAGGACAAAAGGCCCATCATGGGATGCTGTTGAGCAGTATTGAGTGTGAAATGTGTGAAGCAGAAACCTGGTAGTTATGGTCAGTTGTAATTTGGATACTGAAGGTATGTACAAACCCAAATGGGATTTGTGATGAAGGAAAAAAGTGCCAACAGATCTTTTTTTTTAGCAGATCAGGAAGCCTTTTTCTTGAGATGGTATCTCAGAGTGGAGCTGTAGTCTCATCCACTGGGTGCACAGCACCCATAAATGTGTGATGCAGAGACACCCAAATGACTTGAGCAGAGCTAGGGCAGATCTAAGCCTTGCTGAACCCAAACTCATGCATCTCTGCAGCTGGATCCCCACTGTGTACAAGCCTCTGGATACACTGGTTCTTGTTTCCAGGATAATCACCCTAAAATATTTTTTCTTATTTTATTTGCTAGAGTAAATGTTATGGCGGGTCACACAGCAGTGGGGAGGGGAGCAGCACCTGGAGGTGTGASGCAGCATGCTCAGGATGCGCACGATCATGCTTTTGTAAGCATAGAAGCATGAAAAAAATCAACAGCACCTGAAATGTTCCGTGTTTGTTTAGCCCAGGTGACTTATTTGATGCTCCTGAGCTTGTATGCAGGCACTGAAACCAAAGCGGTCTGTGTTAGTATTTTCCTGTAGCCGAGGGTTCTGGTAGGTGGCCTCGGATGAGCTGCCAGAGCATGGTTTGAGGTGTCTGGCTTCAGGCAATGCAGGTTTTGAAAACCTTGGCATTGAGCTCTGATGAGGAGGAAACTTTGACAAAGAAATCAGAAGGGGAGGAGGAAGGAGAGGAGAAACAGCTTGAGATGTGAGCGCCAGCTCTGCAAAGTGGAGCGTGACCTGGTTTTGGCTATCGTGGGACTGCTCTAATGCCCCGCTCCTGCCAGTCACCAGTCCCTGACCAGCAGAGCCGTCAGGCTCTAGCCTTTTTCCAAACGTGTCCGAATGGTCGATCCTCCTCTCTCACCTCCTAAAGCAGCTGAAACCTAAATTCCTCATGCATTTCCCTGTCAGCTGCTGTTCTCRTCAACTTGCAATATCTGCAAATAGCAGAAAATAAAACCATCCCCTCTGGTTAATGTCCACAGTCCTTGCTTGCTGGCACAGAGTAGAAAAATAGTATATTTACGATGGCTGCTCAGGCTGTTGGATCAACTCAAAAGGTACTAGCTGTTACTGAGTTAAGCACTGCAATGCATAAACAAGAGGGACTGAATACAGGGACAGCCTTCAACTGCAGGAAKTTTTCTTGACGAAGCACTGATCTGTTATGTCTTGAATCAGGCACTGGGTAAGTTTATTCAAAACTTCATCCAATTCTACCTGCAGGTGACTTGCAGGCTGCCGTCTGAGTTGGAGAGAAGGCAATAGATCTCATATATGTGGGCCATGTCCACCTACTCCATCTCTGGTCACTGGAGGCCCCATGGYGTGGGCATTGTAGCTTTGCAGGTAGCAGAGGACATAGATGTGGGCAATATTTCAAAATGCCTGGTGATTTTGGGGCATTACACTTTAAGGCTTTTTGCTTTTTAAGAGGTAAGTCGTGATACGTTCTGAAAATCAAGCCCATTTCAGCTTTCCCAGTTCACAGACTCAACATTAGCTGTGGTTTTTCAAAAGCCTGGTTTGGGAAATGCACCTCACAACATTTGCAAAGGATTCTGGCATGTAAAGCCACCTGCTGATGTAGTCCTAATTAATATTTTATTACTTTATTATTACTTTATCATTACTTCATTATTACTAATGTTTTATTTTTCCTAATGCAAGATATTTGTATTTTCTTTGAAATTAAATATTGTAATTGGAGCTTCTGGGGCTTTCTAGGGAGYGTGCACTCCCTCTTGCTTTACTGGCTGATGTTTGAATTTACATTAGGGAGTGCAATGGAGGCAGTTCTTCTCTCCTCCCTGCCCTGAAGCACACCAGATAGCAGAGCTGCTGGTCAGGTTGGTGTTTCTTCAAGCCTTTCCTGGGTTCACTTGGCTGTCACTGTAGTCTTGTTCTGACAGTGTTAAATCCCACGCTAACCTGCCAACTATAAAAATCTTGTTGGGATCAAGTGGCTAGTATGTTTTTTTGTTTTGTTTTGTTTTTTTAATTTGAGACATGAGAGCAGGAGGAGGAGGACAGCCTTGTGGTGAAGTTACTGAAGTGCAGGTGAGGTCTCAGTTCAGTTCTGATTTTGTCCTGTCTCTTCTGAGACCTTGAAAACGATGTGCAGGCTTCAGCCTGCGAACAGGCTTGGTTTCTCTGCTCATGAGAAGTGAGTGCATGAGTACTGGGTGCATGAGTACCTTTGGGCTGTAGATGGAACTTAATTTCTGACATTGTCAGTCCACTGCTCTTTGAAACGAAGATAGTTACACCTTCTTTCTCTCCCATTTTACGTGTTGCTCTTGTATCTTTTTTAAATGTAGGCTCTTTGGACCAGGAACCAGGTCTCTTCTGTGTATGCATGCAATGCCAACTGCAAATAGGGTCCTGCTTGTGGCAGTAATACAAGCAATAACTAAGTGGAGCTCCATAGCTGTTTTCTATAGACACAGGTTTGGCCTTGATATTTTGCCCTGAAGCCTTTTGCCTAGTACAATTTCTATGAAAAGTGGAAAAGGGGCAGCGAGTTCAAGTCTTCGTTGCACCGCTTGTAACAGGAGCGTGTAGGCAAGCGTCAGTGCGCGCGGATGTCGTGCTGTGCTGCCTGCACTGCTCTCTGCAACTCCTTCCAAACAGGCACCTTGGCATAAAGTCCTTGTGGTGTCCTTCCTSCTGTGCTGGGTTTGAGTACCCTGGAATAGCTCAGCCATCGTTCTGACCAATATGTAAATTGTAGAGAGGCATTTTTGTCTTTTCTTCCCGCTCCCAAAGTTTTATGAAAAACAGAGTCCACAGATGAGCTGTGTTTGCTAACTGGGAGCATGTTGCCTGCTGGGATGCACTAGCTAGCAAGAAAAAAAAATGCTTGGAAAGATATTCAAGTCTTAACCCCAGCAAGGTGAATGCTAGAGCTTCCACTGATTTCAGTGGGGCAGAGATTTATTGGTCTTTTTTTTTTCATAGGAACAAAAACTGAATGACTAAAATATCCTCATTCTGTCTGCATTCTGTTAGCTGTTACTTGTGACACCTGCTCAAAAAGCGTGTAAACCATTGCATGCTCTTAACCTGACACCATTTCACACAGTCCTGATGCACTCTTCCTACGGATGAGTGAAGAAAATGAATTCGGAAGCTGAAAGGCTTTTGAACCAGGCCCCTGGAGTGGAAAAAGTCAGGACTGCCAAATAAGATGGCTTTCAGACGGCTGGTAAGCACCAACGCTTTCTAGGCTGGAAAACTGCAAGGAAAACAATGCAGATTTAGATTCCCCAAATGCCGGCAAAGACAGCCAGAAACTGTTCATGCTGACTTTTGTTCAGATCGTTTAGAGTAAATAGCAGGCCAATGCACACGTTAGTTGTTTGGTTAATGTAGCTAAAATCATTAGTTAGCAGTATTTTCAAAGATCAGTTCTGTGATAGTTGTTTTCTGGTACCTCGGTCCACATAGACATACCTGAGGTTCGGCTCCTTCCTGTGAGATTTATCTGCATGTACTAATATTGCTGTGATAATGCTTTACTGTTTTTTCTGGCTTTCTCAAAGCAGTTCTTGGAGATTAGTTGTCTTTTTTTTTCCTGCAGCCATATGAGGCAGATAAATAGCATATGCCCATCTGTCAGCTGAACTTGTCCCAATTCACACACACTGAGTCGAGGTCTCATGCAGGCTGCTTACAACAAATATCTAATTTAGGTGTTACGACTCTCAGAATATCTGTGCCCAAGACAMTAATGAGTATTTTAAACCACTTGCTATCCAGTGATCTGGCTTCCTACGTATGAAAGAGGAGTTGTCTCGGCCCTGAGCACTGGAGCTCRGCACAGTCCTTGCTGCGTAGAGCTGGATCCATGATGTTGACTGCCGTTGGATGGAGCCTGCCTGTAATCAGATATCTGTGTCAGTGCAACAGCATCGCCAAGCCCSTTCAAATGTCAGCATTGAAAGCCGGTACACAGAGCTGCCCTYCAGTGATGAGCAGAGCAGGGTGCTTTGATGTTTGCCCTGCAGAAGTCAAATGGGAGGTTGCATGGCCTCATGGGGTTTATGTGCTAAATGCACATGTTATAATGGGACTGGGGAGGGGTGGATGTCCAAGGGTGTTAGGATARTCTAGCTACTCTGTGTGAATTAGGTTGGCAAGGAAATATGTTGTCTCTGGGAGCTGGCTGTAGAGCCTGTTCATGAAAAGGGGAGCCTGCYTTCTAATTAGACACGCAAAAATGAGCAAGGATGAGATTGCCTCCCTAACGTGATCTAAAAGGGGTAGTCTAGAGGAGCCCATCTCCTTCTGTGGTCAGTACGGAGAGGGTCCCCTAGGAAGGGATGGTGTGAACTGCCCTGGGCAAGGAGCAGTGCTGATGGAGGATGYCTTGTCCACAGCGATGTGGCCAGCATCAGCTGAAATGAGTCTCATCATGGACATCTTACTTTCTGTAGCCTGCCTTGGTGRGGCTGTCTAGAGACATTTGGATGGGCATGGTAGCTCCCGCCACCTGCCTTGTGCAAGCAGGCTGTAACCAGATGGCAAAGAGAATTAAATGGGAAACCTAGCAATGCCTTTTCCTTCAAATGCTAATGATTGTTTGTTACTGGAGCAGACTATGTACCACCTGTAGAGCTAATTTTTGTGCAGGAAAATCCACCTTTGCATTGTGAAAGTTCTGCTTGGTATGTGCTCCTCTCTCATCAATTATTTTACAGGGAGATCCCTTTTAGGATGAGCTGAGCTGCATTTGTCAAACTTTAAAGATCATATTTACTTATGCAAGGGTGGCAGTTTCCCTCCTGGATTTTGCCCTCAAAACCTATGGCATGACCACTGTGCACACTATTCCAAGCCTCGTGGCAGTTCAGCTGATAACCTCTCTCTTGCTGCTGTCACGGGAACTGCTGAAACATGCTCTTGGCCATTTGAGAGAGAATTACAGTATCTCTAATCTAATGCAGACATAGTAGCACAGAACAGGGAAAGACATTTGACTAGAGAGCAGWGCTTGAAAAGCTTGCAAGCTCTCCCAAACCGAGGTGGGCATCTTACATTAGTTTTGGTGGCCCCTTGGAACAGGACAACAAGTAAGACATGAACTGCACTCAGGCAGAGTCATGCTATCGGTTTGGGTAGTGAACCTGCGAAGTAGATTGTGGATCCTTCAATTACTGAAGGTTTTGAATAGCAAGTTGAATACACATCCTCCTGGAAGGCTGAGGGGACCTTCTGTGACCTTCACTGTGCCAGAGAAATGGATTGAGTGACCTCTGGAGGTGTCCTGTGAAATCCTGGATCTGCAGCTTTTAAGAGTAATTCCCTCCTAGTATTATGGGAAATTTCCCATATACTGAGCAAGCAGCCACTTTCTAAACGTGTACAGTGATACAGGCTGTGTCTTCAGAAATGCTGCTTGGAATACGAGTTGCAAATTTTGCACTTCCGACCCCTTACAGGCTTGGCCTGACTGTGGCTTGAATGGCAGTAGGGAACAGATGATAGGATAGGAATTGTGAGAGTGGTTCAACCACTGTGCCATTTAGCTCCCTATCCTCTCCCCAGCGGTGGCCGCTGTGAGGTATGTTTTGGAAAGTTAAGAGAGAACCAGCAGAAAGCAAAGGTAGGATAAACTGTTTCACATCAGTGTCATGCTGAGTTTGAAGCATTAAGAGCGATGCCTGCCTAGCTAACAGCACTGTCAGAAAAAATTTATATTGGGGAAATTGTACTCATTCTCTTTGGAGTTTTGGTCCAAACATCCAAGCTCCATGGCCCAAATTCAAGTGCCATGTGGATTTTGCTGAAGCTATCATGCTAAATATCTCCTGCAGGCTGGCTCTGGGCCTTCTGAGAGATCTAGGCACAACTGAGGCTGGCCTAGGTAAGCGAGACAGTTTGTGTATTCTGATTTAAGAGCAAAACTGGAGTCACTTGCATGCTCTGGATCACACCATCTGTGTCTGCGTACAGCCTCAGTGCCAGGCAATTTCCACAGCATTATTTTGGGTGAATAAACTGTTACTAAAAAGTCCTGTATCTGAAAGCAACTAAATTTATAATTTAATTTGCAATATCTTGCTAAATATTCAATACTTAATACAGATTTTAACATTGTGTATAAATAATTAACATTGTGTACGAGTTTATAGCAGCTCTCTTGCTAAGACCCTAAACACTGTGCAAAGAAAGTAAAATAAAAATCACAATTTCAAATTTCCTAAAGGGAAAAGAAGAGGTAAATAATTACCTAACCCCCAGAGATTCTGCTAAAGTCAGCATCTTCCATTAAAATGACTGAGAAAAAAACCCAGCCCACCTCTGAGTTAATTTAAGATTTTAATTGCAGCAAAGTTGGGGATTTCGATTAAGATTCCTAGAGCAAGTTCTAGCTATGTCCCTCTGGTGACACTTACCTCCTTTCATGATTACACATTTTTAAAGGCGGTGGTCCAAAATGCTGTATATATGAACAGTAAGTTCCAAGGGAAGTATAGTTTAAATGTAAAATCAATCAAACCAGAACCCATACCCAGCTTTTCTGGAGGAATAACAGTTCTTTTCCATTCTATGGTGTTTTCCTGACTGTATGTTGCTTTGCTTCTGTTATACTATTGTATAGGAGTGAAATAAATATACTTGAGAGGAGAGAGCCAGCAACTTTACATCTCTGCTTCTTGATGTTGAACAATTCAAAGGTCTTGATTTTTACTTCCATGGAAAATTCCATCTGGGCACTCAGTCTTCTCTATGATAGATTTCCTGTTAAAGCAAAACAAAGAGCGCAGGTTTGCGTAAAATGTGTCATCCAGAGATTGTACCGCTATGCGTGCTGATTATCATAAAGAAAATACTGAACAGATTACATTTAAACTCTCCAAAGAAATTCACCTCCAGGCTGAATGCCAGCATGAGAAATACTGGCTTGAAAAGGAGCATTTTTGGAAGCTGATAAACCCTTGGAAATAAGATGAAATTTCCAATTGCTCCAAAACTATAACAAACAGCTTATAGTAATAAAGGGCTGGCAAGAATAATCCCTGTTTGCAAAGAGCTTCTGGAGGATGGAGCCTAATAAAGTAGCTTAGTATCAGTTGAAAGTCTAGTCTCATTAGTGGAGACACTTCTTCAGCTAGAGATGGGCTCATCTCTGCAAAGATGGAAGGGTGAAGGAAGGACTTGTCTGTATGAAGGTGTGAGATGCTTTCAAGGGTTACACGATCCATGGACTTGTACGTTCCTTTCAAGAGTTCTGTCCTAGCACCAGCTGCTCTGATGGCATAGGTGTCTGTGCCCTATGTGCATCTTCACTGACTCCATTAAAGCTGTTAAGGTGTTGAACCCAGGGTAGGGGCTGCCTTGTGTAAAGTCTGAGCAGGTTTTGGCTTGCTAGCCCCCTGTCTCTAGGGGGCTTGAGGCGTCTGAGGCCAACTGGCAGATCACCTTGACTGACAGATGTTTGGTTTTGACTGCTGCACTTTGGTTTAATGTTAGTCTTGCAAGGAGCTGTTCTTTGCGCTTTGCAAATATTAAATAATGATTTGGGATTGAAGTGAAACACGTTCATGGTGAATCAGGTTACCCCTTGAATTGCCATTCAGTACTTGTGCACGCATGAGCCACTAGCCCAGGCCAGCTGATGCCTGGGAGCTTCACGAATAGCCCTGAGGGCCTGGGAGGTGTCTCGTGAGTTTGGAGGAAGGATGGGGAATGGGTGGCAGGAGACAAACAGTGAAGCAGTTTGAGGGGGAAGGAGACATCAGCCATGCTGTGGGTGGTGAGGAGGTAAGCTCAGAGAGGGATCAGCAGGTGAAGTTGCCTATGTCCRTATTCCTGCAGCAGGCCCTGCCCTGTCATCCCACTCCTACCCTCTGTCAGTGGTTGTATGGGACCCCTCAGAGGGTCYGTTCCCCAGGACATGGATCCACATAGACACACGGTCCCTGCTGCAGACCTGGCATCCCAAGGGGAGCTAGTGCTGTGGAACTAGACTATTAGTACTGCCACTTGTTACCTTCTCCATGATGTGCTACAGAGCAGCTCCTACAGCGAAGGCTTTGTGGACAACCGTTGATGGAAGCAGCAATGAGAGTGTTCCCACTCTCCACTGCTGTCTTTCTCCACTGGCATTGACGGTCCAGTGTCCTGGCAGTGACAGACGTCTGATTCAGCTGAGTTCAAAGACAGAAACCCACTGTTGGCTTACCAACTACTGATCTTTTCAGATGTATTTGGCACAGAGATCCCTACTTGTGGCTGTGATGGTGTCACCTTGAAAGGTAGTTCCCAGTCCAGAGTTCATTGTGTACGTGGCCATCTGATTCAGTAAGATTTATTTGATGGTGACTAATATCTGGTAACAACCATCAGAGTCGATCTGCTTATTGGGGAACAGCACACTGAATAAATCTCATCTGCCTCTGTCGCTGCTTTTCAACAACAAGCTAATTCCATTTAATACATAATGGTAATACTTAATTGGTGACATAAACTGAGAGGAGATGGGCAAAAATAGATACAAATGTATCTTGGCTCTGATTCAGCTGGTCCTCCAGTTCCTCTGAATTTGAAAAGGAATATTAGAGAAGGGATAGTGTGTGAAAAGCATCTTTGGGAGAATGTCAGTAAAAATAAACTGTCTTAATGTAGCTGTGGTCAGGCAGTCTGACAGCTCCTTACTGCAAAAAGCAGGATGCTTAGCATGTTGGTGTTGCTGCTTCATCCAAGCCAAGGATGTTTTGGGGTATCTTGCTATTATTTGATTTCTCTCTCTGACTTTGGTCATAACTCTTAAAAAAAATGCTCCTTTGTTTGGAACAATGAATAATTTAGGCTCATAAAATGTAAGAATTGCTATTCTCCCAACTTGGCTTCAAATGTACTTTGAAACCTCAAACTTGGTGGCTTCATCAGGTGCAGAATTACAGCAATGTGTCACTGTAGACTTTTCTTGTTTTCCTGCAAATGTATCCCGCTTGCTTCAGTGCCTACTCCAAAGCATTTTGTGGGAAGCAGACTTCATCTGTCCACCCAGCTCTATTTGACACTGCCTTGAGATACCGATCTATGACTTTGCAGCCTGGAAAGCACTGTGGGCAAGCAGGAGGCACGAGAAGTGTAAGACTGCAGCTTCAGCCAGAGGCACTGCAGATTTGTGATGAACTGACAGTGCAAGTGGGGTGAGTTTGTGCTTGGAGGTGAGATGTCCAAATGCAAAGGGCAGCCCAGGAGTTCCTAGGTGCAAGTAACAGCAGTGCTTTAGTGACACAAGAGGGAGCTATGGACTCTCCTGAGATACAGCAGGGTTCACCCAGGCATRAGTGCTCATATGAATGGGCAGGAGAATCAGTCTCAGAGAACGGTGGTGGTTGAAAGACAGTTAAGGCATCTGTAGTGCTTATACTTCTGGAGTTACCTAATTCCTTGTTAACCCTGAATGATCTGGAGAAGAAGTTGGAAGGAAARACTTTTTCCATGAGGAATATGGGTAAAAAAATAAGAAGTGGTTGTTTCTGAACCTGATACCAGTATGGACACGTGGATGAGAGGCAGGGAATTAAAGTTGCTATCAAAATGTCAAGGTCTGTTGC
Source organism: Rhea americana (assembly GCF_003343005.1). Lineage (NCBI taxonomy): Eukaryota > Metazoa > Chordata > Aves > Rheiformes > Rheidae > Rhea > Rhea americana. The sequence goes on from NW_028186557.1 coordinate 4,113,292, forward strand.
TTATTGATACCTGCTTATTGTAATTTACACCTCGTTGTAATTCCATGTCGTAAGTGGTCAGTGCTGGTTTTTTTTTTCATTTTTTGTTCATGAAGTATTTCTTCTATCTTTATCTTACAGGGGAATGCATGGCCCTGAGGGTAATATGCTAGTATTGGACACRCAAGTCCAAAGTTTGTCTCCTATGTGTAAACTATGCTGTGTGCTRTGTAAGTTGTGTTGCTCAGGCCTGGACTTACAGATGAGACTTATGGGTGTTCTGTGACATGAGATCTGAGCAGGAGTTTCKCTAAACCCTTGCCTAGTTCTGTAAGCCCCAGTTTGACCAGTAGAGCTCCCCAGAGGCTTCACTTCTGCTGTATGAGCCCAGAGCTGTCACCATTGCTTGGTACTCTGTGGTCTCTTGTGTAGGACCAGCCAGCTTCTTTGCAGTGGCAGAGGCATGTGTGCTCATCTCAGAGTAGGGTGCTGTACACATAGCACAACACTTTGCCTCAAAATCGTGCTGAGGAAGGAGAAGCAACATAAATACACACGCACATGGTAGCATAGTGGTTAGAGTACTTCCTCACATGTGAGAGCTCCAGCTCAGTGTCTTCTCCAAGATGACTGCTCAAGAAGCAGGACTACAGGCATTGTGAAACTGTCTTGTCTATACTGACTCCTTCTCCTTCCTTTTTAAGGTCTGATTACTTGGTTCTGCTGGGCTTTGTAGGCTTTTTAGTGCTAGTTATGGATGGGGAGGGAGGATTACAGGTCTCTTATTTCAGTGCTCCTGGGCTCAATCTTACCTTCAGGATAATGCATTTCTCAAGTTATCAAGTAGTCTGTAGCTCTAAGCACCATCAGGTGTTTTATGCCTTTACTTCACCATTGGTCCATTCTCCTGTGTGTCCTTCTCAAATATGCAGCGTTGCATTTTTGCAACACCTCTTGCATTTTTGTCCTTATTCTTGCCTTTCACCCCAGTTCCTGGGTGGATACTACATGCTATACTTGRTACAGTCTGAGCTATAAATAAGATACAATTCAGTGGAAAGTAAAAATAGCAAGCCAGATTTTCAAACTTGCTTCTAAATCTGTGCCTAGCCACCTCAATGTACATGTCCTTGTTTTCCGAGGTGTTGAATCTTGTTGTTATCCTTGATTTCAATGGGGATTTTTGATGCTCAGGGCTCCTGGAAATCAGGTCACTTTTATATTTAGGACCTGAGCGTGGATGGAAGAGTGTGATCACCACCACTGTGTTATAGGTGGAAAGGCTGACTCCTGGAAAGGTTGGGAGCCTGCTCCAGGTCAGTCACTTGCCCAGCAGTATGGTGAAGTGGGGATTTTGGGGAGGTCTCTTCTCTATACGAGTGATSTGAAAATCTCTGAGTGACCAGGGACTCCCTTGCATTACGGTAAAATATTACGAGTCCCTGAATTCACGTCTTTCATTAACTTTGGCTTGTGTGAAATGTCTTTCCAGGTATTTGTCCAAGGCTTTAGTTGTTACCCTGATCTAAATGTAGATGAAAGGAGTTTCCATGCTGGTAGGTTGTAGCAGTGCTGGTGATGAGTTACAGCTGGAAGTTAACCACAAAACTTTGTCTTTTTGCAATTATTATAGCATGGTGCCAACTCTCTGCTGAAGAAGTCATCATGGCAATACAGCAGGGATTTGTCAAGAGAATGGATGATAATTTCTTGCAACAAAATAAAAACTGCAATTTAAGCAAATGTCACTTGAAAAATACAGCTGTGATTATGTCATAGCAGATCTCAGGTTAGTGTTCAGATTAAACTAGATTGCCCAGCTGAGCCTATAGCACTTAGATGTAATGCTAATGAGCATGGCTAGAGATACGCACAGAGAGATTTCTTGATCTTTGATTTTTGACACTCACAGAACTGATGAAAATCAGAACAGTGGCAGCTTGGTTGTGTCCRTGAAAATATATTCTGCTGGGTGTTGCTCACTGAATAATGCAATTTATGTTTTTAAAGAGTCTGTAACATATTGGTATTACTCCAACAATTTAGCTATTTGTGATGAGAGTTTCCAGCCAGTATTCCACTAATGCAAAGGAAAAGACTTTTGTGGTATAGGTTATTATGTGTATTGCTTCCTGTATCAAGGAGCTGGTAATCTGCCGTAAAACAACCAAAATACAGCTGCTACTGGGGAAAATAGTAGCCATAATATCTCTCTGCAGTTTTTCTCCTAGTTTATTAAAGCTCTATGAGCTCTTTGGGGAAGAGTGTAAAAGAAATGCAGCCTATGGTTAATTTATACATGCTACAGAAGCTCCTGCAGAAGCGAAAGGGGGTATTGTCAAGTGAGATGCGTTAATTCTGCTGGAGGCTKCCAGAGGCTGCTCTCAGAGTACCTGCTGGGTCCCACGCGTGGGTGCCTGGTCCTCGTGGCTCTGAAGAGTCTTGTTACGAGGTCTCTTTGCTCAGGGACACGTTGGTAGARCAGGTCTGAAAAACAGGGCTCCACAAGTGAAGAGATGACCAGATCTCTCTGGGCTCACTTTTGTCTTTCCATTTTCTTTGTGCTTTAAGAAAAACCCAACAGTGTTGGTTGCCTGAAGGAGCAGAGTAAGAGGGAGCTGCAGCTGGAATGACAAAGGGAAGGAATGGCAGGAGAGGAGCTAGTTTGATAATGCCTGTTGACACTGCGAAGAGATACAGTTGCCTCACCTGCCWCCAGGAAAATATATTTGGGCTTTTGACTGTGTTTTCTGGCAACTGTGCTTAGCACAGCTTTTGTAATGAAATTGAGTCTCTGGTTAGGAAAGCACAGGTAGAAGGTGAGAAAAGCTGCAGAGGATGTTGGTTGCTGGATATCTAGAACTATGTAACCCTGGGCTTTGTTCTACAAAACCAAGCTGGAGATAGAGATCAAAGAGAAAGGTCTTTGTATGCAGTGCATCCAAAAGAAGTTTCCTTTGTTACCTCCAGCTTCTCCCTGYAAAGCCTCACCTTGCTTGTACGCCAAGAGAGTGTTTGGCATCCCGCACTGCTGCTCCGAGCCTTGCTGAGGGAAGAACAGCTGCTTCAGTCTGCATTCCTGATATGCTCTCCCAAAACAGCTTTTTCCCTCTTTGATAAGAGTGTTTAAATAGCTATCTTTAAATGAGCAGGGATGACGGGAAGAGGAGGTTAAAGCTCAATCTGACTTCCTGAAGTTTTAGCTCAGAGAACAAGCCTCCTATCTGTGCCATGTTCTCYGCTGTTCCCCACTCCCTGCCAGTGCTAAGCACGTAATATCCATGGCTTGTAGCAGTGGTATTGGCTAGTAAGAGCACAACTGTAGTGCTGTAAGGCCGGTCCAAAAAATGCTTGGCTTGGCACCAGTGGCTTCAAACTTGCCCATAGTCAGCTCTCCTCCTATCTCTTCTTTGCCTCCTTGCCTCTTCTCCTGGGTTGCTGCCCTCCATCCTGCCCTTCCCCTCAATGTCCATAGCTGTCTTCTCAGTCTTCCCCATGCCTGTGCCCGGTGCCTTGCAGAGCTGCCTCCCATCCCTTGCCCCGGGCTCCCTTCTCAGCGCACCACTTCCCTGGGCATCAGCTATCTCTTCCCACCTCCTTCTTGATGGCACCTGGTCTAGTGGGGACCTGGAGCTCATCAGTCCAGTGGAGCTCCTTAGCTTGTGCTCTGATTAAAGGACTTGGGACTACTAATACAGTTTTGAGATCAGTTTGAGAGCTTAGGCCATGAAGTTGAAGGACTGACCTTTCCCCTGTCATCCTTGGCCTCACCATCCTGTGTATGCTTAGCCATTTGTTCTTGCCCTTGTGCCAGCTCCTCCCTTACTCTGACAAAACCATCACGAGGTCACTTGGGGACTAGGTTAAAAACTARCTTTTCTCTTAGTCATGTTGGAGCCCGGATCAGCACCACTCCACAGCTCTGGGGGCACTTGAGCTGGGCAGGGGAAGGTGAGACCTCAGCTCTGCTGGCTTATGCCAGAGGGGTTGGGTGTGTACTGTGCTCAGTGCTGGAAAATGGAGCACAAGGACAAGTGCTTGTGTGCGTCTGAGTGTCTATCCCTCTCTCAGTTGATGCACGCATAGGCTTAATCACTGGCCAAAGATGATGAGGAAGAAACTCTATTAGTTCGAATGCTTCTCCACATCACTTGAAAGACTAACTTGCTAATGTGCATAAAATCCCTGACTCAGATGGGCTGTCTTGTGCCTCTCTTCTTTTACATTTTTATTATTGCTTTTGGTATTCAGGAGAGAATTGTATTAAATACCCAGAATCCCGCACTGGAAAGAGGAGTGGGCAGGGGAATATGTATAAAAGAGAAAGGAGAGATAAAAGAACAAGTAGGATGAAACCCTCTGCAGCATCCTTTTGAAGTAATTAGTTAGGTTAATGCTGAGATTTTCTTCAGTTACAAACCCCAGGAGATAATAGCTGGAGAAGTTCCTCTATAATAGGCTTCTTCAGAACAGAGCAAGACATCCTGGACGAAGGATTGCGGTAAGACAGGCTGCTTTTTCCGACAGTTCAAAATACCGATTAAAGAACAATCTCCAAGGGAAAGGTTTCTATTTAAACAAGAACATAGCATGACAGAGGTCAAGTTAGCTCAACTGTGGGCATCTTGTACCATAGCCAGAGTGATACGGTACGACACGTGTTATCCTGTGGTGTGTACACTGGATGCTTTGCATCATTATAGCAGTTTGTGTGTGCAGTAAATGCAGATGTGGGTTGCTGGGCAAGCTGCACCGGGGCAAAMCTGTAAACTGAAAAGGCTTAGGATGGGGGGGGGGGGTGAGATGTATTTTTTTTTTCCAAGACTCTTGGAGTTTTGATGGAAAGAGGAAATAAAATGTTCTTGGCCTGTCTGAGCTTTCCCAGGAAACTGTATTTGTAGTAACCTCCTGCAGAATGAGGCCTACAGACACTTYATGTGCAGGAAAAATACAGCTAAGCCAGCACTAAGATTTTTGCTGCCAAGATGCATCTGTAAGAGGCAGAAGAGTCTGCGCACCCTGCCAGGACCTCTGCACCATTACACTGCATTATCCCGTTATCCCTGGAGCACTGCTCTTGTAGGACCCATTCTGCCAGATCCCTACACGGAAAAGCCAGCAGCGTTGCTGCTGCTGCTGTTTCTCGTGGGTGACTCCTTCCCCAAATACCTAACTGCATCTAAACCTAGAAGTGTTTTTTTTTTTTTTGGTTCTTTCCTTGCACCTATGCAAATATATTCATCCCCACCCTGAGGCTTGGATCCAGAAGGAAGCTGGCCATAAAGACTCTATGGTGTACCTCAATTCTGCRGCCTTTTTAGTCTTCTGTGGAAGGCAGTTTCTTTTCAAGGTTGTGTTTCATTACTGATGTATTGCTGTCTGGTTTTGTACTCTTGCATTTTTAATCCCCCAAAGTTACCAGCTTAGTCACAGCCCATGCTAGGCCAACCTTGTTTTATAGTGCCAGCTCGCAGAGGTCCAAGCCACTGTCTTTGCTGGAGGCAAAGCTGGCAAGATGCGCTGGAGAGGAGAGTCTGCAGTGCATATGAGTGCCAGCTAAGACTCTGGCTCTCTGCAAGGCTGTACACACCAGCTGTGTGTTAAAGACTGGCTGGTGGCCTCTGCTTGCTATTTGCATTGCAGTCCACRTGGCACTGGGATCCTTATGCCGTAAGTTTAAGAGCCAGGAATAGTTATGGTTCCTCCTTTCACTGGACAGCACTTACCAGGAGAAGACCTTTTGCAGGCTGATGCAGCGGGCAAGGTGCATTACCTGCTCAGAAACGCTGCGATGCGAACTTGGAAATTAGCTGTTGGGTTCTGRTTTGTTGCTCAGTTGGGCAAAGCATTTGCTGAAGAGTCTTCAGAAAAAAGCAATAACTAAAAGCTAAAAAAAAAAAACCCCAAAACCCAACTTCCTTTCATTGATACAGGTTCCAGGCACTGAAAGATTTTGGAAGAGAGGGGCAAYGCCTCTGCAAGTATTTAGACTACTTCACCTAAATACTGAAGAGTTAAAAAAGGCCTCCGGGTGAGTCACTGTGTCCTGGACCAGACTTGGTAGTTCCTACCAATTAACGAAGCTGTGAAACGTGTTTCCACACATTTTGCTGTAAGCAGAGAGGCACTCCTGAGTTTGAAAATGCCACTGGCCTGCAGAGGATGAAAGTGAACACTTGTGAGGCAAATTAATTGTTTGGAGACTGAGCGCTGATAGCACAGTGTGCTCCCTAATGAGGAGATGGGTCCTCCAGTAGCTTAATAGAAATCTGCCACTGGCTCTGATTTATCGCTGACAAGTTAAACCACTGCCAGATCAATACTATGCTCTGCTGCAGTAAGTAGGCTTAATTTTAAGTATCGAGTAAGAATTTATTTGCAATGAGGGGCTCATTTTTAAAGTGGAGAGCGCACTGGTTTCCACCACCTGGTTTCCATGAATTCTGTAAGAGGAAAGAGGATCAGTCCTGAGATGATATCTGGGTCCTGCCACCACTACTCATGCTGAGCAGAAATTCAGTCTGCGTCCCACAGGCCAGTCCGGGGACTTGAGCAACCAACCCTATGACAGTAATAGAAATCAGACCAATTATGGTGAATATATGGCTTCAGCATGTTCATTGTCACTGCTGTTTAATCCTTCCTTAATCCCCTAATGCCGCTCTGTGGACTTTTCTTGTGTTATCTTTATTGTCTTACTAATAAGATGTTGCACATAACAGAGATTTACACTGAAATGTATTAAGGGAGGATTATATGAAGATTAGACAAGAATTACTCAGAAAAGATTGGGTGTTTCTTGCTACCCAAATTCTTACTTTCTCTAGTGCAAGTATTTTACTTTGGAATTTCATATAATTTGTAAAAAAAAAATTGTACTACAGATTCAAAAACTTGCTACTGCTCAAACAAACTCTCTTAAACTTCAGAACTGATTATTTTTCAGACAGATAATTAATTGAATATAAGTGGTCTTTTTTTTTAATTTACCCAAATTCTAGGGGAAAAAGTAGGAGATTTTTACTTGCATGGGATCCCTCTCCCATGCAGGGATGTCTGCTGGTCTAGATGTGTATTATCACCTGGCTCTGTGGTATCTCTGCTGATGAATAGGACAGACTCTGGCACTCTGAGTGTCACAGAGACCGCTGATTTCAGAAAGGTTCTGCAGATGCTGGAGGGACTTCTGTGCTGAACCTTTACTACTGCAATTACTCAGCTGCCAACACCATGGATTGGCTGCAGTGGAGTAAAACTGATGTTCTGCACCTGAGATTTTGATTCGTTATTTCATCATCAGTAAATATATGTAGCTTGAATTTTCCAGAGGCAAAGCTACCCTAGCATCAGATCAGCAATTAAAACGAAAAAATTCAAATGCTTTTAAATAAAATATCAGAAGTGAGGGGTAGTAGACTTTATCATGATCATGATTAACCATCAGAGCTACTTGAAATAAATCTTACTGTAAGTACTAAACCAAATCTTGCATTTGAATATGTCACCTGTTGAATCAGGACTAAATTGCTCTTCCTTCCCCCCCTCCCACCCAAAAAAAAAAAAAAAAAAAAAAAAAAAGATACAGCACTGTTCAACAGCAATTTCTGAAGCCAAATTTAGACAGAGTAGCTTGTTCAGGTTCCTTCCACCTGAAGTAGCTTGTTCAGGTTCCTTCACTCCATCAGAGTTCCTACTGATACTCTATAGTAGGAATTTTTCACAAGGCATCACATCTGCCCGAGGAACCTTCTAAATGCCAATGCCTGATGCTAGTGGGTGTCAAGGTATTTTTGTTTTTAGAAGTCTAAGTTCCTTCCAAAGACCCTGAGTAATAAGCAGTGCTTCCTGGCAGCAGGCTTGCTTTTCTTGGTACCTGTCCTTAACAGTGGTCCCTAGATGCCTGTGCTGGACAGGCTGAAAAACACTACTTTTAATGATTTGAATGCAGCAAGTGGGTGCTTATTTGGTGATTGTGCTGCGCATCCTACTTCTGGCACCCTTTGGGAGTTCCTGACATTTCCTTCACCCTAGTTCTGCTGTTTTATTATTACTGTCAGTGTTGCTTGATGAATACAAGCTGAGTGCAYGAATGGAGCAACCTAAAAGAAACCCCCCAAGTCCTGACCCAAAGTCAGTCCTTTCAGGAGTGCTTAAGTTCCCAGCTGAAATCGCATTGGATAACTTGTATTTCTACATACTCAGGTTTAGTACTTCCTGGAAATCTAGTCGTCTTCAGGAGGTAAATTTTTTTTGTCGCACTCATTTTGTGATAGGAAATAGACCTACTCTGTCCTCTTGAAGTGGGGTTCACTCCACTTCATCCATCCTGCACCTTCCAACCTGTTCTGAAAACCATCCCATGATGGGAATTTCATACTCTGAGTGATCCACTTTAGTGGTTCACTATATTCTCCCTGTTAAGCAGCTCATCTGTTGTCTGACAAAACTTTCCATTAATGCAATTAAAGCCTGTTAGTCCTGGCCCTGATGACACCGTCATGCATAATTAATCTCTTTCTTTTATGCAAGCACCTCCAACATGCATTAAGACTGCTTTGCTGCCTTCCCTCTGTTCTTAAGTTGCTTGACCCCACTTCTTTTGGTTTTTACACAGTRTTTTTTAAACCTCTGATTACTCTAGGCCTTTTTTGGATCTTTTCTGAAGCTTCAGTTCTTGCTCCAAAAGCCTTCTTAATGCTACTGCCAGTCCTGACAATTAGAGGGGCTGTAAAAGGTAATGCAGCACTGCTAACGTGGCCATAAACACTATCTCATGCTGTAATTCATCCTGAAAGTTGGATGTTTGCTTTGTCTGAGGACGGATGAACTTTGTGAGGCCATCTAGTGGTAATAGGAGCTGTAGTGTTGGGTGGTGCAAGTTTCTGCTCCTATCCCAAGACCTGAATAGAGATAGACGTTTTGGAGGTAGCCAGCCCTGGGTTTCTAGCCTGATGCTCTGTTTTGATGAGAGTATAGAGGAAAGCTCTCAGCCGTCTGATTAACTGTTGACTACCCAAAAGATGCACAAATGTAAGAAGTGATTTACTCTCCAGCTGACATGCACTGCTGTCACGATGACACACAGAATGGAGGTTGTCTCAGCACAGATGTTCTCCTCTGAAGAAGAAGAGGTACTTCTCAATTGCAGAATTAGAAAATGTAGACAGCTTATTTCACTCGTGGCAGTTTTGTTAATAAAACATTGGGAAGACAAATAATTATCTGACATCCAATTACAGCTAAACTGTTTTCCCTGAAAAAAGCAATATGAATGTTGGGCTTCTGATTTTATTATTCTGTCTGGGAAGTCTGTATTGGATATTTGAAATTGATACAAGATTTATTCTTTACTGTTGCCACAGACTGTCAGGCAGATGTATATTTGTGCTGTGTTTTACTGCCAGTGAGTTACACRTTGGCCAGGCTGAAGCAGTAAACTTTTCCTAATCTCTTTAAGCTTGAAAAGAGTTTGAAATTGAGATGACTTTTGAGGAGGGCTGTCCAGACTCTGCATAACCGAAGGCTCCGAAGGTTTGTCAGAAGCTCGTGGCATGGTCTCATAAGCTCATAATTTTGCCAGTGCTGCTTCTCCAAATGAGTGGCTCCTTCCACCTTGAGCGAACAGACTGAGTTGCAAGGAGTCTGCCGCGTTCGAGATTTTCGGATGAGGTCTGTGCATGCTTCGGAGGAGATTGCTGCATTTTGTTACCCGTGAGATTCTTGCTCTTCTCTGGGCCTGAGTGCAAGTAAAGCCTGTAAGCTGAAATTTGTGATGCATCACTGAACAAATTTTGTCTCATTGATTCAGGAATAGGAGAGCAGAATCCATTCAACCTGGCAGAGGCTCCGAGGCCAGTATTTCAGTGTGCGTTAGGCAGCTGAAAAAAGGTTCCTCTCAAGTCCATTTTATTTTTTGATTAGGAAACWCTTTTTATTCTTCTAATTCTTTCTCTATAAATATTAATTATAATGATTTTCTAGTATCAGAGGTAACTTTTTTTTGCTTTTCTCAACCAGAAATTCAAGTTGTATTTCTTTTGCTGTCAAAATGTTGAAGAAGCACCTAAGTTTGATACATCTACTGTTTTCTTGAAACAATGTGCCTCCAGCTGAAACTAAACAAAAGCTCTCCGTGTCACAATTTGTGTTTTTTCATATTTCTTCAATCRTAGTAGCAGGTTAGTATATCTTACCTTACAATCTTTTCATGTTACAAATAGAGCGAAAAACTTAAGAAGCTGGATTGCCAGCTCTGGAGACTTTAGCATAGATCTCATGATAGTTACAGGCTTTGTTGTTGTTGTTGTTGTTCCAAAAGTCACACGATTAAGGAAAATCTCAGGTTTATTTTATTTATATTTTTAATCCTTTTGCATCCTAGGGAAGTATTTGAAACACTAGTTTTAAGGTCTGTGAGGTAGCAAATAAAAAGAATTCTAAATGAACTTCAATAGATGTTAATATTTTTAAGTCAATTATATAGTTTTGGTGGGGGATGCTGATATTATGGAACTTTTGAATACTTTGGGTTTGTTAGTAAGCATCACAGCACTGCGTAATATGCAACGTCTTACCATTTGGTAGTGTCAAAACTACGGGGAACTTTTCAGTTGTGTAGAGGAAACTGGCCTGTGGTAGCTAAGGCACAGCTGGCTATCGGTGATTTGAGCATTTTTAAGCTTCTGGTTTTAGAGTGATATGAGAGCCAGCAGCTAGGAATTATGACTATCATCTATTTAGAAACAGCTCTTTGAAATCTAGTGGGACATAACGAACTGAAAAGGCCTTTGCTTGTGGCAGTAGTGAGAAGCTGTTAAGAGTCCTGCATGATAGCTGTGGGTAGCACTGCAAATGTTCACATCAGCATCTATGAGTGGATGTTTAGCTAGTGCCATTAATCTGATTTCTATAAACTGCCTGCTTGGGAAGCCTAAAAATAGATCACATTGCATTTTCCTGTTAAAAAAAACAGAATGGGTATTAAAGAAAAAAAAACAGAGTGGGTATTAAAGAGCGAATTTCTAGGCTGATTTATTCCAAATTGCAACCGATGTTGACATGAGCTTCAGGATATCAGTATATAAACACCTGGGCCCCAAGGCAATTAAAACCTGTTCAAATTTAGTAGTACTTAGTGCAGTTATTAGGTGAGATTTTAGCAGGAGATGAGTACTTCTCATAAAGGAGGAAAGGATAAAGTTCAATTTCTGCCTCAGTGAAGAAAATATATGAGACTTTAATGTGCCTTTGGTATGAATACCCTCAGGTATAGCATATCTGATAATCAGTTAAGTTGAGGCAAAGGCAATCTTCCTAACAAACTAAACGAGAGCTGGGAGCAGCAGCTCCCAGGTGGAAGTGCCAGGGCAGTATCACTAGTCTGGCTCTTAGGACAGAAGAGCTGGAGAAGACAGACAAGAGCTCGTTATGGCTGATGTGTTAATTTGCATCTCCACCCTTCCTCCGTAAGGTACTTGAGGAGGCAACTGCTTTAAACAAGTGAGTGGGGCCCTCTGTGCACTTAAACTTTTCCGAGTTGGGGCCACCCAGCCTCTCCTGAGCACGCGCGGGCTGCTACATGCCGATCAGCTTTACTCTTGGGGAATGGTTAATTGCTCCAGCATCTGCTGGAGAAGTCACACGTGTCCAGGCGAATAGCCCTGGGACGTATGCAGAGACGCTTGTTGTTTCTGCAGAAGGGGCAGAGGGAAAAGCTCTGCGCTGTCCTGTCCACAACAGGTGATGTGTGAGCACACACAGGCATTGCTGAAGGACCATGAGCTGCTTGGTAGATGTTAATGGAAAGCTTGTCAGAACAGAGTTGATAACCTGGTTATTTAGCAGAGGTATCCAACAGTATTTTATCTGAGTAATTACTGAGTAAGGAATTCAAGATATGAATTAAAATCTGTTTGACATGACTTGGGACAGCAGAGATACAATTCTGTGTGATCCTTTAAAAAAAATTTTTTTTACAAGTCTTGGAGGTTTTTCTGGATTGAGTTCACTGTTTGAATCAAGTAATACTTGCTATATACGTCTGGCCCTGCTAGAAGAGGGTTGAGATTCCAAAGTAAAGCCTTGACTTCTACTTCCCATAAAAATCCCTTTTATAAGATACATCTGTTCTGATTGCACTTTGAATTGTTTATCTCTTCCATGTCTTGCATATAATTTATATTCCAGTAATATAAAATGAATTCCATAATGGCTCTTTAGCTTGTCATCTCAAAATACATGCTCAGCCTGAAAGAGCCAATAAAACAGTCATGTTATAAGACTCTTATAGTCTAGTGATGGAGAATGAATTGACCTGTCAGCTGCAGGGACTAGTGCAAAGTGGTTTTTGTACAGATCTTGTAATTAATGGTGTTCAAAATACACGAAGACTGCAGTTCTGGGTCTGGATCCCAATCAAAAGCCCGTTAGAGTCAACGGAAGTCCTTTAATGTCTTCATCAAACTTTAACACTAGGTACTTCTCATTGAAATCACCTACCCTAACCTGGGTGTCTGAAAGCTAGACATCCCTGTGTGATCAAGTCACCGCACTGCCATTACAGTTAATGGAAAAACTAGGCTCCTCCAGAGTTACTTATCTCTTTTGCAACAGGCACTTGAGAGGTTAGATGAGTTGCCTTCTAGCAATACTAATTTCCACCATTTACTTAAAATGGATGTTGTTGTCTGAAGTCAAGTGATATGGGTCCCATCATCAATGTGGAAATCCGGTGTTTTGTTTAATTCTGCTACTTTCCTTTAGTTGAGGTGATTCTGTCTAGCTGGGGTTGTAGCACACTTAGTGTCTTCTCTGAATCAGATATTCACTTGCTCCTCATGGGGATTATATTAACGTTGTAATTTTGATTATTAATTGTTTCCAGTAGGGAAAAAAAGATCTCCAACATGAGCCTGATGTAGTTCAATTAATGGGTTGATGAAGACTGCAGATGCCATAACCAGCTTGTGATCTGAGATGGTGCAGCAACAATCGCGGGGACCAACTGAATACCTTCCTATCTTCTGTATCTTACCTACGAAGTCAACCTCCAAATAATTTTACTCTTTCTTGCCTGTTCTGTCAGCAGAAGCACAGAACATGCACAACATCTCTGGCTGGAGCACTGGTTGTTGTAAGCAAACGCCTGTCTGCGTGGGTTTAACACTCACCCCAAAACTGTGGTTTCAGAGTTCAGCAACTGCTTTTGACGTAGATTACAGCTTTAATGAAGGAGAGTAAATAGTCTTTACTTTTACACCAGGTCCCTTATTATGTGTTACTGGCTACTGCGAGCAGAGATTTTTGTAAACCAACGGCACGGTATACATTTTTGGCAGCAGCAGCCCCTCTTTTGCTGTGAGCATGGAGCAGTTGTTAGCAAAGAGGATTCAGCGCTCTCTAATTCTCACTCTGTTTCCAACGCTGGTTAGCTGTTTGGTTACTGCGTCAGCAAACTCGCGGCTTCTCTATATTCTCCTCTGGACTAGTATTCACTGGAGGCAGGGTACACCGGGCCTGTCCAAGGAGGGTGGTAGGAAGTGACCTGGATGCCTCTCGGAGACCTTGGACCGCAAGGACTCTTGGCCGATGTGTGACACGCATGGGAGAGGAGTCTTAATTGAAGATTTTTGTGCTGTATCTTATTCAACAGTTATATATTACAATCAAACTAATGCAAAGGAGTAGATGCCTCATTGGCTTGAGAGCTTTGGTTAGTGTCTTAACAGTGTTTGCCTTAAGCATGAACATGTGTGGTCTGCTAGCATGCATTTTGTTTCTGGCTGCGTTATAATTTACACTGTATAATTAAACATTGTATTACTGGCACTCTTATACTGTGTGCTTCCCTGACAGAAGGGAACACCCTGATGCAAACGAGTGGGTATATGGACAGATTGTGTGGAGCATTGTATTGGGTTGTATTGGATTTTGTTAATTATAGTCATCCAAAAGTGACTAACTAGTGATCGGCAGCTCCCGGTCAGAGATGTCTTGAGCCAGATTTTCAGATATCACAGAAGCTCCACTCCCTACAGATAAGAAAACTTTAAGGTGTTGCAGACCGAGAGTGCAGAATTTGCGGCAAGTGACAACAGTAGTTACTTATGAAGATCTCAGTTTTAAAGGTACCAGGAAGCTAGTTAGTTTATTCTCGATTCTGGGGAAAACAGGCCATGTTTTCTCACTGTATTGCCTTGCATAAATATGAGGTAAGTTGGGCACAGAATCACAGACCTCACGTTGACTTGCAATCTATGGAATAACTTATGCAATCTTGGTAAAATGTGAATATCAGATTCAGCTTGTGAATGGATCTGTGCCTGATGTACTTCAGGAGAAAGGAGCAGAGCTCACTTCTACTCCATGTTATTTTATTCCTTTCTTCCACACACTTAAAGAGGAGATAAAGACTACACAAGAAGGCTTGGAGCACCTATGCGAATAGCATTGCGTGCAGAAAGGCAATCAGCTATTCATAGCAGGAGCAGAAACAGATGGCCAAAGCTTGTACTTGTGCAGCTAGAGAAGATGATCCTTTTCAAGGATTCAACATGAATTATAGGTACCAATCACATATTTTTGAATCAGTTTTATATCTACTGCTTTCTTGTAGCTGTTGCCCGAAGCAGAGTTCACTGAGGTGAATGTTTGAAAGGGTTCTTTGTGTTTTAGCATATGGCTTTTGAGTTACTGTGTTAAAACGATGGCTCATTTTTCCTTTGAAAAATTGCAGCAACTTTTAGATGCAATCACATTCTGCCGTTAAAACTGAAATTGCCTGAAAGAAATGCCTCGAATTGCTTGACATTGTCTCATGTGTTTCACCCTCCCCATTGTTAAGGTTCATTAATGATTCCATTATAAATTCCCATTTGCAGAGATGGTTTTCTAAAAAACAATCTCTGTGCTATATTATTATGTTGTTTATATTATACTAAGTGCTCAAGGACTAGATGTGTATTAATAGATGGCCTGGCGACTGTGGAGCCCAGCAATTACCTGACTTGTGATCACAAAGTCTGCTGACTCTCAGCATTTAGGAGAGGAGAATAAAATTCCTTCTGTAAATTGGGAAGATAATTTTCTGTGGTTTAGTGGTTGTTACAGAGTGCTGGATATCTTCTGAATGCAGATAAGCAGTAAAAGCTGGTTAGGTTTATGCGATGCCGTGTGATGCTTTGGAAGAGACTGTCACGGTAGAAYGCCTTATTAATCACAAGGGACATAATAAAGATAATCCCGAGGGGAGTGCCAAGCATTCCAGGAGAGGACACACTGGATGGAAAAACAGGCAACTACGACTGTTTTTCTTCCCTCTACCTCTTCCATAGTGTCCCTGGGCTGCTGTGGGCAGGATGGCCATAGGAGAGTACTTTCCCCTTTCCCATTCCCTTCCACGGAGTTAACTACTCTCTGTCCCTTACTATGTTAATACTTGAGCACTTTTTCAGTGCTTCCTGAAACTCAAGAGTGCACACCCTGCTCTCTCCCAAGCAGCAGTGGGAGACCACCATTAAGGGGATGTGCAGGGCAAGACTGCATTTAAGGTAATAATATTTGTAGATTCACTTTGTACCCAGTCTGGGAGTCATGGGCTGCCTCGTGCATTAGGATGCCTCAGCTCAGTTCTCCTAATGTGCCAGGCTCTTCTTTGGCTGCATCTGGAGGATGGTCTGGCTGCGACCCTKCTTCTCACCTGTCCTTCTCCCTTGTTTTAGCTTCGTAAGGATGAATGAAGGGGACAGCCATTGCTAGCATATTCCAAGCAATGGAGCTGCCATGTTGAGGGGAGCTCAACAGCAGGCTGGTGATAAGGAACCTCATGTGTTCCCTCACCCAGGCAAGTCAAGCCCTACAAGAGCATGTAACAGAGCTCTGAGCAGCTCTGAGGTCTTATCCCGTATTGCAGCTATTCTTCTGTAGCACTGAAGAGGGGATTTTTGTGGTTGATGCCCTTAACAATAGTCATTTTACACCCCAAAAGAGGATTTTGTTACTGTATAAAGCATTTGAGATTCTTCTTGCTCCTTTTCAAATCGCTTTATTGTCTTCCTTAGAGCTGATGACTTCCCCTTGTTTGGCTGTACAGTAGGGGATGGAGGACCAAGTCTCAAGCTAGAAATCCCCGCTCTCAGCTGCTAGCAAAGGCATAAGGACTGTAGCTGAGAGGTGTGTAGTTATAGCATTTAAAACATCATCAGCTTTGCCAACATATATTGGTACAGTTAGCTCCCTTTCTGTCTTTTGTATTTCCCATAGTTACTCTAGCAGATTCCTTGCCTACTGAATGGTACAGCTTCCTGTCTGTGTTCAGGAATGTATCTGTTCATGCTTGGTAAAGACCTAACCCTGCCTCTCTTGGTAGAGAGCTGTGAAGCCAGGACACCTAAGAGGTACTGATGAACGTCTCCTGGCAAAGGAAGCTCCCAGCACAACACCGGCTTACAGAAATGAATGGGGTTGTCTAAAAGACTTGCAGCAGTGGAGCGACGGAAATCATCGCTTTGTACAATGAAACTTTATCATCGCGCTAAGCAAACAACTCCCAGAGATGGAAATAATAATAATAAAGAGAGAGTGGAAGAAAGAGATATAGGGGAAAGAGGAAAAAAAATGTCCTGTCTGCCTCAAGAGAAGTGAGGAAGAATCTAGACCAACTGTGGCCTATATATATCTTGTGATTGTGACAATTTTTGTAGGACGCTAAAAGAGAAGAGAGATTCTTGCAATACCAGTGCTTTGCTAGCTGATAGAGAGTTGGATATTACTGGCTCTTTTGCCCAAGGCATTCCTGATTTAGGGGTTCTGTAGGAGTTACATTATTCAAAGTTTATTTAAAATAATTGCTTTAATTGTGTGTATATTGTCACAGTGTAAGGAACCAGAAAATTGCGTTGCATAATTCCCTTGCAGTTGTCGCTGAGAAATCTCCCGTCTGCTTCGCTAACACAGAGCAGATATTTGATGTGAAATCACTGCTTTCATGCAAAGGGGCTGCYGCACTTCTGAGTTTAAGAGGAGCAAAAGCTAATATATTTATATATTATCTGCTGCGCTTAACAATTGAATGAAAGAAAAGTGTTAGCAGAGGTCAAGCATTGTTTGAACGTGTTGCAAATGGTTTCCCAGGGAAACAGCAAATCAGTACTCGTAGCCTCCTGCAGCATCTCCAGAACAACATCTAGCCACCAGCCATAGCGGAGTGTTTACTATAGTACTCGGGACCCAAAGCGATGCAGACTAAAGACGAAGTGAACGTGTGAGTAGGAGAACGATTTCAGAGGATGAAGAAACGTTCGGCAAGAGTGGCACCGTTACCRTCTTTCAGTATTTCTGAATTAAATTCACCCGTACCAGACGGTAAATGCTTTTTTTCCTATATATCTAACACTAGGCAAAAATTTACTTTGCATGCTACTCCTGCTTTGCTTCGTGCAAAGCAGAATGTGTGTGTGTGTGTGTGTATGTGTTTTTAAAGTAACTGATGTTTTAATAGCATTTTAAGCACTTTATTCTAGGATAAGTACAGTCAAAATTTTCTATTTTTTTCCAGTGTTCAAGTGATGTGATTGATCTCTGATAAAGACAAGAAACTAATGTTGAAATGAAAAGAACTGAAAGTTTTGTTGTACTTTGATTTTTGRTTTAAAAAAAGATATGCAGTTAGCTCCAAACTGTTGTTCAGTTTTCTGTAGCATTTTAATACTRTATTCTAGATTTATCTTTTATATTTTAAACAGAGGCACCAACTTTCTGTACTTGCTGTCCCTTAACTTGAGATAGCAATCGTTCCCCTAACCTGCCTTTTCCCTCTCCTTATTTTCAGAGTAGTGTCAGCCCTAAAGCAATTCCTTAAAAAAGAAAAAAAAAAAAAAAGCGCCACAAAATAGAAATTGTTGGGAAAACCTATTGTGTGCTCTTGGTTTGACATGACATCCTAACGCAGAACGCAGAGGGAATGCTCTCGTTCCTTGCTAAGCGCAGACCGACTCGGTGTCGTCATTAGGTGTCGGTTGAAAATTTGGTGGTGCTGTCTGGCRTTAGAGATCCTTGTGCTGTGTTAGCTGTGATGCAGATATCAAGCTTGGCGTGTGGAGGATATACAGCAGGCGTTTTTGTGGTGTAAACAAATAGCCGAAAAGAAAGCTTTCTAAAAAGTATTTCTAATTCTCTGGTTCATGGTTTATTTAATTTCTGTAGAAATCTGAGTTTAACTGCACTTTTGCAAACTTACTATTTTCCTTGTCAGATATTTTGAGGAGTTGAGTAGTACTTTCCAAAGTTGCTTTTTCTGCCAGAAATGAACTCTCTTCCCACGAGGTGTGATATGTTGTTAAGGGTGCTCTCACTGTACAGTTGCAAGGTGTGTGCGCCCTCCGTTCTGCTCTTTGTTATTCTGAGCAGCAGTGAAAATGCGATTCCTTTGTGTGTGTTACGTTCGGTGCTACATCCTGGATCAAAACAACGCAAACCCAAGTCTGCCTGTTCGGACACAGCACAGTGCTGGTCCGCAGAGTGTGATAACACCGTGATCTGAGTTGTCAGTCGACCTGACTGTGACTGACATAAATTAGGAATGGGGCTGACTTTCCAGCACAGCAGGCAATTTTGGTGTCCTTTTCCTTTGGGCTGAATGCATGGTGTTGAGTATATTGTAGTCTCGGGATGCCATGAACAGAGTTGAAGGAGACGATAGAGCTGACTGCTTATGTTGGTCTTCTGCTSTTGCACCACACTGGATTTTAGGAAGTGTGAAATTACTGTTCGTATACTTGCCTGGCTTTCAAAGAGCAGCGTTGTAGTCGCGTGAGTCAGCTTGCCAGGCTGGGGTACCGTGGTGATCTACAGTCATTTATTTGCTGAGCGGGCTGGTCACATCAGGTGTTGCGCGCACGGGATTAAAGCCTGTCTCTACCCCGCAGAGGTAAGGCAGGGCTTGCCGACAGCTTAACCGGTTCTGCCAGGTGCATCCGGGAGTCCAGCTCAATCTTCTCCCCCAGCGGGGCTACAGGAGCGTTGGAAATTGCACAGCCTGTTGCTGCGGGGAGGGGTGCTCCAGTCAGGGCAGCAGGGAAGGGCATCAGCCTGGAAGTGACTGGATGACAGGATGTGTCAGAGGAAGCAGGCTGAGGATGGGAGGCTTCTTGCKACGCGTGAAGGCAGCCAAGCAGAACCAATCCTGGAGCCCCTGCCAGTCCGTACGTTAAATGTGGACGTGTGCAGCCACTTTTACAGCTCAGGGAAGATTTTAGCAGGGATTTCCAAAAAATCCTAATGGGGTAAGGCAGATTCAGGACTGTGAGTGAGCAAGTACCTGAGCCAGGTGGGTTGTCTGGACACTGTGTGGAGGAGACCTACCTGGACGTGCCATCAAGGAGAGGCAGGGCTGAGACCTTTGGGACCTATCACCCAAAGGGCAGTGCGGAAAAAAAATAGGAAAGAGTCTCATGTGCCTCCAGGGGTTACAAAAAACAGTGGGACAGTGATAAATATTTGCTCTTGCCCTGACTGCTGACCTGTAAAATGTTATTTTATCTCACCCACGTTCAGAAGGGCTTCATTAGGACCTAAGTCAGGCAAGTAAATTGAAACACGTGCTCCATGCGTAGCTTGTAGACGCATACTTTAGTGCTGCCATGACTTGAACCTGAGACAGTCTGATCTGAACTCATCCAGGTGCATCTAAGTGTAACCCTCTAGTACTAAGAAAGTTGTCTTGAGTGTCCTGGAGTCAGTGGGAGAGATGGACACCTCTGAGCAGTGAGTCATCTCCTCTTTAGGGCTGGTATCTAGGGGAGGTAGTGTGAATCATTCTCTGGAGACACTCATCAAACAGGAAACGCAGTAATTTGATTAGGAAATACATGTAAACAGTTTGATACTGAGTTGGTTGGCAGTGTGTTGACTGCTTAGGCAGTCTTATCTTAGGAGACCTATGAACCAGCCCGGACTCACTGCAGTGTTTCTTGAAAGTAGAAGCTATATGTTGTGCCATTATTATTTAATAACAAGATGCATATGAGTGATTTTTCTGAGTGTCTTATGTATAAACTCCTTTTGCAGCAACTTTATGTCAAAGCAGCAACATGGCCTTCATTGAAGCTTCTCTTGATTTACTGCAGTGAAATTAAAATGAGGATTTTTGGAAATGTCACTGAATTTTGGCTAAGACCAGATTCATGGGGTTTTCAGTGAATTTGTTTTCTTTATGGAGATTTGTAACCTTCTGTTTTGCAGTAAAGTTTATAAATTTGGAGAACTACTGGAGTTGCATCTGGTATAATTCATTTACAAAGTTTACAATGGAGATTTTCTTTCATGGGATGATGTGCAGCTTTGAACCAAATGATTTGTGTTCATCTGTTGTGCAGTCAGTGCTGAAGTGATGAAAAGTGGCTCTAATCCAAGACCGTGGAATCTTCTGATTGGTTTCAGTTAGTATTGTGTCAAAAATATCGGGAGAGGGAAAGTCACCTAGGTGTGTGACAGCAAAGGGTATCACTTTGAAAGTGTTCAAGGGACTAATTCAGAAGTTGTTTTTGATGTAAATGCATCGGGAATATTTATATAAATAAAAGCTTAAAATAAAGCCCCCGCTCTTGAGTCGCAGTGATGTTCAAGTTTTACATCATCAGCTGAGAAAGGGACAAAGGCAGTGGAGGAGCTCTGCGAGGTCCCCCTTGGGTTGTTTCCTCAGAAGAATGTGTTGACTTCAGGTGAAGTCCACCTCCAGTGAAGTCTGGTGTGGAAAGACAAAGCTCACTAAAATCAGGTAGTCCTCCCAGTCACTGCAGTGGGATTTGGACCATTCCTCATGACCTGGGACTGTTCTCCAGGTATGGGTTTACCTTGGCCAAGCAGCAGGGTGTGGACGTGTGGCTGGATTCCCCGTGCACTCCGTCGCTGCACTGGCCTCGTCTTCCTGTGCAGCACCGTAGCAGCCCACCCTGGCTTTCCCTGGCAGCCGATAGCCAAAACATTGCCTTTTGAGGAGTTCACGGTTTAAGGTTTACCCTTAATACTAGCCCTTTCTGGTACGAATGCAAAATTAGAGTTCATATAATTTGCTCAAAACATTTGTATACCAAAAGCAAGCCTTATGCTGGCATTACTGTATCGCCCTTTCCAATTCCCATTCAGGTCTGTGCTCTGCATTGATTTGAGTCGGGGCCATGGAAGAATCTTTCAAACTCTGAATATCTTATATCACTCCAAATATCTTTAAAATACATGTAACTGGTAGATTTTAAAATACATCATTGCTTTCTTTCCACTTCAGGTGTTATCAAATAAACTTTTTTTCTGAGATTTGTTCCGACACCTAGAGTGGTGCTGGTGTATTATTTTTGATGTCAAATCAATGGGATTTGAATCCTGTCAGCACTTAAGAGACAGTGATGCTTTTCTAAGTTATGTTGAAATGAGGATGGGAAAAAAGTCTTTGTGGCTAAAACGATTGAGGAGAAAAAAGGTTGGGGCAGAGGACTATTTCTATGCTTTTAATACACTTTCAGTAAGATGTGGAAGGATGAACAAGTGGAACAGAGTCTTGAATAGAGATTTGGATRTTTTAGCTATTTTTCCTCTTTGTTTTGAGAGCAGGTCTTGATCCCAAGTTCTTGAAGCRGTAGGAAGAAGAGACATTCACTTAAGTAAGAAACAAGCCATGAAGATTTCCAGAGATGGCCTTCCGTTACGCTCATGGTAGTTTCTGCACTTGCTCCCAAAAAGGTTGTCCACAGGTTGCTTACAGCCAACAAAGCCTTTATATGCAGTCTGCAAAGGGATTTTTTTTTAATAGTTGCAGCTGTTGAACATAATGATGTTGCAGTCTGGATTCATTTTGTACTGCAGTCCCCGGTCGGCTGTTCTAGGACACAACGTTGTATGCAGACCTTGCACGTTGTATCCCCGGGTTTGCACAGAAAGCGTGCATTTCAGAGCAGGTTTTTCACAAGAAAACCATGTAACTGATGTGCAGAAAGATGGATGTACAGATTGCAAGTGCAAGTAATCAGTTTGCATGCAGAAGCCGAGGCATTAAGCATATAGCAATTAGTATGAAAACGCCCAATCTAAATAAGCAGCAGCTTGCTGCCATAATTTGGGAAGGTGGAGAGGTGAGAATCAACTGCTGCATGATTAGGTAGCTTTGTGCAACTTACTTAGCAGCTATTTCCCACTTTTTTTATTTGCAAAAAGTAAATTGTGATTTATATCTACCCACATTGCCTTGTGCAGTGAACATAAATGGAAGCTCCTTGACTCTTTGATGTATGTGCATTAAATCTCAGTTTTATTAATGCTACTACTAATAATAACATGGTGCATTTCCACATACTTTGTGCGCATATCTCACCGTCTTTCCCTTCCAAACACAGCCAGTGTGTACACATGCTCCACCTTGTCTTTCTGAGGCCTTCTGCGGGCTTTGGAGTTTATATGAACAGATGGCATAGATGAAATCTGCAGTCAGATCATCAGTCAGACCATATTGGATACTGGAAAGGTAGCRTGATATGGCTTCCAAATTGACTGTTCTATCCAAAACCCTCTTACATATGGCAATCAAAGAAGTTGAAAGCAAAAATACGCTTTAGGGTTGCCTAGACTAGACGAAATATGGTTGTATTCACAATCGACTTGTGCCATACACCGATGCTCTTGCCTGATTCTGGTTGTTTTCATTTAATTCCGAGTTCTTCAGGTTGCCAGATCTCATAGTATTAGTTGCAAATGCACTCAGCTCCTCATTAGCTTCAAATGCTCTTTTTATTTCTTTTGTTGAAAGCTAACTTAMAACGTTGCAGTAAATTGAGGAGTTGAACACATTCTTCATCCTTGATGAAAAATGTGCAGCCTCAGTCTATCCATGTATTGTCAGTTTTTTCCATTGTTTACTTTGTTATAGGTTGTTGCRCTTCTTTTCCAGATCTTGCTCGTAAGTGGAATCAAGGTACTCGTCCGTGGCCTTACTGCTCAACAGTCTGAATCTGAAATCAGATGAACTTAGCAGCTTGGACTAGGTCCTAAGGCCATTCCCATTGTGAAGCCATGGAGATGCTAGGCTGGAAGGTGACTTCARGAAGTTATCTGTGTCATCTCTCGTTTAAGGCAAACTCCGATACAGCTTGATTATCYCTGRCAGGTGCCTGTGTAATTTATCTCTGCCATGAGACCGTTTTGGGGAGCTTAATGATCACTCACAGATGGATGAGGGCTGTCACTGGATGGRCACTCACAGGGATGAGGGCAAACARGATTGCRACAACTAAAGAGACAGGGATGAAAAAATCTTCAGGGTGAAGGTTCTAGTTCTACTGAGCCCATGCAAATRGGTGATAAATATTTTTAAAGTGATTTGATATATACTGTGATAAGTAGTGGGGTGGGAGAAGGAAAGAGCACACAATATGGTATCTTGATTTACTCTTAGATATCATAGGAAAACCCTTGATCCCATGGATGAGATTTGATACCTCAGCATGAGATACGACTGGCATGTGTTGAATAGGGGGCARTTTTCTGACCAGCTAACCTAGATTTCCTTTCCTGATGGTTAGACTTGTCCTACTCACTCTGGATGGAGAAGTTAGGTGCAAGATATATCCCTGATCTGGCAGTAAGTTAGTTTATAYGGTGATAATACGTCAGTTATTTACTCCCTGTGCTACGTTTCCGCTCATTTTATAGCGAGGATAGGAGGCCATGTGTAAATTATTGAGGTGTTTTTTTCTGATTGTGAGTAAAGTTGCTGTCTGCTAGTTTGCAGCGAGCGGCTGTGTGCAGACACTGAGGGGATAATGGGCAGAAATTGCAGATGGATGTCACTGCTAAAGTACAACAGAAATATCTGCTTTTTTGCATTCTGCTCTTGACAGTGGTTAATCACAGCACAAGAGAAATACATTACACTGTCRCTGAGTCATTTGTTTTTCATTAAAATCTGAAAACCTTATTTTCCCCTAGGATAAAAAAAAAATGTTGTAACCCTCACATCCCCTTCAAACATAAAAACTTTCAAAACAAGCAAATAGTAAATGAACAGCACATTACTCTGAAGGGACAAGTATGCATTAACTCAAATACATAGAGACCAGTYGCAGGGTCTCCGAAGGGTGTATTTAAATGAACAGCATTACTAATGTCTGAGATGCGGGGATATTACTTTTCTTCATGGAGCAAAATAACAGGTGTTTATTCCTTAAACTTGTGCAGCACACTGTCTGCAAAGATGCCTATAATTTTTTGCTTGGCTTTGGTAAACGTAGYCGGAGGTTGGCGGTGCTGAGTCCGACTGCTGGTTCTGAGCACACGCCAGGCTGGGGCGAGCTCGGCGAGTGCTCGCTCTACCGGGTGCCGGGTAAAGGAGGCCTTGCCGATTCTTTCGCCGGCGCCCAAGTTAGCAGGAACAGTCACCTGATGTACTTGCCACGTACTTGCCACCAGCYTCGCTTCCGTCTCCGTCCGTCTGTCGAAACCCAGCAGCTGTTTTTGCGGTAGTGGTATCGAAGGCATCGTTTTGTCCGTGCCACGACAGTGGCGCAGCAGGGGCTGAGATTTCAAGGACACAGTGAAATASAGAGGTTTTAATAAGCAAAAGGGAGATTGTAGATGCCCTGACTGATGTTTTAGAAAAACCTGTCTCTCTGCTGACTGCYGTGGGGGAGCCACGTGAGACGGCTCCTTTGCAGGGCAAAGCTGGCTTTGGGAACCTAGTCCTAAACGTGGACTGCTCTGCACTTCTTAAATGTGCAAAGCCAGATTCTGAGCAGAAGATACAAAGAAAGTGCCTAGCTCATTAACATCACCTATTTAACCGTCCATTTAGTTGTGTAATCAAAAAAGAGCATGTGTTTTGACACGTACTGGCAAGCCAAATGCTACTGTTGCTAAATAAGCGAACAATTTGTGTCAGTAATACGGTGTCATGGATGCATGGATGGCTTTCAGGTGAGAACTGAATTACCTGTTTGGGAGGTTCTAAATTTTCATCAGGAAAGTGATTAAAAAAAAAACAAAACAAAAAAAAACAGAGGTAGTCAAATCTGTGATGGCCAGGCCATGTATGAATTACTTTTGGGGCTGCATTTTTATACTGCATTGATTATTTTAACTGGTAGCTCATTCCATCCATTTTTTAATGACAACTCAGAAGCCGGAAAAGATGTCCCCAACAAAATGGCATGTTTTTTAGTATTCTAAGCTCTGCTGCCACATGMAAAATATGTCATGCACACCAAAATAATCCGAAAACCATGTTTTTTTGAATCTCAAAGAAGAATCCCTTCTCTCCAAGCCATTGCAAAATAATAGAGCGATTTGTCTAGCCTGAATCTGAGGAAAAGGCAGATTTTCTCACTCTGCGAGCTGCATATCAAGATCTGTGCGTGAAGGAAGAGCCGCAGATGTATATCACGTCTTTCAGAGGGCTGAGGGCAAGGGAGCTGAGAGCAGTTTACAGATGGGAGATGAAAACGGCTCTCAGGACAAGGCTGCTGGTTCCCGGGTTGAATCAGCACGCTGTGAGCAGCAGCTCGTGGCAGCTTACCTCCTCCTGCAGCTGGGATTCACAACAATGTTCAACCATGTGAAAAATAGGCGCTTTGACGATATTAGTCATGTGGTTTAGGTTAGTCACAAGCATAATTTCCTTGCTAAATTGAAGTACAGTGGAATAAGTTTATAATATTAAATGCAGAATGAGGGCAGACTTTATTAGAAGCCTGCGGAAAGCCTCGGGTTCCCCTGCCTGGGTTCCTTTTGGTCTCTGTGTGCAGAAAAATGGCTTTGCTTCCTCTGCTGTAAAGCCTCTGCACCAGTGATTAAGATGGACTTGACTGCTGGAGATGTGCTTGATACAATCATGTGTGGGCCTTTCCTGTTCTCTCTCTCCTGCTCTACTAAGCCCAAGGGCTATATRTTACTTTGATATTTACTTGTAACCTCCAAGAGATCAAGGAATATCCTTTAGTAATCTGGCAAAAATTGTTCCTATTTGTTGGATTTTTCCAATCTCTTGTGTTAGCCTTCCCTTAATGTGCCAAATGATGCCCAGAGTGTAGATTCATTTTCAGCCTGTGCTACAGCCATGAACCATGTTCGTGCTCWGAGTCGACTATGTTGTTCTACGGAGGCTGGATGTGGTGGCTGTACACGCTGAGTTTCAGATGATTTATCTGTTACAAGCCCAAGTAGTCTGGTTAAAAGAAAGGTCAGGTAAAGTAGTCGGATAAWAAGTTCTACCCAGTGTAAATGTCTCCAGTTGAGATGGTTGTTTTCCTCTTTATAGTCAAAGAGAGATGCAGACAGGTCCACGGTGCTATTTCTCTTCTCCTAAGTTTATTAACTTAAATAAGTCTAATGAATCCCACCCRGAAGGTTCACTCTGGAGGAGGGATATTGTAGCATCTTTCTAGTGAGTAGCTGCTTCTCTGTTTCTTTGGCACRTGCTGTTTGTAGCCTCTGCCAGGGAAGTGAAAGCCCCAACTTCCCCTTCTCCCCTCCCCATGTGAAGGCTAGCAGAAGGCTGGCAGCACCTTGCTGTTGTCCTGTCTGGAGAGGACATGGTCTCATTGCTGAAGACCATAAGGTCTCCAAAGGCAAATGCCGTTTGTGAAGGTAGACAGAAGTTCGGTGGCAAATGCTGCTTTTGATCTCTCTTGACCTTGCTGCTAATAAAATCACAAGTTTAGATAAATTAGGCCAGCATATATCTATTCACATTCCCTATCAAAGTATATCCATAAAATAGGTTCAGATTCAGTAGCTTGAAATGGCCTAGTCCAAGGATTTCTAGCTGTAACAGTGAAATACTAATAAATTATTGTGCTACCTGATTGCTTTCAAATATGAGAGAAGATTTCACTAAATCAAGCAGTTACTGTTGGTTAAATACGGTTTCTTAAATTGCAGTTTTAGTCTCAACTGCTGAGTTTTTCAATGTACAGGAAAAGATTAATGGTGCTTTGTTATACCATATATAAATAACTCAGAGCTCTGCATGTGAGGAAAAATAGATTTTCCTGAAATTTTGGTTTTAGATGATCTGCAGGAATTCTGAGCGTGATCTTAATGTTGTTCTAAATTAGGTCTGAATTAAGATGTGGTATGTGTCTTCTAACTTGGTGAAAACTCTTTAAATGATASAAATCAAAGTGCGTACTGATTTGGGTCAAGGCACCTTGATGCCTGATTGTCAGAGGACAGACAGTGAGCAAATGCCTTCTGAAAATAAAGTTTCTTTAAGTTGAAAAATCTTAAATGCCTTTTTGAATACTTAGGCCAGAAAGCACTGATTGTCTYAAGCTTGAGGATGTTGGAACTAACTTTCAGCTGTCGAATAAAGGCATTGCACTACTTCTTGTGGAGTGAATGGCCCAGGGCTGCCATTTCTATTGTGCTTGTCAACCTCAAAGTGATTTTCAAGATTTTTGCAAAGCTTTATGAAGTAGGTAATGTTGTCCTAACTTTTTAAGTGGGAAGAGTAAGCCTTGGGGTTGTGAAAGCCATAAAAGGAGCTGTGCAGCTATTAGACTATGATTTTCTCCATTAAAAGTAAGTATATGAACATGAACAGCTTCTTAAAAGTTTAAAAATATCCTGTGGGCTCTGAAAAGTTCTCTCAAAGAGTGATGCTCACCAAAAGATGAAGAGGAAAGGCAGTAAAGTGCTTAGTGTATAGATCTTAATCTTTCAAAGTTGACTTTGRTAGGTCTGGTGTTGTAGATTGTATTTTGAATTCTTCATTGATTGAATTCTTAGGGCTACGTAGTAAGACGGGTTTGAGTGTCATCCTCATGTTGGAATTTTCCTATACTTGACAGAGGAAGAAGAGAAGAGTGTCTTTGAGAAAGATTGTCTTTAGGGGTTTAACTGCTAATTCAGTCTACTTAGTGGGTCAAAATTGACAYTGGAGATTCCAAATAGGTTGACAGAGGATCTTTCTCTATAATACTGTGTTCTATACATCTCTTCCTTTGTGGAGTTTATAGGTAGAGCTGGTGAATCAAACATAGCTTTAAGTTCACTGAAGGTTGTGTGAACCCTAGCTTCCTCTRGCAAAATGGTGTTTGATTGCTTCATGCAGTTGCTTGCATGCTGTCCCTACTTTAAAACATATTCGATGTTGTTATTTGGTATGGAGTTATATGCTCAAAGTGTACTGGAATGGCTTATGTTGTAAAGCAGCATGTTGCCTTTTGAGATGTTCGGCCTATTTATTCCATGTTTGGCACCATACACCATGAGGGTTTTATGTATGTTTTTGTACTCTTTCAATCCTTCCAAATCATGCCAAAGTCAGTGGCTGCTCTGCGTATGTATGACTTCCACAAGATTGGGTAAGGTGGTCGGTCACCAGATGAAAGAGCAACTGCAAAGAACATGGTGGTACCCACAACTGATAATGAACACATCTTGATACTTACCAAAACAGCCTATCTTCTTGATTTTGTGACTCAGAAGAAGACTCTGATGTGCTTCTCATGTGCTGACTTGTTAAACAATTGTCTAACTTCCAATAAATYAGGGAGTCTGTGCAAGATGTTTGTCACACAGAAGATAACCAGGCTCGCTTTGCCAGATGCCAACCCTGCACTCTTTTCTGTTGTTTGCTGGTTCTTAATCCAGTCGTTCAAGCTCTTGCTCATAGAATGTGATGTCCTCCTCATCCGCAAACTTCTCATCTGATGCCACTGGTATTTCTGGGTCCTGGGTCTTGTCTGCTGCCTTCCACATCTATATAACCTCTGAAATGCAGTGTTGTGGTATTATCTGCACCTATCAGAAGAATAAAAGGCAGTTCTCTGAAGACATGGATTTGGTGCACATAAAGGCTGAAAACTAATCTCTTTGATGATTTAATAGAAGTCTTCATCCTAAAGATCTGTCAGCGACCTCGGCTTCATTCCATACAAGAGCCTCAAGGACAAGTCATGGGTCATTCTGGAGGACGGAAAGGGGAACCCTCGCTTGAGGCTTTCAGCACTGGCCCCGGGAGACAGTCATTCCACAGCCCTCCTTCCCACACTGTGGGAGAATGGTGACCTCTCCTTTTGCCTGGCTCAGGGTCAGTGCTCAGGAAGGGGCCCACGTGAGTACAAATTCCTTTGACTGTTCGGACCCTGTGGATGAAGCCTTGTGACTAAGAATATACTCCAGTATAGGGCTGTCATTTCTTCAGGGGAAAGACTGGTTTTCATACAGCACCTTTTATCTGTAAGGGGGGAGAGAATTAAGAATTTATTTACTTATTTATTTACTCATTTACTTTATTCTGACCAGAGCTGAAGCTTTGATTTTTACAGTGTGCTTCCCCTCTCCCACTGAATCGTTTGTATGTATTTCACTATTGCACTGACAGAGTGTTTGAAAGCCCCGCTTTCCTCCTGGGAGTTTACAGCCAAACTGATGCAAACTCTTTCTTCTCAGGTGTCTCACGATCATCTGTCATCCAATGCAAGCCAGGAGGCAACTGCCCCAGCACACACAGAGGCATGACTAGGCAGCTCTCCCCTTTATCTGTTGCTGAAGATTCTGCTGCTCCCATTCTTGAGCTGCAGAATCGAAGTCCCTCGGGCATCTATCGTCACAGCAGAGTCGAGAGGCAGAGCAGATCAGGTAGGCATAACAGCCACATTCCTGGCACCCCAATATGCCTGTGAAAGGCCTCTTTCGTCTGTCTTTTGAAAGATGGTGCAGAGTTGGAACGTGTTGACATTAATTTCTGCTGGTGTAAACTGCAAAGCCACGTGAAAGTCCTTCCTGTACCTGTGTACAAATTTGGGTTAGGTGGGAAAGAAGCAAGGATGGGAGAAAAAGGCCTGGGTCCCAGTAGGAGCATTCARTGTGTTATCTGAGAAATCAGATGCATAAGGCCAGTAGGCACAGAAGATCTTGAAAGGATGATTAACAGTAGCACATGAGTTAGTCTTACAAGGTGGTTATGTTTCCTCAGCTTCAGCCTGGCCAGAGACCAGGACCCTTAAAAGCCAGCAATATTCCTTCTCAAAGACAATGACAATCTCAGCTCATACCGTGGACGGTCTGATGAAGAGGAAGAGAAGGAGCAACAGGTGGAAGGATATCTAGGAAAGACCATCACAGTTCAGATCATCGATCAGCTGCACATCAGGGCTTCCTTCAGGAATGTGTCACCCTCTTTACTGCAGAAGTTTAGCTGAAATGAACTTGTAGGTATGGTGAACATAGACTTCTTCACCACAATGTACATCCATCATCAGTAGGGGTGGGACGGGAGCAATTGCAATATGCAACCTCTGCTGAATTGTAYTGCTAAGGAGGAGGACTGCATAAAGGACTGAAATAGTGTAACCATCCAAGCTCTTTGGAAAAGCGTGTGTGTATATACCGGGAGCAAAAAGGGGAGGAAGAACAGGCTGTGGATCWCCCTTGCACACTGCAGCTATGGGAGATGAACCTTTCTCCTGTCACTTGACTGACAATGGCAGCAAGTCAGCCATTTTCAGTCTTTCAAAGTGTAGGAAATATGGAGAGAACTACTATTCCTGTAGGAGAAAGATCTGTTGATAGAGACCCTTAGAAAAGTACTGAAGATGATTATTGAAGCAAAAAGTAGGTGATACAGTATCTTGCAGTAAGGATCATACCTAAGATACTGGAGATCTGATCTCTAAATATCAGTCCAAGATAATTGTGTGCATGCTGCCACTAGGGTACATCCAAAACTGGAATCCATCTTAAATTCTCTAAGACAGGACCTTAGTCCACTCAAGAAAAAAGTAATGCCTTGACATCATAGTCTTCCAAACATGTGTTTTACAATATTTTAGTTTCCTTTCTATCCTGATCTTCCCTTCCYCATCAGTGAGGTGGGATTGTCCTGACAGGAAGGTAAACAAATACAAAGAATCTTTTCTAGGATGTTGTCAAATAGTCAAGAGTTTGGAAGAACAGACATAGGTTTTATTCTTCCTCATCTCATTCTTTCGAAACTCAAAAGCAAAAGCCCTTTTTCTGCTAGCTGCCTTTCAACACAGTGTTCATTGACCAGTGTCATGCTTGTGTGCCACCTGCAGTGTCATCTACATTCTTTGCCTGTCGTTTCATCCTTGTTGAGCTCTCACATTGCTTCCATGCACTTGGTAAGTTAAATGTGTTGTTTTCTTTCAGACTGAGCTAAATGCAGACGTGAAGGATTTCTGCCACCTTGCTAATTGTAAAATGCTGTCTACCAGTCACTTTGGCTAATGACGTATTTACTCCTCATTGGCATATCATTCAGTATCTGAACACAAGTTCTACTTTCCAGTTCAGTCCAGCTCCAACTTCATGACTTAAAAATTCTTCAGCCTGTTTAGTATGAGTTACATGCCTGTTATCCATGTGTTCCCACCATCTTTGAGTTTAGGTCCTGTGGTGCTTTTTGTTTTCTTTTGTTTTTAAGATATTTCTTTTCTTGTCCTTGTGRATCTTTGGCCAAGATTTAGGTGTGCGCATCCCGTGGATTTTCAAAGTGACTGTTGTGCTGCTAGGTYGCTTCAGGCAGGGATTCATCTCAATTTCACTTGAGCTATATAAATTTAGATATCTAGTCTAGATTGATTGGGTTCCTTCAGTAAGCAAAAGGGGGAGACAAGCACCTCCAGTGGATGGTCCATCTGCCTCAGATGTATAAGGATCGGATCAGCCACCTTCTCTATATGCCTGTCGATTTCCACTGAGTATCAAGGGACCCTAAACAAYGTGTTTAGTCTAGACATACAAGTATTTGCCAGCTACGTTACTTGACATGTTGAATCTTACCCCTTATCGATTACAAAAGCTCCCCGTTCTACGTTTAATCAGGCTAAAACTTATGTAGGTCTTTTAAACCGAGCTAGGACTTACAGTAAGTGTATATTTCTGTGGCTTTCACTAACATTCAAACCTGGGACTGTAAAATCGAAATCAAATGCTAATGGTAGTGTCATGTATAGTAACAGTAATTACATAGTTATTTGGTAATTGAAAAATAGAAGGCATGTATAAAGGTGCTTTAGTCTTCTGTMATGTGATTACTTTAACTGTTGGCTGAAGAAAGACTAATTGCATGGTAGGTTTGCTTAGCAGGAAAACCTGCAAGTGAATGTTACACAATATGGTCTTTTTAAGTATAAAAAGTGTTAAGTATAATCTACCTTTTTAATAGAAGATGCCAGTCATTATTAGTAGCATACAAATGCCTATTTTCTCTTAGCAGCCAAAGAGATTGTTAAAATGATGCTTGTCTTTTCAGATCTGTGTCTGCTTATCTTTGCATGTTTTTAATAAATCTCTTATTTTATTTAAATCCTTGATTCACTGTAAACTTAGAAAATGCTCCATGTCCTGGTTAGAAGATTCTTGATTGCAAGTGCACTACTTGCTATGATGAAACATTTTTTAGATATAATGTTTGTCTAATTTAATGATTGGAACTTCAGTTTTACATTTCTTTACAGCAGAAACAGTAGCATAAAAGGAAAGTCAAACTCTGATCTGAAAACTTAACYTTTCTCACACTTACGTTGAAGCATTTTCATCTTGAATGTAGGACAGTGTCCTCACATTGCAGTGGATCCATAGCTCCTCTTAACATCAACAGTCCTATTAATTTTAACAATATATCATATCATGTGTTGATATCATTGATAATTGATAGTAATAATTCCTTTGGCATAGCTGCAGGTCATGATTTTAAAAGGAAGTCCTGCTTCTCTCATCAAACCAAGATGATATGTTCCAAGGTGGTAAATAGTTAGAGCTCACTACAGCCACGTGTGCACGTGAGGCCTGAATGAATCAACAGTGTTACTGCTTTTCAATATCCAGTACAATCGGATCCGTTTTTTTCAACTGGGGATTTGTGAACTCAAAATAAGGTTCATGGCTTGCATCTCTGGAAGACTTGTGTGGAGAGCAAGCCATTAGTCAGTGAGGTTAAATCCTCTGTGGGGTCCACCACTCTCTTAGGAAATCTGCAGTGGTCTGCAGATTAGATCTGAAAGCTTCTGTACTAGAACGGGAAATGACAGCTTTCTGAGTTCTCCTTGGTTTTCTGTAGAGGTTTATTTCTAGGCATGAGGCATGCAAAGCTCCAGTTTTGTCCAGTTTCCTTTTTTAACTTCAAAAGTGTAAATGCACAAACTTGACTGAAAAAAACCTGTCTTGATTTTGATATACGAAACCACCAAGCTGTTTCTTTTTCCTCTCTTGGCTTGCAAATAAAAATGTGGTTCTTGTGTTAAAATCTTGAATAATAACAACTTGTTTCTGGCTTCAGATGTGCAGGCTCAGATAGCTTTTATGTTGCAAACATGCACAGTTATTGACTTTATTATAAAGTCAGTTCCAAGGTAYGGAGCCTCTGTTCTAGAGGCTTGGCTGACAGAAGGAAAGAGGGACAGATAAAGCAAACTGTGGCAACACTTAACCGTAATGCTGTTATCTCAGGCCTCTGTATTTGTATTTTGCTCCTAGCCCCTTGAAATGACAGAGATGGTCTTACTAAAGTATTTCTGTGCAGGATCTCAGTGTTTGCAGGGCACAGGGAAATTATAGAGAGAAGGCAGGGGAATGGTTTGTGTCTGGATCGGAAGGGGAGATTTTGTTAAAAATTGTTTGATATGCATTTGTCATGTGTGCAACTCTTCTCCTTTTCTCTCTTTTTGCTTCTTTTTCCAGGAGAGGAAGGAACACAAACACACACAGAGAGCAGCAGCCAAGAAGCTGAGGGACAGACACGATGTCAGTCTTGCACGTCCACATTTCTTAAGCTTATCTGGAGATTTCTGATCATTTTGTCTGTCTCTTCCTCCTGGGTTGGGACCACGCAGTTTGTCAAAATCACATACGAGACCTTTGACTGTCCCTTTTTCATGACTTGGTTCTCAACAAACTGGAATATTATGATTTTCCCCATTTATTATTCTGGGCACCTTGCAACTGCACAGGAAAAGCAGTCTCCAATCAAAAAATTCAGGTAGGCTTCACTGGGGCAGTATCTCTTTAAACAGTTTGGTTTCTGTGGACTGAAATCATGGCTCTTTTCTCAGTTTGACCCCATGGTGTCAAAAGGCAGAATAAAGGTCATGCTGCAGAAWATCTCATTTATAAATACCTTATGTAAGGTTAACAGATGAGTGATACATGCTTGAATAAATGGATAATTGATGGTTAGAGGGTTTTTTATCATGTTGAAAAGGTCAGTAAATTGGTTATAATTCTGCTATTATATTATCTGGTATCTCTGTATTGTGTGTTCTTGTCTGGAATAGGCTTCCACTGAGCATTAATTAATCTATTCTGAAATATTTATGCCAAAACTATAGTGTAAAGCACAACCAGAACAACTCATAGCTGAGAAGGGAGATGCTCAAAGCTGAGAAGGTGGTTTCCATGGAGAAGACCATGGCTTGCTCTCTGCGCCCAATGACTATAGCAGGATGAAAACTGTGACYTTGCCTCCTTGTGCTGGATCACAGCCTGGGGGAAGAGTCGCTCTGTAACCCTCTCCACTTTCTTTTGTGTGGGGTGGGTATTACAGCAGGATGCAGACTTTGTGCTCCCGCTTTAGCTCTAGGGGGTAAGTTGGCATAGCGGGAAGATGTCCCATCTTCCGTCTGTTTTTCCTATGCAGGTAGGCCAGGCAATCAGGCTCCACATGGAAGTGATTTTTCCTTTGTGTTGTAAGAGCCAAGGRAAAACAGCTTTCTTATCTTAGCCCTTTCCTTATGCCATATGGCTATATGTTGGAACTGAACCCTCAACCTCAAGTGCAAAGATTGCAGGAGTCCATGGTAGTAATTATAATATCTGCAAGGGTGGAGATCCCTGTTTCCTTTCAGCAGTCAGCTGAAATTACAGAAATAAAAAGGAGAGGAAACAACCCAAAGAGATCATCTAGTCCAACCACATACAGCAGGACCAAGCTGTCTTAGCTCCACTCTAACCAATTCTTAAGAAAGATGGGTCTAACTTGTTCTCAGGAGTCTCCAGTGCTGGAAATACCCCCACCCCCTGGGGCAATTCATTTCTCAGTTCCTCCTCCACTTCTATTATTCCACTAATCTAAAGTAAAATAGAATCTGCTTTAAAGGATGGAGCTGAATTCAGCTTGCCAAGTGTCCATGACACCGGTGTCCATGACACCGCACCGTGTCCATGGAGGGAAAGTATTCAGAGGATAATTTTGAGCTGGGTTCCAGTTCAGTTGCTTCGGTGCAGACTTCTTTGAGAAACAGCCTTCCTCGTTTCATCAGGATTGTCTGTGCCAGGTATGAGCCAGCATGCGGCTCTCACCTAGTTCGAGCTGACAGAGGGTTCAGTGCGGCTGTCACTGAGCACCCAGGGAATTCAATCCGTGACTGTCAGGGCTGGAGTGTAGCAAGGCCAAATTCTTCCCTAGGCTGCTTTTGCCAGGATCTCTGCTGTAACCTGGCCCTAAATTATCCTTCCTGTCAAAGCAGCGTGACTGAAATTGAACAGTTGCACTTAATTAACTGCTTTTCTGAAAACCCTGGTGCTTTGTATGTTAACCATGCCTTCGTTCAGATTCTTTCTTGAGTATTTGTAAGAACACTAACAGTGTCCGCTTGGCTTCTGAGTATGAAGTAAAGCAATAATAAATGCAGAGCAAGTAAGGAAGAAGGCGAGAATAAATATTCATCCAAACAGATCCTCTGCAGTTATTTGGTTGATTATTTAATTTCAAAGCTGGGTCAATTCTTTTTGTAATTTTTAGTTTTGTATTCTTGATATTGTTCC
>NW_028186557.1:4149083-4167478 GCF_003343005.1 Rhea americana
TAACTTTTCCAGGCCTATGTCTGAGCCCCGAGTTGCTTGGTCTTCGTGTGTCTAGAGCATGTAGATAGTCGCTGGGAGCTGTCAAGAGCCATGACATTTTGTCCAGCAGATATTCCTGGTGGATCAGAACAAACCATGTCTATGATATCTTGGCAGAGACCAGTGATCATGCTAGTGACTTGCAGAGTGTGACCCCGGGCTGGCAAAGTTTTGTAGAGCCTTTGTCACCTTTTAAGTCTTAAGAAAATAAATCCCACTTGGAAAGATGAAAATCTCAATCTTTAACTTTAGGCAGGCTTGAAAGGGTTATAATCTTTGAGTCTGTAATTGTGTATTTCTCACCTTTCATGCTTTATCATAGGGATTAAACGTAATGGTCTCAAAAGCTAATTCCTTGTTATTACCTCCCCACCACATTTCAGTACTGTATTTTAGCCTTCTCGAGGCAGAAAACACAACTCTTAGTTTCTTCCCAGTACTAGTAGATAACAGATGTCCCACATAAAAAGCTTGAAATGTGAGTGAGATCCTTGCAATAGCGATGAATAAAATGTTCTGGAGGTCTGTAATAGGAAAGCAGCCCCCACCAATTCTTACCAGAGCAGAAGATRCTCATAGAATGGGAATAGATTCCTATTAGAATTAGGGCTCAGGACAGGTGGATGATATTTTGAATGTTAAGAAATTTTCCTTCCTCCAAGTCTTGGCTTCTCAAAGACAAGCACTGTGATGTTCAAAGGCTTTCTGCCGGAATATGCCCTGGATATAGGAGCCACAGTTAATCCAGCAGATGCTATGTAGCTGTGTAACGCTTGCCTAGGAGCAATGTTTTTAGCTGCGAGTGTAGTGAAATATGAATGTTATGGGGAGAGTTGTCATTCTAGCAAGAATGATAACAAGATACGAGCATCTTTCAATCAAAAACAAAGTAGCTGGTATGTGGCTGTCACTTGCAAGTTTATATCATCTGCAAATCCCTCCGCTTCTGCTTGCAGCTGTAGCTCAGCCCAGCTTCCCCAGGCACTTTGGAAATTGCATTGCAAATCTAGATTCTTGATGTAGAGGTCTTTTCYGAGGAGAGATGAGGACTTCCATCTTGAGTGGTTCAGTGGTAGGGGGAAGAAGACCAGCAGGAAACCAGGGCATCCTTTGGGCCATGCCAAGGGAGAGCACTCCTGTGGGGAGAGTACTCCTGTGGTCCTGCCTTCGTAAGCCAGACACTAGCTATGTGAGAGAGTGGCACAAAATTCCCTTTCCTCCTGCTCTAGCTCTTGAGAAGACTACTATGGCTGGCTAGGCTGTTTCTTAAGGCTGATGTGAGAAGTGAAACAAGATCTTGGTTAGTGCTGGGAAACACTCCACTGGTTGCATCATTACCCTGTTTGGAGGCCACGTCCTGGAATGGAGTTAGATGTCATTTTACTGCAGCAGTTGTGATTTAGTGAGAAGGACCTAAGTGGCATAGTAACAGCTTGTCCTCACAAAAGGTCCCACAGTGTTTCTTGCTAGCATAACGTCCCCAGCGGCCTGGCCAAATTGTAATCTGGATGATATAATTACATTCCATCTATTCATATTACCCCAGGTAGAGTCTGTTAGCTCCGTTTTTTTCTGTAAGCTGTTTTAAAACCAGCTGCAGTACACTCCAGAGGCTGCTGAGTGTCAGGGGTGAATAAACCTGTTCTTCTGCGGGAGCTGGCATCAGAATAACTAAGACACGGTGCAAGCTATTTAGGGGGTGCCAGAAGCAAAGCTACACAGCTGCCTGAGGTGCTCTAATTCCTGAGAGCGTGGCACGCTGCCTAGAGCTGATGGCTGAAGGCTACGTGCAAATAAAGAGGGCTATTTATATTAGAGGGCAGGTTTTAAATAGACCAATTATGCTTTTGGAAAGAGTTTGTGTTGTAGTAGTTTCAGAGTCAACTGCCCCTTAGACACGTCTCTGTCAACAGCCTACAAATACTGCATTTATCGGAGGAGGGATCCGTGGAGCCTTCTCCCCTTAGCCCAGGGTTTTAATCACTCTCATACTGCAGTGACTTTTGCAAGTTTTATTTTAGTTGCATGCCAAAGAGACTGAGTTAACCACTGAGCAACCAGCCCTCACAAAGCCTGAGGCAATTTACTCTAGACATGACTGAGAAAACAGTCTTCCATCTCCTCACTTGCTAAGCATTATTCATCAGGCACACGGATTCTCTTGGGCACAGTCACAAATTCATCAGGTCTCTGTCTTGCTCAGCAGCAGCCTGTCATAAATTCTTGTTGGGTTTTATATTGAGAGATGAGTAACTGCTAGCCGCTGTTTTGTACATTCCTGTGTATGATGAGAGTTCTTCCAGATGCTTAAGCAGTCCCTTGCCTGGGATATGTGCAGCATTTCCAGATTTCTTTACCTAGCTGTGAATCTGTGCTCCTCCCT
Source organism: Rhea americana (assembly GCF_003343005.1). Classification (NCBI taxonomy): domain Eukaryota; kingdom Metazoa; phylum Chordata; class Aves; order Rheiformes; family Rheidae; genus Rhea; species Rhea americana. Next base: position 4,151,506 of record NW_028186557.1, read on the forward strand.
CCCGCTGCTGGTAGGAATTCAGASATATGTGACATTTGCAGCATTACCACAACTGTCTCTTCCAAATAGTTCCCCATCCCCTAATCCAACCCAGAATGATACAATAATCGCTGAGATTTCCACCCTCCAAGGATTCATAGTCTGGACCCTTTGGACTCCATCCTGCTGACTCTGCTCCAAGTCYGTCTGTGTGGGGACCTCCCGGAGATCTACAAGCCACCAGATGCTGCCCCTTCCTGGMATGGTTAATTGGTAGGACTTTGGGAGCCTCTCACCCTCCTTGTGGGTTGAAGGAGAAGTAGTGCTGGGCCTATTCCCAGTGTGTCTCTGGCTGTCGGGGGCTACCACGCTGTGTCTGTGTCTGGTCCCGCTGCTCTCTGGCTTCTTGTGCTGGCCCCTTTGATCCGCTGACTTTCAGTGCCTTACCTCGCAGGGTGCTGCGGGGATGGATATAATTTCCCATGGCATGTTTGTAGGAGAGCTTTTCAGTAGACTCCACCGAGTGACGTGCTTGGCTGGTTTCGCTGTTGCCTTTGTATGCTCCCAGCGTAGCGCTGGGATGGTAATTGTGCCCGGCATTGCTGCRAGCAGCCCAGCCTTTCTCCCTTGTTCTAATATAGAGCACAAGCCTGTTCCCTCCGAGACAGATCCTGACACTGTGCTGCTAGTGTCTGAGTCAGGTTGGATTTACAACCATGTAACGATCCAATCGTGCATCGAAATCGATGGCAGAATTCCCACTGSTTCGCTCAGAGCAGGCTCAGCGCAGCTCCGGGTTTCGCGCCGCGGATCCGTCCTTTGCTGAGAGCTGGGGCTTCTGGCTCTGCTGCCAGGTAATGTTAGCACGCCGATGTCCCTCTGTCCTGAAGTGAGGCATCATCTTAACTGAGAAGCGCTACCTGTATCCACCTAAGTCTCACGGGGAGGAAAACACCTTTTAAATGTTAACTGCTATATCTGCAAGTCAAGCATTATTAAAGACTGTGCTGTCAGTCAGTCCATTCTCAGTCAAGGAAAGAACTTAATCACGTTTAACTCGTGTTGAAATCAATGGTACAGAAGCATATATTCAAACTTAAGCATTCATTTATTTGCTTTGCTGATTATTTACTTCRTATCTCAGGAAAACGATATGCACCACTAGTTATGCCCTTGCCATGTGTTACGTTTCTGCTCTGATCTTTGGAAAACAGGCTGAGCTGTGAGAGCTGCTAGGTCAACCAGAGTGAAGGAGGTAATGAACAGATCCCCTGCCTTAGGATTAACTTGTTGGGTACCCTGGCAAAGAGTTTGAGAAAGCGATTTATTGTTACCGAGATGACTGCTTTGTAGCCCAGCTTGTTTCAGTGGCAGCATGGAATGAGTGGTTGTTAACTAAGACACAGATGATCTTAGGTAWGTACTACGTAGGTGCTATTGCTCTGCTTACCTAGAAATGAAAATGATAGTTGCCATTCTTAACAGTAAAAAACTAAAATATTTTTAACACCAGGATTCTGCAGAGTAACTGAAAGTGGTTTAGAAGAACAGAGGAGTCTGTCTTTGAATGAACAACCAAATGAGGATAATCAGGACCCCTCCATCCCCCCCCAAATAACAAGCAGTTTTGACTAGCTCTGTGTTGCAGTGCTTTCTTTGAAGTTACTAATTAATCCAGCGTGATTAGCATCTGAGGAATCTTTCAAACATAACCGTATTTGGTTGTGAATGCTTTGGGGCTGAGGCTTCCTGGAATTTAGATTAGTCCCGTAACGTTGCCACATCACGACGTTTTGCAGTTTGAYGGTACTTAGGGCACTCCAGCTCAGTGGGACGTGGCAGAGAGCCTGCTGCGTCCAGGACTTCTGCGTATCTTGAGTATGTCAAGGAATCCCTTTAACCAAGTGCAGAGGTAGTTGCTAAAAACAGGTCTTCAGAGTTTGGAAAAGGTCAAGGTGCTTCAGGAGGGGTGCAGTACCGTGCCTTCAGACCTGCCAGGTGTTCGAGTCCCGCTTCGTCCACGCCGGGTCCCACGTCACGCCGCGGTGTTGCCCCTGAAAGCAGAGCTTTTTGCGCTGCCCCTTCTGCTCGTTAAGAAGCAAACGGCTCGCTTGGGCTSCGTGTGATGCTCCGTGTGCTTGTGAAGCTGGAGATTTTGTTTGCGATTTTATCCACAAAGAAATGCCTCCAAGTGAAGGCAACTTCTTATAAGATAAAATACACCTGTCATGTACCTTTCCCTTTCCCCTTCCCTCTCTTTTCCTGGTCTCTTGTCTCCCTGGCTGGTGGGAATTTTTCCTGCTGTGGTGATACATCTGGCCATATTTTTTAGTATCTTTAGGTGATTCTTAAAGCTTAACTTGGTCATACTTTAGAGTGTATTTCAGTACAAATGAAACCAGATGTCAGAGGAAAGCAAGAAGAAATTGTCAAGCTACAGAGAAAATTGCAGTTTTAAGCACTGTGTTCATGGTCTTGAAGGCAGAGACTGAGGACTATCAGTGTATTATAGATAACTTTCAGTTTTTCATATGAGAATACAGSCCCTGGGATTATTGTTGCATAGTGTGTGATTACTCCAGGTAAGTTACTTCTTTTCTATTTGGGAAATTGCTCTGATTTAGGAAAAATGTGGGTTGTTTTCTCTATGCACATTAACTGATACTTTCTTATGGAAGCACAGAGTAGCTAGGGAAAGCACGTAATTAATTGCAGAATGTGATAAAAGTCTAATGTATGTTTTCTGTGCTGGAGTGAATGCTAAGCAAAATCCTGGCTGAGTTTTAAACTCTTTTCTTTTCTTAGGGAATGCAGTCGGATTTTTGGTGAAGATGGTCTGACGCTGAAACTGTTTCTTAAAAGGACTGCTCCCTTTTCTATTCTGTGGACTTTGACTAACTACCTGTATTTACTGGCTTTAAAGAAGCTGACAGCCACAGACGTCTCTGCCCTATTCTGTTGTAACAAAGCTTTTGTCTTCTTGCTTTCTTGGATTGTGCTGAAAGACAGGTTCATGGGAGCAAGGGTAATGACACCTCATTTTCAACCCTCTTGTATTCATACTTACCCTTAAATTCGTGATTTTAAAATAGCCATTATGCTACCATAGTGCTGCCACATCATGGTGTATATATATACCACAAAACCATTTCTCATTAAGTGTATGATGCAAATCTAAGCCTGATATCTGTTAGAGATCTCAGGCTTCAGATGTAATAAGGTGTGGGAAGTTCAAGAAACTATCACGGTTAGATGGTAATTTGACCCATTAGAATAGGAGGACTTACGGTTTCTTATAAATCTATTCTCTCTTGGGTTAAAGTGCTGAAGTCCTGCCAATTAATTTTATTTTAAACTTTGTGATAAATCCTTAGAGTCTAACCAAAGCAATTTTATTCCTTGTTTGCATAGATTACTCTGTTTTCAATACGTACCATATTTTTATGCATTGAGTTACTGAAAACAAYGTGTACAAGGACTTGGGGGAAAACAAGTATATTTCCAGAAATTTTATACATGAGAGTAATATGCGGCAGTTTAGACTCTTGTCTTTATACCTGGGCTAAGGAATAGCTGGGCCTTGTGCCGTTTCTTCTGGTGCAGTTTCCTCCGTTGAAATGGCTCAAGGCCTAACGGTCTTGTTGGGTGCAGTCCTGATTGAACTGTAGAGGGTCTTGAATTTCAGTAGTGATGGCTGGGGCCGGGTTTGATGTCTAGAACCAGACGATGCCACTAGCGATTAGATTTAAGATCCAMAGCAAGCATGATGGATCAGGGCAGTCTTCCGAGCAGGATGTTCTTTTAAAAAATGGTAAGGCTGACAGCTTTTTTTTTTTTTTTTGAGTACTAATGTGATAAAATGGTTTGGAAGTGAAAGGAGAAGGCATCCTGATTCACAGGCACGTGATACGACTTTTGGAGCRAACACCAGCATGCTGAATTAGAGCAGTATGCTTGGTGTTTGGGAGTGGAGGAGGAAATTGTGTGAAATAAAGCTGATGCTTTAATTTCCTGGTGGGACTGGCCTGGCTGGTCAGCTAGTAATGGCATGGAGCATCTGAACATGCCTGTGTTGTTGCATGAGCAGGCTCTCCCTTGGTGGGAGTCCTCCAGGAAGCTTGTGCTGGCCTGCTTCAGGAGAAGGCCTGTGCCCTGGTGGGGTTGATTCAGAACCAGACCAAGCAACATCAAGAAGGTGAACCAAAGTGTCTGCTCATTGTGTGGTTTCTGTGTCCCTGCCATGAGTTGCAGCTTGCTCCAGGCTCCTAGATACACATCCAGAGGTCCAGGATGCTGACAGGAATCTGGTACAGCAGCCTCAGTAAATAATTTCCTTTACATGTGCTTTCAGAACAGGACTGAGATACTTTGCTGGACACTTTGGAGAAACCTGTGTTTCTGGTGTCACTGTCCCTTTTTTGTCTTGTTACCATTATTACTGGTCTGTTAGCACTGGCRATGTGCAACGTGCTGTACTCTGGTGTTGACCTCAACAGTAATTTCATTGAAGGTGAGGACACAGAYGTTTCATCTTGCAGTGCTAAAGTCAGACATCCTTGTATCTTATCTCATATATGATTTCAAATAGAGAAACATGAGGTTATGTGATTCCCCCCGCATCCYGCTGCTGGTGACTAACTCAGAGAATGAGCAGACTTTGGCATTCTCACTTCTTCTATACAGGTTTGAAYGAAGCCAGTAGCATCTTAGGCTGTAGTTCCCTTCTCAGTCTGTTGATCATCTCAGCTTCCTCCCGTTGTTACTCACTTGTGTAAAGACACTGTCTTGCCCTGAYGAGAAAATGGAGAGGTTCGTACCTTTAAAATAGTTCATTTCTAAAAGCAGCCTGTTTGTACAAGCACAAACAGTTTTGTATTTTTGTATGTTTCCAGCCCACTCTCTTATGGAAACCATAGTTGAAAATATACTAAAGTTGTTTTCAGTTATTAGTTATTTTTCATTGACAATACAGTAAAAAAAGTTGCTATAAATATGCATTAGTATTAATTCTGTAAGTGCCATGAGGTTTGCACAAGAAAAACCTGGTGGATGTAGTGAACTGCAAACCCTGCATATAAAAGAAACTGTTTTTACTGTTAACTGGCAGATTCGGGATTGCACAATGCTGGAAAGGTAATTAGCAGCATTTTCCAGCAGCCCTCCTGCCAGAATAGCACTTAATGATGTTAATAACCACGCAGGAGAGTGTTTGAGAACTAAAATACAAGGAAGCAGTACGGACCTCGCCTGTTGTATTTTGACTGCATCTACTGCTTTTGCTCCCAGGACTCTCGGAGAGCAGGTGTAATTAAATGATTTGGACAATAAAGGAATGATGAGAAATAAGGGCCTAATCATATACTCTGAGCTAGTGTTTTTGCAAAAGCATTCGGCACCCAGCAGCACAGCCAGGTTTTCAAAGAGACTGAGCTCCTGACAGCTCTTTCAGAGCTCAGGAGCCTGAGGGCACGTGTGCGTACCTGAGACAGCTTTCATCTGGCTGGGCTTGGGAAGAAGACCCAGGGGCTCTGCTGYGTGTTTTCAGCGTTGCAGCTCCCAGGCCTCGTGGAGCTGCCTGCAGACAGCTTGTGGGCTGCGTCCAAGTGTGGTGCCAGCCAACTGGTGGCTTAGGGATCTCCTGGCCACATGCAGGCACAGAGGTCCCACACACCTCCAGAAGCAGCCGCCAGCAATAGCTGTAAATATAATAAATACAGCTATTTACTTATAGAAGTGTGATTCAACACTTAAGGCTTTATGTGTCTTGAGTACCTGCTGCATGGCTCARGGAGATGCAGCACAATCCCTACACTGCAAGTCTTGTTTGCTTGGAAACTTCTGAACTTACGAGTTCATGAGATATGCCTTGTGTGCAGGTTACGGTACRGCTTCTGGGAGTAAAGACGACTATGGTTCAGAGCAAGCACAAACTTTTAAGACTTCACATATTTGAGTAGTCCTGCTGGTTTATGATGCTATGCTTAGATTTAGCCATGTGCTTAAATGTTTTTGTGTGCAAGCCCTTCATTGTGCTTCGTCTGTGAACTCGAGTTAGTGTTTATTAAGTAGATATAGAGTGGTTTGAGGATTTCTTTCCTCCTCAGGAAAGGCTGGTTGTAGCCATCCTGGTAGCAAGTTTCTTTATTACAATACTTCATTTTCTGCTGTGTTCCACATGGAAAAAAATATTCCTTCATGAAATGTTGGTTGGCCTAGCTCTCCTCCAGGGAAAAAAACAAAACAAAACAAAACAAACAAACAAAACCCAAAAAAGGCTAAATTCAAAAAAGCTTGATTGAAAAGCTAATTTCAATCCTTACCTAAGGGGCTCCACAATGAAGTTTCTAATCTCTGCCTTTAATCAAAAGCCTTGTTTAACAAGCATCAACTACAACAACCAACTTTGCTTCACTGTCACCGTGCTGCTTCTCATCAGTGTGCAGAAGACATGCACTCAGGTTTTTAAAGCAAACACGAGACAGTTGCTAGGTCAGCTGTGCTAACGTGATGGTGTCTGACTTTCAGGAAGGGCTTTACACATGAAATTTAAATAATGCTCTTGCTGCTTTCCAGTGTCAGGTCTTACCTATCTAATGTTTCATGAAGTGATGTTCCTTTTGTGTCCATCATTCCAGTTGTTTCAGAGAAGAAGTACTTGGCTTTCCAAATTCTGGTTAAAATTAGGAAAAATTGGCTCTCCAAATTCTCTGTAGTCAGACTGGGAAGGTGTGTCTCCTAATATCAAACGGATATTCATGTGGTACATGAGTCTCCTTCTGGAGATGGTGGGTCTACACAGAAGTTTTCAGTTATGCAAAGAAAGGATTCACTTGCTGGATCTGAATGTTGAATTCATTGGGTGTTATATCTCAATCTTTTCACCTTGAAGATGGGGATAGCCACATTGGAGGTTTCCGTTTTGTCTTGTGGGRGACATTGTTTGAAGTATTGTAGCTGAATTATGCCAGTTACCAGTTGAAATATGAAAGCTGAATTTATGTGCAATGCAAGATGTATAATGCGGACTAAGATCAAACCAGACATGTGGTGTAGTGGGGCAGCAGGGAGTTTCCGAGGAGGCTAATGATGGGGTCATTCTGATTTTTAAAAGATTGTGAGTATTATCCTCAGTTGCTTTAATGCCAGACTTTTGTGGTATTCATGTCCTAGGATGAACTGCAAAGAGGAACAGCAGTATTACGCACTTCCATCACTAACAAGCTACTCGCTAAACAGTAGGAAAAAGAGTTCTGTGGGGACCATTCCTGCTGAATGTGATTTTTTTTTTCAGTTTTCAGCGATGTTTCAGGTCTGTGTTGTGCTTGCAGTTACTACACACTATTGATGTGTGTCTGGTGGTCATAGGAGCATTTCAGTATACATGTATCATACAGCTCTCTGTGAATGTCACCAAAATCCAGTCTTTTAAGAGAATTTAACTTCCTGTATTTTACTCACAGGTTATTGAATAGATGTAAACTCAGGGATCAAAATAAGCATTGATACATGGTGGGTGTTCACACGTGTGTCCTCTGACAGACCCACCCGGACTGAACAGCAGAGTGTCTTCCAACACCCCAGCTAGTGCTGCAGAGGGAGGTAGATGCCTCCTGCAGCAGAATGAGCAGCCCTGAGCTGTGTGTCCAACCAGAAGAGTTAGCCACCAACCATCTGAACTCAGCCTAGGAAGACCCACCAGGAACAACCAGAGGAAGGGATATATTTTGAAGCCCAYTGGGGCTTAAGCTGAATTTCCTGATGGTGAAAAGCTTCTCTACCCCTCCTTAAAACAGAAGAACAGTCCTTTCTTTCAAGGTACAGGATRGAGGGAAGCTCCATGCCTTGTCCTCATTGCATCAGGGATGGCAGGCTTGCCCTCAGGTCCCTCYTCCATGCGTAGGGCCTCAGGCATTCCTCCCAGGTGACCTGATTACCAGACTATTATTCTGGAAAAGAGTGGGAAGGAAGCTGTCTTGTCCCCTCTTGCCAAAGGTGTGCCAGATCTCGAACCATCACATCATGCCTGAGAAAGTGTGAGTGCATATGTGACTCCAGCCCTATCATTAGACTGGGGGAGGGGGAGGATAATAGTAATAGAAAACTGAGATATTTCACAGCATGCTTAGGGCTGTGAGTACCAGGTGACATTTCATGGTGCTTTTGGAGGTACCAAAGGCATTTCAGTAGCCTCAGGTTTAGGTGACAGCAAGTCACTGAAAGTTCTTTGGAGAACAGCATCTTGGAGCTTGGATGTGTCAAATGAAAGTTAGGTGGGATAGAGAAACCCACCATGGTTTGTTAATCTGTCCCTTTGGTGCTGAGTTTGCAATGAGGTGGAAATACCTTCATGCTTTAGTTACTGGTAAAATAGGGTTGACAGTGAGAGATACTTAAAGCTCCATCCAGGAGCATAGTCCTCCAGTGAAGATGTTGGCTTAGATGCTTATGCATTATAAGAGCAGTAACGTTTTTAGTTATAGTCTCACAGATTGCCTTTACCCTAGGAGTGAATTGTTGTTTCCTACTTAGGTCCCATGTGTGGACATCTTTACCTGAGTCAGGCACATATCCCTTGAAACAAGATTTTGTTCTGCTAACTTGCTCTATTGACTAGTTTTGTGGGATTTTTTTGTGCTYATTACCTCAGTTTGACTCAGAGCTACTCAGTGCAAACATCAGTGGGTTTTCTGTGACTCTTGGTAGAACTGTGTAAGAGCTCAAAGTCAAGTTCGTCTGCAAAAGGGTGCATGGTTTGATCAAGATATCTTTAAAATGTGTGTATGGTGTGAGCATGTGAACGTGTGAAATGCATGTAAGGCTCAGATTCATATAGTAATAAACATTTCTTAAATGCGATTTAATGAGGTTTGCCAGGAAGAACCCAAATCCAGTGTTGATCTTGCATTAGTGTTGGCTCGGGAGTTGTGCCAGGGCTGCAGGAGCAGGAAGGGAGAGAGCCCTGTCCGGTTCAGCAGTCGCGTTAGGGAGCACATGTGTTTAGCAGTGTTTTTGGAGGTCAGTGGTATCAAGGCTAGCCACGTAGGTATCTTCCTTCGTACAAATGGTGAGGACCCTCCATGTCTCTCTCACTGGGGTATTATGGAAATTAACGGAGATCTGATAATCAAAAACACTGAGCTCTTAAGGCTTTAAGTATTGGTGGTGGCTCTGCAGGAGCTTGCTGTGGTAACGTGCCTTTGTGCATCTGCTGCACTAGGCCGAGCTCTAGCAGAAGGCCAGAGTTGGACCTGAGTGAGTAAGTGCCCATAGCACTAAGGGCCTGCAATGAACTGCCTTTTCTGTAATGATGAAACATTTAATGTCATCATAATGTTTTAAAATATATATAAAGAGCCTGACAGAAATGGTGCTGTAAATTTCCACAGATCTGAGGAAACACATTTTCCTCTGAAGCCATGGAAGCTGGGTTTTCAGTGTCTGTGGTATTCAGATCGTCTATTTACCTGTGCAGGACAGTTAGATAGAAAAGGGGATTTTTTTTTTTCAAAAGAATAAGATAGGGAAGGATCTCCAGTACTGCTTGGTCCAGGGAGTCAGGACCAAGGAGTTGAGATAGATGTAGTTAATGATTTCTGTTCTTTTTCTCTGAAGTTCCAGAGAAACTCTAGTTGGGCTTTTCAAATGAGGTAAAAAGCTAGGCAACAAGGTGGAGGCTTCATAAAGAAAGTGGGCCGTATCTATCCAAGAAATTTGGCTTGGCTGCAGTGAAAGAGCTCCCAGTTGCCTACAGATGTTGCACAACTCAGTCTCCCAGACTGATGACTCCAGTGAAGGTTGCTCACCAAAATATTTATATTTCAAGCCAAATTGATGGCATTCCTAAATTTGTTTTGTAGTATAGTAGAGAATAATATCTTAAAAATTCTTGATCTTGGAGTTGTAGCTCCAAAGCTTATAAAATACTCAGTGACAACTGTTCTCTCAGAAGGTCCCAGGAGCCGTTGCAGAGCTCTGCATCCACGTTGCTGTCAGTGCGTACACCTTCATTATGTTTTACATCGCTCTCAGCTGTACATAACCACCTATTTAAGAGAAAGAAAGAAGGCTTAAAGTTAGAGAAAGTAGCTAGCGACACTCGTTAAAAAGCCCACGCCGCGATAATCTGTTGTCATGTAATGGCATTGCGCTGAGCTTGACATTGCTTTGCTTTGTTTGTGCAGATAGTTGCAGCAATAATGGCAATCACAGGCATTGTAATGATGGCGTATGCAGATGGTTTCCAGGGCGATTCAATTATCGGGGTAGCRTATGCTGTCGGATCAGCCTCTACATCGGCATTGTATAAGGTAGGTCGTAACGATTTATTGATGTTCTTCTATTCTTTAATAGTGGGTTTTAAAAATGCATAAGTACAAAGCAAATCACTACAAAATAAATGTTTTAGTCACCCCTTCCTGCATCATTCATGTTTTGAGCAGGCGATGTCACAAGGTCACAGAATTTACTACGAGTGTAATTAGTTTGTAGCTGCCAAATATTCCGAATGACTTTGGTTTATGAGCCTTTAATGAAATCTCCATTATTATGCCGCAAGGAGTTTAGTATCATGTTTTAATAATTTCCTGCCACCGCCGTTTATCGATGCTATTTGTAAAACRGGCTTGCCATATGCAGCAGGGGGGAAGGACTGAACGCGGGGAGTGTCACGTTGCCGTCGGTGAGGACAGATGTCTCCCTGGGCTGCAGTGCAGCTTCCTTGCGTATTCTGTGCTCGTGCCAGGCTGAGAGCCTCTGTTCGCCTGGTGCAGCCCGTGCGCAAGAGAGACACGTGGTGCTTTGCCCCTTGCTTGGAAGTAGTGCAGCCAGGGGGAGAAGACAGGGGATAAAGGCAGCAAGGACATGTTTGATAGAGAAACCGGTTGGCCTGAAGGTAGCTGTATCTTTTGCCAGCTTGGCTGGGGGGAGTATGTGTAAAGAAGAGCAGAAGTTTGGACTAAGTTGTAGCGGGATGAAGAGTTGCCTACCAGTTTTAGACTTTGTTGCCATGCCGATAACTTCCTTGAGAACATTCAGAAGTTGCTCAAAGTGTATGAATTCAGGGTTATGTAGGACAAACCCTCCCATGGGCTGGCAGCTTGTGCTGTCAGTGAGCTTCCTCTCGCACCAGGTTAATGCTGCAGAAATCACTGGCCTCCCCTCACAAGTCACCGCAATACCCAGCACAGCCCAAATCCTGCAGCCTCTGTTGCATAAACAGTGGTGCCTTTGGGTTACTTACACTTTTCTCCTCATGGCATTTTGTGTTAAGTTTAGTTCTACAGCCTCAACCTTCCACGTTTTAATAACAATATGGTATCCCCTTTTGTGTCCGAGCATGCAGGAAAAAACTGAAATCTCAGCAAAGGTGCCCRTGGAGTGGGCTGTACTGGGGCACCCTGTCCTGGTCAGGGCTGTCCCTGGCCTGGCTCTCTCCAGGGGGACAGAGGATGGTACTGGAGGACKTTGCTTCCCAGGTCAGGCATGAACTAAAAACCTCCCTCTTCTTTCCTTCCCTTCACAGGTTTTGTTCAAAATGTTCCTTGGCAGTGCGAACTTTGGGGAAGCTGCTCATTTTGTTTCTACTCTGGGCTTCTTCAATTTAATTTTCATCTCTGTCACCCCCATCATCCTCTATTTTACAAAAGTGGAGTACTGGTCCCCCTTCTCTGCTGTGCCGTGGGGTTACCTGTGCGGAGTAGCCGGCCTCTGGTTAGGTATGTGTTTAAAAACTCTACTCCTTTTTCCTAATTCTTCCCCTCCCCATTACAAAATTAGGCTCAGACACAAACCTTTCCCCCTTTAGCAGCAGAGCTCCCTCACAGATGAAACCTGATCCTAGCAAACACTGATACTCCTTGAGAAACATTTTTCATGGGAAGCCTTAATACAAATACTAAGAACAGAGAATAAACATGACCCGGTTGCCCTGACGGCTCCGTTTTCGCCTCTGCGTTCCCGCAGYAGGGTGATGGGCATTTCATTCGCTCTGGCGTGGTGCAGTTGCTATTAAGCCCACCCGAAGGGATGCACAGACGCAGCTGGTGTGCACGTGCTGATGCAGGGTGGGTGCTGCAGGCTCTGGGCAGAGGGTGCACAGCTGTGCCGTGACCAGCAAAGGCTGGTGCAAACCGCTTAATTTCCCACAATCTTCACCTCTCCTCCTCTCTTCTGCAGAGCTTCCCCTGCCAGAGCTGCAGTTGCTCTGCTCCAGCGAGGCAGCACATCCATCGAATTCAGCCCAAGGGCCTTTTAATTTCCAGATACAWGAACATCCTTTCCTTTACTGAAGTTGCTATTACTTTGTAATTGAAGAGGGGTTTGTCTCCACTACGAGTGTATTAAATGGAAACAAAGAGGCTCCTGTTGTCAGTACATGGTCCCTCTCCCCAGCTGGCTGGAGCTATGGCTGGACTAACAGCTGAGGTGGCGCAAGCATGTCCTTGGAGCTGCTGTAACTCCACTTGCAGCAGCTCTGTCAGCATCTACAGAACAAAAAGTAGGGATAARATAAGTAGGCAAGACGTGGCCTCATTACAGTCTGCAATTAACTTCATAGGCTAGTTGTGTTTAGAGTCCTTAAGAAGGTGTTGCCTACAGATGTAATCCACCCTGCGAGGTGAGAGTGGAAGCTGGGATTGCTGTGTCTTTCTGCTGGAAGGAGGGGTTTATGGAAGCAGAACTAGGTTGTCTGCTTAAAGCTAAAACAAAGCATCAAAAATGGAAATGCAACACCTCACTATTACAATTTATCCACAGACCTGCAGYCCTCCTCCTTCCCCAGTTCAGATCTTCACCTACTTTATATCCACATATATGCAAAAATAAGTAACTTCGTAGTCCTTACCTTGTAGGGTTTGTATTAAGCATATACATAATACCKCTGAGGTCAAGGTGGAGGAGTAAAATCTAACACTAATGCTTTTCACCCTAACCATGTATTATTTTCTTTGTTTTTCCCCAGCTTTTAACATTTTGGTTAACGTTGGCGTCGTGCTTACGTACCCCATTCTGATCTCTATCGGCACAGTGCTCAGCGTTCCTGGAAATGCAGGTATAGCTAACGCACGCGTTGGTGGAAACATAAAGCGCGTGGAAGYGCAGATGGCAGCAGCAGTTCATTGTCTAAATGATCAAAGTCTGACGCCACATATCTCAGAGAGGTTCAGTCTCATCCAGCTTCCACAGCTGGCCCTAGTGATTCTGGGCGTTTCAGTTAGTGAATGCCATTTTTGTCCTTMATCCTTTCACTGGAAAGGAGAGGTATGCCCATACCACACAGGAGAGGGCAGGYTGACTCCCCTACGCCTGTGGCACGAGAGCTGGTGCCACTCCGCACCATGCTGGTGGCCTGGTTTGTAGCAGTAGAGTGGGATGTGTGAGTGGAAGGTTACTCCAGAACCCCCTCTTCTGGAAGCCCAGGTGTGCCATTACAGCTGGTTGCAGTCAGGCGGCAGGGACTGGGGACATCAGCTCTGTCCTGACCTGCATGCTGGTCTCTCTCCATCGCTGCTGAAATGTGCTGATGCAATCYGCTACAGGAACTGTTACCATAAAGMACCTTCCCTTAGAGTAGAAAGAAACTAGAGGCTAAACTAGCTCTGTAAGGCTCCCTCGAAGTCTATGTGAAGGCAATGAAGCGTGGAGGAGATGCGGCATTTCTGGTACCACTCCGTGAGGTCAAAGCCATGCTCCAAACCAGAGTCAGTTGTAGAGGACTAACAGCGATGTGGCCAGTGTCACAGCCAGAGTCCGACACACACAGGCTATGTATGGAGACATACCAGGCTAATCTGATGATGTGATTCATCCTGCTGCAGTTTTTTGGTTGATGGCACCATTGTTTCTTCTTCACAGCTGTGGATCTCTTGAAGCACAAGATGATCTTCAGTGTGGTGAGGCTGGGGGCCACCATCATCATTTGCATTGGGTTTCTGCTGATGCTGCTCCCTGAAGAATGGGATGAAATAACGCTGCGGTTCATCAACAGCTTAAAAGAGAAGAAGAGTGAGGATCACACTGACGACATCACGGACTCCAGCATGCACACGAGAAGCAGAAGTAGAGCTAATGGGACAGTGTCTATACCACTAGCTTAGAGCTAGTGGACTTTAACTGCACGCAGATGTATATTCTGTGAATATAGCTGAAATTTCCTCACTACTTGTATGCTTAAAAAAATAACATTTACTCTGAGCTGGGGATGAATTGTAAGATAAGAGAAATACATCTATAATAAATGTTTACATTTATACTCTTATCAAGGAACAGGTGTAAATAACCAGAATAAAATGTTTTGTAGTAAAAAAAAAAAAAAACATTTAGGCTTGTGTCTTACTGAACTAGCAGGTTTTAAATAAGGAAAATAAGGGTCAAGTCTACATCACTGGTCTCCTTTGGGTAGCAAAAGAGTCAAAGAGACCAATCTTGGACATTTCCAGCAAAATCTCAAAAGTGAACATTAACTTGCCTTCAAAGTAAAGGAATWACCAAAATAAATAGTTATTTAGTGTCAGCCAGCTTTAAACCTTGTTGCAGCCTTTGCTAAAGAGCTGGCCCTGCTCACGATGCTCATGGTCTGGCTCCAGCCTGCAGCTACCCAGCTGCAAACTGTCCTARCTCAGAGCTACTAAACTGCTAAGCCAACCCATGGCTTCGCCTCCTCTGAAAGCTCTCCCAGACCCACACTTGTCTGTGCATCTTTGCAACAGCTTTCTGGCAGCGGCTCTGGATTTTGMGCATCTTCAGTAAAAACAAGATAACCCTATTTATCTTTTCCTCCYGGAAAAGCTGCTCTCCCAGCTGAACAGCAAGCTGTCACAAAAGACCAAATACCTTGCATCAACACCATCTTGGGGAAATAGCAGCTCCCATTTTTCTGGTGCTTTTCCTTTGGGCCAAACAAACGTTTTTCTTAGCCTCCACGGTGGGGAGAAAAGGGTGGTGGTGGGGGGGGGGNCATCAACACCATCTTGGGGAAATAGCAGCTCCCATTTTTCTGGTGCTTTTCCTTTGGGCCAAACAAACATTTTTCTCAGCCTCCATGGTGGGGAGAAAAGGGTGGGGGGGTGGGGGACAAAACACGCACAACTTACTTACTTTCAAAGGCAAAACAAAGAAGCCCGGTTCCATCACTAAGCCTGTCACTGTGTGATTTAGGGTGGCTGTTTCCCRGTACGGTGGTCCTGGGATCCATCACGCAGCCAGACAACGCTTATGCACAAGCACTTGGTGTGCAGCAGCATGTGAATGTGGCTTTTTCTGTTGTTTTTGTTTGGTTAGTTTTAAAGGCAGAGTAACAACTTCCAAGTAATGCCGATTGCCCTACTGTCCAGACCCCTCTCTGAAATGTTGGTTAGTGGTTAGCATGGTTTTGCTCACAGTACTTTTGCCAGGAAGAAAAAAAAAATCCTAAAGGTCGTAGAAAAGGAAGCATTCATGATTGCTACTACTRGCTGTATAACTGTGCCTGGTTGCTGCAAGGTGCCTTCCTCTTGCTGCAGTCCTCTCCTGATTTATTATTTTTAAAATTTTTTTTACATTATTCTACTCCTTCATATTGTCTACTTCCTGCAACCAGGAGAATCGACAAAATACTATTTTCTATTAATAAAACAGCGCCATTGACCCCTCCATCTCACAGCTGCAGAACTGGAGAAGACAACCTGAAACAACCAACCTCCTTGCACTAAACCCACRCGTGTGAGGTTCAGGCATGCGCCCATGTGCTTTTAAAACTCTTCTAGCTGTCTGCTGCTTTCAAAAGCAGCTAGCCATTGAGAATTGTTTAAAAAATGCGATTTATTCTAAGCAGAAGGTTCCAATGGGACGCTTTATCTCCAGKTGAGCAGCATGAGGTGGCTTGGGCACCATCCCAAGCTGCTTTTGGAG
Source organism: Rhea americana (assembly GCF_003343005.1). Lineage (NCBI taxonomy): Eukaryota > Metazoa > Chordata > Aves > Rheiformes > Rheidae > Rhea > Rhea americana. Next base: position 4,167,373 of record NW_028186557.1, read on the forward strand.
TAGATATAAGTTCATTTGCACTAACAGATAGTTTCAGGGATGTGTTTTACTGAAATTTTTAGCTTCTGCCAAAGGGAACACCTGAGGAAAAACAAAACAAAACAAA
>NW_028186557.1:4167538-4174020 GCF_003343005.1 Rhea americana
AAAGAAGAAACCCCAAACATTACCTTTTGGTATGGGTTGGCAAGCACAGTTTGGCAACCAGCCTCATGGCAGCACCTTCAGGCCCAGGACTGGCTCTGCAAGGAGCCTCACAGCAAATTCAGCAGGGAAAAAAAACAAATCTCACACCAGCAACTCTGGTCACTTGAGCAGGTTTTTTTTTTCCCCTCCCCATCTCTCCTTTTCTGCTTTAAGGCCCTAAGGACCCCAGGACTCTGGGGCTGGAGCGATGCTCTGACGGGGGCCAGGGCAGACTACGTGATTTGGCCTCCCCGCAGCGTCTTCACCGGGATGCAGAGAAGCGAGCGGTTTGGAGAATAAATTTGCTGGAGGGTAAAAAAAATAAAATAAAAAGGGGGAGAGAGAGAAAAAAGGCACTTTCCTTTTAGCAAGCTCTGCGTTAGTGAGTTCTCCTTGAATTCGGTGGATGTTCTCAGACAAAAATAGGAGCCGAGCTACCCGGCACCTCCAACAGCGGAGCAGGGCGCAGGGACCTGGGGCTCCCCAGGGCTCCCCCCGGTGCATTTGGGCATCGACCTGAATTTTAACCCGAGGTAAAAGACTGTATTGAGTACGCCCCCAGTTACAGGAGCCGGGGGGCTTCGCGGGTTGCGATGAAGCTGGCGCGCAGCTCGCGGGCTCCGCGCCGGTCCTCCCGGCCGCGGGGTTAATACCGGCTTTAGCAAGCGGCTCGCTTTAGACAGCCTAACGCGCCGCCGTAATCTCCGACAGCGTCTTGCCGCTCGCCCTACTCCCTTCTTAATCCTCGMGGCATCTGCCGGGTGCCCGGCGCTCCGCGGCCGGGAGCACTGGATCCTTTCGGTACCCAGCTCCGAAGCCGAAACCGGCTGGCGGCGCGCGAAGAGCCTCTGCCCGGCGGGCGTTTGGAAAAAACCAAGACTCGGCCACCGAGGAAGAGAATCCCAGGCAACGCGGGGCTCTGCGGCCAGAAGCAAACCGCCAAAAATAACCCCAAACCCCCCTAAAAGCCCTAACTGCCCCCCGTAATATTAATCTTGTTTCATAAATAATCCTCCATATATATACACAYGCATACACACGTATAATTTTCCAACCACTCTGCCTTGAAGTGGAACGAACCACCAAGTGTGCAAATAAATCGCACCCTCTGAAGCCWATTATAACCTTGTGAGCAAAAAAGGAAAAATAGAGAACTAAAAACCTTTGCACAACACGCGGGTCCTGCTCCGCTTCCGCTTACGGGTGCAAAGAGACGCACGGGAAGTTCCCGGCGGCTCCGCTGGGAGCTGCCAGCTCCGCGGGACGGCCGGAGCCGCGTCAATGTTTAACCGGCCCCGGTCGAGCCGGGAAAGACGCAGGGGAGCGGCGGCGAGCGGCCGCCGGCCTTGCCCCCGCGCTGCTCCGCCCGAAAAGGAGTTTTTCCTTCCCCACCGGAGGCTGCGGCTCCTGAAAAAAAAAAAAAAATATGGGGCTGAGCTCTTCCAGGACGCRCCACAGGGTAACCAAGGTGGCCCCGGCGCGGGCCGGGGGCGACCTGCCCACCTCGCCCTGCGTCTCGGCCCCGCGCTGGTTTTCCCACGCGCCGCAAGAAGCGTCGGAGCGGGAGAAAGCCGCGATCCCGAGGCAGCTCCCGCCTCTCCGGGAAACTGGGTACGGGCGACCTGCTGCAGGTAGGAGGGTCTTGAGCGAGTTATTGCAAGTAATAATTGCAATTATTATAAATAATAATCACAAGGGGAGCAGCTGGGGGTTTGCCCGCGGCGGCACATCAGTCCTTGCTCAGAGAGGACGCCTGGAGAAAGCCAGCGGGAAGGAGCTCGGGGTCACTCGGCGCAGCGGGGGGGGGATGCACGTAGGCGCCTTTCGCGTTCGCACCGTCTCGCGATTTCCACCAAGTTTCAGCTTTGGAAAACAAAAATCCACTTCCTTCCCCCCCACACACACTTGCAACTTGTTTGGGGAAACTGCCTCGGTCGGCAGAGCCCGGGTCACGCGCTGCCGGCACGAGTGGCCCCTCCGTGAACGGCCCCACTTCCATCGCCGTAAATCGACACACGGCGAACGCAGGCTGCGTCCAAACGAGCGGGCGCGCGGCAGCCCCGCAGCAGCCCCGCGCCTGTCCTGCATACGTAGGTATCCCCAATGGTAACGCATAATTACCTTAAGTATAATTAGATCCTCGGGAAGACGCTCAGCAGGTAAAATTCACCGCTATCGTAAATAATACCCGTGTCTCGCACACGGCTAACTCTGTAAGCCGAGAGGCAGAGGAATGCAAGCGCAGCAGCTGCAAACGCTCTCCCAGGAGCGCCCGAACCGAGAGCCTTTATCGCGCCGGACTGGCCGTGGCCTTTCGTGGCGGTTTCTAAATTCACCGTATGCCCAGAGATGAGAAAGGAGGTAGGCGACAGCTAGCAAAAGCCGCTGCGCAACTCCAACGAGCGAGACGACGAGGAATTGCTACCCCCGGCCACGTCCGACCAGTGCGGAGCGAAACCTCCGCGCGTGCCGATGAAGCCGCTCACGTGAGCGAGGGTAACGCCGATGGATGGGGGGATGCAGGCTTAGCACTCCTCCTCCCCTCTCTTCCGCTTCTAAAAGCGAATTTCAGACACGAACCAAACACGTTTTAGCATTGCTGGACATTTCCTCCTCTGTACCGTCTACGGAAAGACATCAGGAGCCCAGGAAAGCTAACGCGCCTCTCGCGGGACAGCAGAGGCCTGGGGCCAGCGCAGATCAGCGTGTCCTGGACAGTGATAATCACTGGGCATTTACCAAACGCTTATAAAAACATTTGTTTGAGGGGGGGAAAAAAACCCAATAAGCCTCATTTACTATTACATACTTCATTTGCAGAAACAGTCACGCTCAAGAGCACTCCAGCGATGCACGCGCTTGAGCTGCTGCCTAAACAAGCAAAGTCTCCTAGAGAAGGGTCTTACCTAGTTTTTGAGGATTCATTTGGGCTGGCATTAAATTTGTCGCTCACCAGCAGAGAAAACCAGCTCTTACAGTGTAAGGTTAATCCCTCCCCACCACCACCACCACCAGGCCTCCAGCTCGGGGGGCCTCATGCTCTTGCCGCGCGGCCTCCTCGCCGAGCATCGTCTCCTTCCCGAGGCAACGTGGTCTGCAGGGAGATGATGCTCAGGGAGGAGGCCGCGCGGCGAGAGCTGATGTTTTTTCTCCCAAGATGTCACCCGCGCTGGAATTTCTCCTCCAGGCGGCCCCCGCTCAGTGGTTAATCATTGCACAGGTGCTCAGCAGAGCGGAGCAAATCATTGCTCAGGTGAACTCAGCAGCTCTTGCAAGGGGACCGTGGTGTCCTCCTGCGCTGCTGGAGTCACCCCTACGCTGGGTTTGCGAGATGGCCCTTGATTTTTTATAACTAGGAGGTTACAAAACAGCAATCGCTGTTTGGTAGCACATCCTCTGCATGTATTTTGGGCTGGTTTCCAAAGAGGAGGGCTTGCAACTGTGCTGTTTGCATCAGTAGAAGAGTTAAACATTTCTTTAGGGTCCCTTAAAAATAAACAAGGTCTCCTCAGACTGAGCAACGAGAACCAAAGTGCTGCCCAATGCCCGCTTTAGAAAGCCAAGTGTAAGCTCAGTCAGCGAACGCAGCCAGGAACCAGCCAAATACCCAGTTTTCTTGGCCAGCAGAAGGTCACAGGCTGCAAGAGAGACCAGGGAGGACAAGAGGATGCTGTAGGAGGGAGTGAAGCAGCTGGGAGAGCCCAGAAGCTGCAGGAGAAGTAGAGGGTGGTTATTGCTCCATGTAGGGTACAGGAGGGGCTAAAGAGGGAAGCAAGGGGTACGTGGTGGACATAGTTCCTTAGGAACTGCAGGCACAGATTTAATCATGCTTTATTTCTGCTGCTAAGAGAACAATTTATATCATGAGTTACTGGAGCACAGCAAGAGAGACTTTATCAAGACAAGCCAAATAAGAGCTAGATGAGAAAACATTGCAGGATACCTCCTAGGAGCCAACGATCACGCCGAAGTAACCTCACCCATTTCTTCTCCTTTTCTAATCCCCAAGGGCCCAGACCCCTTTCTTTCAACACCATGCTGGAAAAGGGAGACACCAGCATCATTAAGCAGCACCCACCTTGGAGACCTCAAGTAAGATGAATTTGAAAAGCCTCCCACAACGTTGCGCCGAGCTACCTGGCCCCTCAACTTGTAGACAAGTCACGACAGCATGGCCACGTGCTGCTGAAGTGCCACCACTGGGAAGCAAATATCCTACAGCAACGCAAGTAGGATGCCTTAATCTTGTAGGCCATCATCCCTAAAGAGTGTTATCAGCAGCCCAAGCGTGAGTTGACTGCTCTCCCAAGGCAGAGCAGATAGGTTGACTGCAGAGGTGTCACTTTTGATTTATTAGCTTAAGGCAAAGGAGACTATCTCCAAAATCAGCCAGAGAGCAGCCAACACAGCAACATCCTGCCTTTGCCTGCCATAAAATTTCTGTGCTGATGTTTTTCTGCAATAAAAGCCTTGTGCAAGCCTCAGAAAGTCCCTCATATTTGCAGTATTAAGCTGGAGATGCATTACAGGGCCTGCACAATTCTTGTAAAAAATTAGTTTTTCTAAAAACCAAATGGAGAAGAAAGCTTTTTTTTTTTCCTTACACCCTACCTGTTTGCTTTGCCTCTCCACACCTTCCTGAGCTGACCATCACCATCTTTCAAACTTTCTATCTCTTCTCCTCTTACCTTGCTCACCCTGTAAGGTGCAAAAAGGGTGGTGTCTGGCTGAGGTTGACTTTTCCCACCTTTCTCACCCACACAAGCCTGAGCAAGAGCCCAGCTCAGGAGGCTCCTTCCTTTTTCCTGCAGACCCTCTTCTCATCCCCATCAGCAGCAGGAGCTTTGCAGCTGCCCACAATTGCTCTTCCTCAGCACTGACACCCAATTTCACATGTGCCTTCCCAGCCCCTTTCTGCAGCCCTCACACCTTCCAGCTCAGGGAAGCACTCAGCTGCTAAAAATAACACCCCATGCTCTCGTTTAGCCAGGACTTTCAATTAGCAATTAAGGGCCAATATCACACCTGGTGCCCAAGCCAACCCCGTTCAACCTGCATTGAGGAGCATGGGGCCATGTGAGCCCCAGGGTCCCACCAGCCATTTATCAGGGGTCCCAGGGAGTCCCCACTGGTGTTTGTCACAGGGAAAGCGGTAAACGCTCTTCTCTGGCTCTTTAACCCATGAAATACCTGTATGTGCTGCAACTGGCCACGACCATCTCATGCAGCTGCTGGCAGAAGCTGGGTGATGTTTAGAGCAGCCTCGAGGCTGCTCCGGGTTGCCCCAGGAACACGCTGGCTGCTCAGCTGCCCCCGCGCGGAGGTCCAGCTTTGCTCGGTCTGGTGCTGAAGGCTCGGCCCCAACATCATGCCTTTGCCAAGGTGTCACCCCGCGAGCAGACGGGAGCGCTGCTTTTCACCCCGGGTGATGATGAACGTGTGCTTCGTGTCGGTCCCCGGCTTTGGGGCCAGGTAATGCAGGTTTCTGCTCGGAGCGTATCGTTCTTCTAATTAATTCCTTAACTGACTTAACAGTAATTGTTCCTCCTCACTGCTCCTATAAAAGTCAAATCCTAGAGAAACTCTACTTCCTTCCAAAACAACACCCCCAAATAGCTGATTTCTAACAGGGGTCCCTCAGCAGCCTCTGAAGGTGAGTCTCCGAACCCTCTCCCGGGCTGGTGCTGGTCGTCTCTGTTCTCAGCCAGCTGCGTAGCTCCTTGCWGAACCGGGGCTGAAGTGCTCCTTTCTGGGGTTAAAATGCCAAGCCGGCGCGTGGGATCTGGTCTTTTTACCGTAATGAGGAGGATCGTAACCCCCAGACGGGGCCGGTTCAGACCCCTCCGCTGCTGCCTGTAGCTCTGAGCAACGCTAGCAGCTTCGCAGAGCACGTAAGGACATCAAATGTGAATAAAGTGCCCCTCTACTAGGCAAGAGGGTGAGACAGCAGCACCTGTAGTGAGTTTAGCTTTGCCCTGTAAACAGTCGGGTGTAATCAGAGCCTCATTTAAAAATCCATTACTGGCATGTAATTTTTAGTCACTGATCTTTTTTCTATTACAACTGTTTTTGTGTATTATTAATATACCGATACTGTTCATTCCGGGACAAAAACACTGTTAATCCTACCCTGAGCTTCTTCCACTGACATCAGGTAGCGCAAACCACATCTGCAAAAGGCATTTTCCCTTGGGGGAATATTTTTAAAGATAGTGCGGAGCTGGAAGATCATATCCTCTTCAAGGACTGTCAGAGGGCTTCAGCCACGGAGTATTTCCAGAGGGGGAAAAAATAAAAAAAAGAGCATGCCCTTAGCCAGCCACGGTTCCTGCCCCCGGCATCTGGGAATGATGCACAGCCGGGACGGTAATTTGCAGGGGCACATGCTGCCACCTAGTGTCATTTCCTAAATGAGCAGGATTTCTAATTTTTTTTTTTTTTTT
>NW_028186557.1:4174048-4225753 GCF_003343005.1 Rhea americana
GGTGGTGCTAGAAGATGACTAAAGAACATAGCTGCCTCTAGGTAAACTTCCTACTGGCCGAGACTGGAAAGAAGAGGATGGTGGGGATGCTGGCTGGCTGGGTAGTCCTGTGGGAAAAGCACTGGGATGAGATTTGGGAAATGGGCTTTTTTTCCCTCGGCTCATGGTTCACCTGAGTCTCTATCAGCTGCAACCTAGGGAAGCTGGTGAATGTGGCCCTTGGGGTAGTCCCATGTAGGACAACCCATGGCCTGTGCTTTCTAACCACAAYGTGGGTCCCGTGGAGCATGTCTCTGCCCATAAAACAGAGCTGTTAATAATCTCGGTTGGACTCGAGTTGGATGGCGAAATCCTCAGGGCAGTGAGTGTTTCTTAYGGCGTGTTTGTAGAGTCCCCGGCATACGGCAGCCTTGAGCATGCCTGGCARCTTTGGGGCCAATGCAGCTTCGGTGCCACTTCCCACTCAGAGAAGAATTAAGAATTAAAAATTGAGATTTTTATGAATTAGGAGGAGAAACTGGCAAATCTGACACCTTTTTAGCACAATGTTTAYGCTGAATGTACCAACCCCTGCTCCTCAGAATGGAGGAGGAACTCAAGTGGCACCTGTATCCTCCATGCTCTTGCCTTCTCCAAAGAACATTRAAGTCCCTCTGTTGGGCTCTCTACATCTCCTAGGAGCTTTTCTCTTGAGCAGCAGATGTGTTTTTCCTCAGCTGGAAGCTCTCATGGCTTCGGCTGATGACTTCACCAGAGGAGCTTTTCTGCCTTTTACAGCTATTTCAGGCAGAGAGCTACGCATCCTCATCCTTTGCTGCAGTTCCTGTGAGATGTAGCAGGCAACGCAACACCGGCTTGGTATACAGGAGCACAGGAGTGCACCAGGCACTGGCACCAGCGGGGATGGAAATCTCATGGTGGAGCCACGGGACTAGCTTGTCGCTGCTGGCAAGTTACACRCTGCAGATGCTCTCAGGAGGAAGCCTGGAGTATTTGGCATTTGTGAGTGGGTGCTGCGCTGACTTGACTAATACCTCCTGGATCAACCCTAGGACTTTATCCAGGGAAGAACATGTTGTTAATAAAAATAAAAGACCTTAGCTCATATTAACCGCAAAACTCAACCGAAAGATATTAACAAGGGGGAAGAAGCTGAAATAGAAATAGTGCATGAGTGGCACTGACCCTGCGGTGTAGTTCAGCCTGGAGAGGAGGGTGTAGGCAAACGTTTGCTCAGCAAACAGCTAAGCCACTTGAAAATGCTCCTTTGCCTTTGCTGCTGCTCCTGTGCTGAAGGTTTCCAAGCCCACCTCCTTGCCAGCAGAGCTGTTTGCAGTGGTAGGCAGGTCTGTTTAAATGGTCTAAACTGGCAGCCGAAACAGGAACGTGCTGCTTGGGATTCAGCCAAACCAGGGAGTGTTCGCACGAGCATCTCCACTGCCGGAGATGTGGGACCATCTCCACTCATGGGACATGACGCAAACGCTGAATGCAGAGGTCCCTATCACCCAGCCGTGCTACACAGGTAGTGAAAAAAACGTCCCTTCCTCACTGACTTAAGACACTAGCTCTGAAGTGGCATAACGATACACCTGAAAAGTCATCTCAGAGCTAAAGTGCATAGGAAACCTAGGGGAATTTTTTGCTGGTGCCGCGGGTTTTGGACTAGGCCTCTTCTGCCTTCCTGGGGTTGGTGTACCCACAAAACGGTGCTGAGTTTGGCTTCCCCTCTGGCATTCCCTCCCTGCTTGCTTTATGTGATGCTTCTGACTTTTTCTTTACTGCATTGTTGCATTTATTTATAGGATGCTCAAACATTATAGCTCAGGCTTTGGCAGCAATTCAGTTTGTACAGCTAAAGGAGAGGACATTCCGGTGAATGTCTCAAGAGGTTAATGTCCCACATAAAGTGTAAGTCAGGTCTTCTCAGTGAAGTCCTTGATGATGTTCCACTTAATTTTATAGAAGCCRCGCTGAGCTCCCATCATAGAAGGGAAAAGTAGCAATACCAAGCCAAGGAGTAATCCAATATCATCTGGTAGTCTGCAATAATTCAAGGAGATCTCCTAGTTCCTTAAGATTGAAATCCATGCTCAGAGCAGTCTGTAAAGCAATCCTCTGTCTGCCACCATTAGCCACCTGGAAGAAYGCTTCACACCATGAGCAGTCTCTGCAGAGCAGGGTATTGCTCAGGCTAATGTATGGGAGATGGGTTGGACGGATGGGCAGTGCCCTGGGTCTCAGGTAGCCTCAGATGTCCTGGTAGGAGACATTTCATTACATTACGATACATCTCCATGCTTCAGTTTCTGGTTAAATGTCGTATTTGTGTTGTCAGCTCCAACATGAAACTCTCTGGGCTGGGGTTTATCTTCGCTATGGTCCTGGCTGTAGCCTTAGGCACTGTTATGGCAAAAAGAAGAATACCTATAGGGATGGAGCCAGAAGGAAGAGYACAAATTTCAGCTGGGCTTCCTGCTTTGACTCTAATGCAGGAGATTCTCTCAGTTTTGTCCCTTCGTGAAGCACATCAGGAGAGGTCAATCTCTCCAAGTGGTCATTCAAGATACCAAGCTCCCTTCCATATTCCCTGCTGGGCCAGAGTCAGAACTGGAAAAAATGTCAATGTAGTTTAATATTGGGTTCTTGTGTTTTATGATTGTGGGAAATAAGAAATGCTAAACATTATAAATATTGGACTTGTAGAAGCTGGAACCTGCTGGCCTTCTCGCTGCTGAAAAGCTCCCAAGTCAGCAAGACRCGGCAGCAACTCCGAAAGCAAAGGTGAATGTTTGGCAAAGGGCAAACACTGGGGAAACCGGCAYGTTCCCACTGACCGCACGTAGCCTCCCACGTCACAGCTGCTTAAGCACATCGAGGGCTGATCTGAGAGCTGGCGGCGGCAAACTCCAGTGCTCGYGGTGGGTTTGTGCTCTGCTCTGCAGCCGGCTCATCCATGCAGGTTGCTGGGGCGGGCCACGGACAGTGGCAGGTCTACAGCTCGCAGGCGCCCGTCCCTCGCAGTCCTGCAGCTTCTCGGAAGTCAGTGCTGTCAAGCCACCTGAAATGAGAGCAGAGCTCGGTGGTTTGCACAAGTTGTGCTCTCCTCCTGGGCTGGGCCTGAGAACCAGCTGGGAAAAATAAATAAATAAATAAATAAGCACACACGAGGAATGTGGATGAAAGTATAAAAGCCAAGTGGTAAGTTCTTCATTCATGATGAATTATAGGGGTCTGAGGGCTTTTTTTTTTTAGGAGCAAACTCTGGAAAGCTAAACTTCCTTGGTGATGAACAGGACTTGTTTTAGTCCACCAGCCAACACAAACTCAAGGTGATGGGCCATCTCCACCAGGAGATGGAGGGCCGATTTTTCCCACAGTGCTCCCTAGTCCCAGGAGTGTCTATTTCTGAACCTCCAGTGTGAGATGCTTCTTGGGCATGAAAATTCCCTGGATGAGGACCTGGTGAGTTAGGACCTTAAATATCTGTGAGAACATAGGTCTTAGGAACTCTTTTTTAAAACAACTGAGCAATCTGGACACCCATCACTTGCAGTCAGCTTCCAGCAGGGARAAGCCTGCATATTTTTGTGTGCCATAAACACATCCTCTGTGCTGGGAGGAGATGTGACRCTGGAGTCAGAGTTGCTCTCCGACTGAACTATTTCTTTATATGTGATTTACTTGGTTAGTGATGCTGCTGGTCCTTGTACAAACGCAGACCCTTTTGCAAACAAAGCTTTTGCTGTGTCTATTCAGACATCCAATAGTTTAATGAAAACCGAGGTTGCATTTTGAACCCTTTAACATTGCCTTGATGAAGGCCTCCATACTACCCCAGAGTTGCAACACAAACTGCCAGTACTGTGAGCACTTGTGATAAATCTCTGCAAGCTGGCTACTCGGGAAAATATTCCCTGCCTTTATCCAGAGAGTGCCCGAGGGACAAGGAGAAGGTTTGAGAGCTGCTGGCTGATTCTTTTTGTTTCAGAAAATGCAGGTGTATTTATTGGTGTTTATATACCTTATAGGCTCTGGAGAAGAGGGGGCAAACCCTGAAGCACCTCCCTGGCAGACGGCAGCACTTACACAAGCTGCAGATGCTGGACTTGAACCGCAGGCACCAAGAGGTAAGGCTGAGATCTGGGGGACAGGCGCCTGCCTCTTTCGTTTCCCAACAGGTACTTGCCCCTTGCCCTCAAATACAGACTGGGAGGTGGAAACGATTTGCTTCCACCTCATTTTTCTGTGCAGTGATGTCCACACGGGTGACSACAAACCTAAACATCCTTTTGCTGGCACTGCCAGCCAAACTCACCCTGCTCCTGTTTCTAGAAGGAGCACATGAAGCTTTCCTGGTCACTCAGGCAGACTTCAGGACCCCAGGTCCCTCCTGGTGGCCAACCATGAGAGCTGCTGATACATTTACGCTTTTCCCCTTAGTTCAGGAAGACTCAGGTCTTGTAAGAAATTAAGTTACCCAAAGGCAAGAAAGGAAACACTGGGAACTGCAATCACGTGTCCTGGTCCTCACTCTATTAACGACCTGGACCAGGTCCATGCAGATTCCTGGGCCTCAGACCCCAGCTGAAAATGCAGATCTGGATGCTGGTTTCCTTCCTGAAGCGTTTTGGAGATCTGTAGGTGACAGGTGCTATGTGGGCTCTGCATGACTCAAAGGGAGACAAGCAGTACCTACCGGCAGGCTTCTCTGTATTCCCTTTTCAATTCGACTGTCACTGGGCCACAGAGTCATTGAACTCAGTAATTTTTTTCTGCCCTAGGAAAAGTTCAGTAATTATTTCTGATTTTTCAAAGCTTTACCCTCATTTGACAGTTGCCCATGGAGAAACCAAAAAACTTAGTCCAGGTCATGTTCTGTCATGTACCTAATTTGGCAGATATGATTTGCCCTGGTTAAACTACTCAACTGCATAATTATTTTCAGCACCAGCCCCCTAATGATATGCTGTGTTGAGCTGTTAAAACGTGTTTGCTCCTCTGTTGCTTGTGTTGATGACTCATTTGCAAACTCAGGCTGAGCTGAAGAGAAATCTCCACAGGGAGGCAAAAATCAATAAACAAAAAATCAAGGAATTCAACACGAAGAAAGTCCTTGGCAATCTCCAGAGAAGCAACAGCTCCGAAAGCCAAGACCTCATCCCTGCTGAGCACAATCAGACTTTTAATGGAGACTGTGGTAAGTAGAGTAATTTTCCAAGGAGATGTGCAACTTGCTAGCATTTTAAGTGTCATCAAATAAGTTTCCCCATGAAAGCTGATTCCGCTGCTCCAGCTACTGCAGTGACATGGTGCAAGGTCGAAAGACTTAGTGCAAAAGCAGTTTAGGCACAAGGTGAACCATTGAGGTGTCACAGCAAGACACAGGTCTCTGGGCTTCTTTTCTTAATAGACTCAAAAATATCTGAATGTTGACATCCCATTGTGGAATATTATAGGGACAAAAAACCAAAGTCACTAGTGCCAGGCCCTGCAAGACAGGTTCCCACAGATAGAAGAGTCCTTATGTTGCCCCAATGTGTCCCCACMTGTCCCCAAACTCTCCTGGGTGCTAAATTCAACTCCTGGATTAATCAAAACTGCATTGTTGTTTACATAAATGCAGCTGGAAACATATAGATGGTTGTACACACGAATTTAGGTGGGCTGGGGGGGTCTCTAAAGCTTCTCCAACTTAATATCTGAAGGCATGAAGGACAAAAAAAGGAAAATGCCTGCTTAAAGATTAACCCTTCCACCAAGTTTTACCCCCTCCCCTCTGCCCCCAGCACTGAATGAGCTTGCCTGAGACTGGGATGTGCTCAGATGGATACACAACTGTGTGTCCATGCAGACAGCGTGACAATATTGCAGCGKTTACTCCGAGAGGGTTAGCAGTCGCTGATTAAAACATGCCCTGCCAATTTTCCTTCAAGCAGGAGCAATAAGTTACTGTAACAGTCTTTTTTCTATACTGCACAGCCATCTCCAGCTGGGGAAACAAAGCAGAGCACCAGCCCACCACTGAAGACGGCGATTTTCCTGTATCGGCACTGAGCCAATTTCCTTCCCGGAGGGAGCACAGGGACGTAACCGTGCCGAATAGCTGTGTAGCTGCAGTAATTGATGTGTACGCTATTATGAGATTCCCAAGCAAAATAGATCAGGGCACGTGATGCAAACAAGCAGATCAGATTGTCAGCTATTGTCAAGCGGGCTGGGCTTCAAAAGAGCTATTGTACTACGCCGGATTAGATACAGCCCAAATTTTTCTTTTCTGGAGAAAAAGGAATTGCAATGTTTCCTTGCGGCAAAAGGAAGAACTGGATGATTAGAGATTGGCAGTTATTTTTGGTGACCCTGCAAGTCTGATACTTGGAAAAATAGGCAGCTTTGTCACTCCTCCTTRACATGCATGAAGGACCAGAGGAGAGTACCCACTGTCCCTGGGCTGGCACGGTGATGACACAGCCAGTGGATGGCTGTTCAGGTGCTTTTGGGGGAACAACTTGCTTCCCGTTGACTCCAGGAAGGAATTTTTTTTTCCCCAAACTTGCACATCTCTACACCCGGCCTCCTTCAAGCTTCTGCTCTGTCTGTACCTGCTCCATCATCATTGATGGGCTGTTGGGAGTCCATTGCCTGCTGGGTCTTGCCACATCACTGATTGCAGCTCTTTTTGCCCACTTGGCCACGCTCTTGGTGCTGCCGCCTTCCTACAGCTCCATCCAGGAGCCCAGAGCAAGCTGTGTGCATGCAGCCTTGCCACTTGTGCACGCTGCAGCCTGGGGCATTGGAGCTGCTCAACCTGAGCTAGGGATGTCACGAAACATGTCTGACTTTCTGTGCAGGGTGGAAGAGGAAGGAACAAGCAAGGATCCATCGTGTTTCAGTGGCAATGTTGGTAGCTGTCACCTCGTTCCCACAACAGGCAGTTCCCACAACCTGGCAGGGTGCAGAGCCTGGCACACCTCCGTCTCTGTCCCACTGCTGACTTTCCCCACCAAAAGGCTTTGGAGCAGCTCAGARTGTGGCTGCAGATGAAAAACCTTTGTTGTAAGAACAAGCAGGGGRGTACGGAGCAAAAAAGCTTGGCAGAATGGTTGTAACCAGTGGAAAGATACTGGAAAGCAAATGATTCCAGTGCATCTATTTGTCTTTYAATGCTCTAATGCTCCCCATTGAAAAGAACTTGCCCAATTTATAGTCACTATCAATGCCAGAGGGTGAACATAGATCTCTGCAGTATTGTGTGTTCCAGTAAATATCATCTACCAGCAAAATCCAGCCTTCCTCAGACCTGCAATACTGTCTAGATCCTTTATAAGCAACCAGAGGATCTGAAGTACGAGGAGATGTCTTCTGGCCCTCTGATGGCAGGGAAGAATTTCCCATTGGGCCACACTTTAGGATGAAAYGAAGGCATGACTAGATGGAGGGATATGCTCAGCTGCTCAGGATAAATCCAGCAGGACAATCAAGCGTGCTGTTTACCATCAGGCAGGTGAAATCCTTCTACAGAGGCTGATGTTAGGTTGGGGGGGGGTTTGCTGGAGTGAGGTACAAGCTAGTTCTGTTGCTGGAGAACAGCAGAGGCAGCTCATTGGAGCTGCACACGGAGGAGATGGCTGGCTGGCTGGAAGGGAGAGCACCCTTCATCGCGTTTGGAAAGCTGAAGCCAGGCTCAGCAGGAGTCATCCTGTTAAATAGCTTTAATGGTACCAGGAATTTGCCCTGCTAGGGAGGCCCAGGCAATAAAAGGAGAAAGAACCGTTTGAGCAACAGCTGTCATAGATTTGCTCCTGGCTTAATCACTCACTGTCCACCACAATATTGTGTTCAGATGCATATTACAGCCTCTGGACTACTGCCCATCCTATATGAGTGTGGAGTAACTGTGTTACAGTCACTTAGGTTACTAAATTTTTAGATTTAGTTTTATATGGAAATGTCTCACTGCCTGGAGCCAGGCAATTTCCTTTACAGCTTCGCTTCCCATCAGGTGGTGCACGYGTAAGGAGAAACGTTCCCGGTTAGATGGTTTCCAGCCATCGCTCAGCGTCACTCTCAATGCCGGACGTGCAAATACATCGYGCGGACTCCATTCGGAACCATGTCCTCTTTTACTGGTGACAGATCGCAGCCCCTCGTGGGCACACTTCCCTGCTCCAGGTCCCCTCCTAGCGCAGGAGGGAGGACGGCGCGCTCCGTAGTGGCAGGAACRCCAGGAAACACTGAGAAGCGACTTGCCGTTCCTCAGTGCACCTTGCGGAAGGGCGAGCAGCAGGAACGGGCTTCTTGGACTCTAATGATTCGGAAGCCAGATTCTGACCTGCTTTCACAGCTTGCTCATTCCCTCCCGTCCTTTCAGGTTCGCTCTCCTGCGCACGTCCTTTGCCCTCACGCAAGCACCTTTCACGCTGCTCCRAGGTCAGGATCGGGTCTCACCCTCTGTAGCGTAAACCTGCAGGGCTCTGCTTTACTTGCCACCGTGTGCGCCTGATAACTTTCGGCATAGGACTGGAAAGGTGTAAGTGAGGGCAAAAAGTCTTAAACRAGGGATGATCTTGTCTGCCAATGAACTTCTACCAGGAGGGAAGGGGATGGACTTAGTTGCTCCTTCTATTCCTTCGCGTTTCTTAGCATCATTGGTCCTCTGCTTGGGAATAAAAATGAAACTGGAAGTCCCATTAGAGCAGGAGCAATTGCAGGGCACGGTTACCATTCCTGAAAAGCCTGTGCTGATTTCCTCCGGCAGGAAGGCTGCTCTGGTGGGGAGGATGTTAGCCTTGGTCTGCTCCGTCACAGGCATGCTGCAATGGTCAAGACATTAGAGATTACGTGCTACTCAGATACTGATGCATTAGGAGTCATTTAAGCGTCTCAGATAGGAATTTGCTCCCTGGGCATGCAATATGGGAATCCTGCCTCCCACGCGTGTGGGGCAGCTGTTAAATCACACTTCACCTTGCCAGACTCCATAATTTTAATGAATGTAATCCTGAATGTATTATGCTTGGCACTGCCCAGCCCAGAGCATCTGGGTTGGTCTGGCAGGGATCTTTCMGGGACTTCTTTACATGAATCCAGCTGCTCTTAGCAATTTCCAGCTAAGCCCTATGGAACTGAGCATGCAGCTCAGCAAAACAAAGACAAAAAAATTTTTTTTTCTTTTTTCTCCAAGGAAATACATGGGATAGACGATTCTCAGGGCAACACGACGGGGCTGAATCTTCTGCAAGCAAGAGCAGCAAAGTTGACATGTGGTTCTGTCGGGAGCAGCCTACAAGAGACTTGTTCTGGGATAGCTCCAGCACTGACTCGGAGGGCTGGGAAAGGGAAAGGAGGAAGTTTTATCACAAACCTACACTTACAAGAACCAAGACGGAGAGAATTCCTCTCTTTGATGAGTTTATTTTTGATAAAGATTTGTAGTCGCATGTTGTGGGACGAGAGTGATGCGCTGAAGAAACAACCCAGAGTGCTCTGGTTGGGCTGGAAATCCCCTGGCTGGATATATCGAGGGTAAAGACATGATGTTTGCAGTAAGCGGAATTTCTGTAAGTGTGAGCCAGTGGAAGGGCTACTGAAAAAAAAAAAAAAAAAGGGACATCACTGATGTGGAGTGAATGGTGACTGTTTTGGGAGTGTGCCTTAATCAAAATATCTGGAAAAAATAGCTTGGACTAAGCAACAGTAAAGTAAGGGGTGGAGGGAGAATGAGAAAGTTGGCAAAACAAACAAACAGAAGCTTGAAAATGTTCTGGGTTAACTCCAATTATTAAGTTCAACTTGAAAAGAAATGTTTTGCTTCCATTTGGAACTTTTAACTTTAACTTCCTGTTTGGCTTTTCTTTCTTTTCTTTTTCTTTTCTTTTTCTTTTTTTTTTTTTTAATGTCTTTTTCTAAACCACAAAAATCCAGTTCAATAAGGAAAGGTAAAATGATTGGCTTAGAAGAGCTTTAAAATAAATATTCTGGCATTTCTAAAATTCCATTTTGACTTTGTTTTTCTAATTTCCACCTCCTCTCCCACTAGCAGACACAGTAACATGTATATTGTCCTCAGTACTAAACTCCAATTTTAGAGATATTCTTCTGAAAAAAAAAATGGCCTTTACYCACTTGCTTTCTCTGTTCAGGTTCAACACTGTGCAGTGAATGGTGGAAACGAAGGGATTTCTRTCACCTCACACAGGCCCGTAACCCACTGCGAGCAGCGTGCTGGTCTAGGCTATGGCACCTACTGGCAATGCGACCTGCCTGCCTGCAGCAAGCTGACAGTCCCAAGTACGTGCAACATGACAGTTGTATAAAGGTTACCAGACACATCAAAGAGAACCTTGCAGTTTCCATCCCTCTTAAACTGCATTTTTTCCATAAAATTCTTTGTTTTTTCCATATAAATCTGTTCATTATCTGAGAGTCAACTTTGTTCAGTTCTCCTGCCTCCTATCTAGTTATCTTTGTAGGTCTCTAAAGGCCACCGCTGTAAATGCGCATGAGCTTTGTGGAAGAGTGGAATAAGTCGTTCAAGCATATACACAAAATGATTCTCTGGGATTTCAGTTACACATCACRGAGCTATTTTAATGCAGCAGGCTGGGATAGGCAGGGTACTGGTGCCTCAGAAGGAAAGGAGGGAGGGAGCAGACTGCCAGTCCTGACCCTGGCAGAAAGACCTGCCTGATTCTTAGCATGAATTTCACCTCTGCTTGAAGTTGCGGAGCACGTCATGGTGCTGAAAGGCGTTAACTCTTCCTCCTACCTCCTTTTCCTGCTTGCCTTGCCAACTTGCTTTCCACTTGGTCTCTCTAAAACCTGCCACAGGGTACAACATCTTCAGCTTGTTGGCCTCCAGACTGCCCATCAGCTAAGACCAGCTAGAAATTGCATATACTCATATGCACAGGCGCACAGTGAAATACCACAGGCTTTCCATTGCCCGTCACTGCCTTTCTCTTGTCTAACCATCACCTAATTAACTCAAGATCCGGACTGCTGTTTGCCCGTGTTTCTGTGCTGTGACTTGGTTGGCTTCACCTCAGCTGARCTACTTTTGTTTTCCAAATATACGAGAAGGGAATCAGGTCTGTTCCTCTCCCCTGCTCACCAAGGCTTCAGCGCAAGATAGGAACTCTATAAATAACAAACAAATATCAATACTGTCACAGCAGCTTTCATTTTCCGCAGCTGGAAATCTTACTCTCTTATTTTTCAAGGTAGGTCATCCAGAATGACTGGATCTAGAGTAACTTCTCAATTTTCCAGGCTAACACAGGGTTTGGATAGCTCAGGTCAGGTGAAGCATAGCCTGCATCACTGTTATGAACCTGAGCTAGCTCCCACAAAGCTGTCTTGGATGTGTCTGCACTGCATCCTCAGGTTTACATAGTCAGAAAAAGAACAGGAGAGACATTTTTACACATGATCAGGGAATTAGAAATCCATGGTTGACTCAGTTTCAATGGAAATTAGGTTTTTGTCTCTGCCAGGATTTATTGAAAAACACAGGCAAAGCAGGAGWTGGAAATCACAGCCAAAGCCCATAATCAAACCTGGAGCCTCTAGCACAGCTGCCCAGCATTCAGCTATGCTGTGCTGATTTCATCTCTCTCTTTTTGACATCTCTGCATGTATAGTCCACTGCAGCATGTCTGCGTGTTTCATGGAGGAAACTGCTCTTTGGAGAAAGCCTGCGTGCTGCATGTAATTTCCCTGAAAGGCCAAGAAAACAAACCCCAACACAGAGAAGGAGAAATAACTGAATTGATTTTAATGAGAAAGGAGAACTGCTAGTGGCTAATGAATCCGTRTCTGGATTCTGCGTTTTTTAAAAATGCCCCTGAGAACTTTGCTCATAAACATGGTCATCATGCTTGATCTGAAAATATTGTGAGAGCTTTGAATTTGATGTTGAGGGTATGCTGAAAAGGTCAATGATGTAATGAGCTGGAACAATTAATCTGGCACTTATCTATACACCTGTCCTCTTAATGACTTGACATATCTCCCTTCTGTGTTCCCATCTGTCAACAGTTAAGCTATAATTGGTGRAAATGCAATTTATCTCAAATAGAGTTGATTAGTTTTCCAATAGTGAACACTGCACACAGAGAAGAGTACGTGGACCAGTCAATCTATATCACATACTGCACAGAGAAGAGACTCTGAGCATTAATTTATCAAATTGCAGCACACAAAATTTGTTCTTATGGAGGCAATAAAAACAGCAGCCCTGCTTTCTACTTCTGGTGCTCAAAATTGTTTGATTACGCTGCTTTCAATTGTATTAATTCATCATAACCTGCAGAGAGGCAGACGACAACTCATTCTCTTCTAATGCTTTCTAACATCCTTCCAGAGGCTGGAGATTAAAATATTTTCCTTRTTATTAAAGGTGAAGCTTAGACTTTTCTACAAATTACGAATGAAAGGAAAGAAACAATGCATATGCTGCAATTCAGCAGTGAAGATTTTGGAGAAGTGTTTGCCTTTGAATAGCTCTCAGTTTCAAACTGGGAGTTTGAAAAAGTTAYTACCAYGTCATCATTTTAAGGGTGTGCCACYATAGTCAACTATCTAGAGGATTAAATTTGCCACTCAACATAGCCATCTACAACCACAGTCTGTAGCACTGATCACACACAGATTCAATGCCATTCACAAGCAACAGAAACCAATGTCTCTGTTTTAGCTGAGCCCATCTGCCTCAGCCCCGGCATCAAGAGCGTGCCTCCACGTAGAGGCCACGTTTCCAAGTTTTCCAAGTTTATAAATCCCTCCATAAAACATTTTTTTTTTTTTTTTTAAGACGGAGAGATCATTTAATGGGTCAGTTTTTGCGTTTCCTAAGGACCTCAGAGCTGAAGTGCAGTTGTAACGTGAGCAAGGAACGTGTGTTCATTTAGCAAATACCCTCTCCGATCATCACAGCACAACYGGCTGAGAGAAGTGATGGCCTATTATAGCCTAGAAAGGCAGTTTAAAATTCACTTTGTAATTATCTATATAGACTGTATGAAACAACTTCCTAGTGCAAATGACCATCGTGTTGAATTCAGCACATATTATCAGTACCTGTGACRAAGATATTGCAGATGCTTCCTCCCTCACGTACGTGGGCTGGAATAGTGCCATGTCCCATCTGGCAGGCACTGCTGCAGGAGGAATTTTAAAGGATAACAACTAGACCACGAAAGAAGGAATTTTTTGGTGGTGCGGAACAATGCRTGGAAGTAGAGTGGGATTTGTCTGACCTAATTCTAGATATATAAAAGTTATGAAGCTAATACCCAGCACTCATCTATTCTGCTTATAGCTCAGAGTGTGTGACAGCAAGAGAAAGAGGGAAAGGCATTTCCAGGGGATGATATTTACCCCATGTCTCAAGATGGGATGAATTGCCCTCAGGAGAGGGCATGCTCTCCTCACCACCTAAAAAAGGTGCTTCTATGACTACACAGAGGAACTGGAGATGAGATGCAGGAAGCTCAGTCTAGAAGCTGTCATTTTTCACCAAATTCCAAAGAATGGAGATTTTATTCTGTTAATCACACGGYCACAGTTATCAGCAGACGGCACGGCCCTGAAGTAAGGGTAGATGTAGGTTGGATAGGTTGCTGCACTGAAGCACAAAGGCATTTGGTCCTCCTGGAGAAATGGTTGTAGRACGTTTTTGCTGCTGTTGGTGATATGGTCAGAACAATACAAGTTCCTTGTCCTTYAGCTCAGAATTAGCTGAGCTGGTTTTGCTAAAATGTTTAAACAAAACAATAAGGTTCAACCTGAAGCAGACAACTGAGCTGGGCAAYGTCAGCACTACTGGTGCTGGCAAAGGTATTTGCAATTAAACCTGCAACTTATAACTGGAAATGTCCACGAACCTTACCTCTGTATTCAAAACAGCAGAACGTTGCTTCAGAGATCTTGTGGCCTGTGTTGCTACAACAGCTCTACTATTGTTCCTGAGCTGAAAAAAGGTTTACTTACACTTATTCAAGAGAATTGTTAAGTAAATACAGTTGAATAAAGCTCAAAGCCACACTAATTGGATCTCATCAAATAGTCTGGATTAATGTGTTTATCTCGTCTTCCTGTGCTCTGTCCCACCTGGTGCTCAGACTATTTGAACTCCTCAGGAATGCAAGTTTTCAGCATTGTGCAACATCCCCCTCTTCCCCAAAACACACATGCACAAGCAGAAATACCACCATCAAAAGCACCAGGATATACTCACTAACCTTATTAAATCTTTTATCTCCACTGACTCACTCAAAGGTGTGTGGCAGGCACCTGGGACTACTTCAATCTGCTTACACAAAGCTGCAAGAGAAAAGAGCCCAAGAACATCAGCTTGAGCAGCTCCRTTTCAGCCTGTACATGAAGATTAGAGTATTATCATCAGTTTGAAAAATATCAACCTTGGCAGGTTTTGGGTTGTCTAACTCAGTAACCTTGGACTATGCAGTGATAGCACGGCCCTAAACTTGTCACAGCTGAACATTAGAAGTAGTGATTAARCCATCTGCAAACCAGCTTTCTTAAATTAACTCTAAACGATGGTGCAGAGGGCCATATGATGAATAAAGAGGAGGGAGGCAGGAGCACACTGCTCAGTGGGCCAGGGCAGATCTGGAGTTTTTCTCCCCTTTACCCAGCAGAGATCATTGGGCAGGTAAAGCCATTTCAGGTCTATGGGAAGTTCCTGCTCCCGTTCCCATGGTTCTCCACCCAGATCCTGCAGGCCATGTGGGACSCTGCCATTTCTGGGATGTTCCCTCCTTCCTAGCAGTCTTAGTGCAAGGATCTCTGGTCTAGGGGGTTATGTGACCCATGACAGCTCCTGTTCCTGCAGGAGCAGGAAAAACGTTTATTCCTTGGTTAGTACAAGGGTTGTAGGTTTTTGCCACCTACTGACGTGTTGTGGGAATGTTTGATCCTGCAAATTTCTGCAGGAAGGCTGAACTGTGCACTGGCTCTGTGTGATAGAGCATCTAGCACCCTCCAAGCAGCTTTCCCAGCTGCCTCCCTGGCAGGACTCCTCTGTCCCAAAGTGAGGGGAGCTGGAGAAGCCAGTGCCTCCCTGGACCAGCCACTCCATCCATCAAGGCAAAACTGGGGAGCTCCTTGAATAATAACCAAGGACCCGGTTGTACACTCACAAAGCAGTAGAGAGCTTTTAGTTGCCATGTGCGTGATGATAGCGGCACCTCCATAATACAGGATACATCCTCAACATGGCATAGGGAGGGTAGAAGTATGCCTTGAGATGAGCAATAGATATCCTTCAGCAGAAGAGCTCTGCACCTTGCCTGAGCACTGCTTAAGCATCGTTTAAATCCTGTTTTGAAGGCTGAAGCAGTGCATGAAGCTAATAGTGCTAAATCACTGCTCAGCATGAATTTCCACTTCCACTAGGGAGCCAAGACTGGAAACTTGTGTCTCCTGCCAGAGACTTTGAATTAGGGGTCATCTGCGTAGCAGCACTTCTGATGGGGTTCTCATCCTGTTATGGGGTTTCAGTTAAGCTCAGATGAGCTAACTTCTCTCTGTGCTTAATACACTTGCCCTTGGCCTCCCAACGACTCTTACCCAAAATACAAGCCCTTACAAAATATAAGACCTTATCTCTTGGTACTAAGAGATACCTGTGTTGGTTCCCATCAACCTTAAATCTGGGGACTCCTGTATCTGCTCAGAGCTCTCTCATTTAGGTCCACAATGTGGTTTGCTAAGATGCACCCTGGATGATAGCAGAGATCAAAAACCTGTATACACAGTTAAGTTGCAGATCTACTTTTGATTTTTCCCCTGTTATTATTAAGTTGCTCAAAGACACAGGAGATAGGTGGGCTGGTATTAGCTGGTAGTCCAGGCAGAGTGGAAATGACACTTTTAATGAAAGCAGGTTTTACRCAGAATATAAATTTCTGGGAACATCCAAAAATACTTTATTTATTCAGTACTCTATTTAGATGCCAGTTGACAACTGCATTTCATTCCCACTCTTTCTGGGACAAAAGACAAGAAAGAAAGAATCAGTCTTGCAGTTAAGCCTTGCAAAGTACTCCTATCGTTGAACTTTTGGGGCTACATGCCTGCCTCTTGCTAGTTGCCACTTGTTCCCAGTTACAAACAGGACTCAAAATACAACCAAGCTGCCTCACAGCTTTTGTTGATACTGCAGAAAAAGACCTGGATTAAAAACCAGACTGCCTTTCTAGTTAGCACACCAATCAMCCCCTTCAGTTTAGGCAAGCTGACCTAAAAATACAGCTTTTTGCTACACAAAGGCTTCCTTGTGAGACCTGGTAGGGCAGATTTTTTTCTTACAGTGCTTCTCTGTCTTTAAGAAACACGCTCGCCGAACAGTCTTCCATCTCCTCTCAGTGCCCATAGACAACGCRAGCAAGCAGCCGGTGCCCAGCTCCACCAGAGCCAAGGGAGGTCTGCTCGTGCTTTACGCTCCCCTCCGCTCACGCTGCTCTACACAAAGCCCGCGAGCGCGCTACTACTTCAGTATGAATGGAATTGGTTAAGAACAAAAAACAAAACAACCCCCCCAACTCGCTAAAAACGCTTAAAGCTTTTCTCCATGTCAGATAGACAATTAGTCTACGCTGCTGACACAGTTATATATTTTTTTTCCCCTAGAGCGGTGGCTTTTTTTTTTTTTTGATGAAAATCTTTTGTCTGAAGGTCATTGTAAAAAAAACTTATTTAAAAATTGGTACTTTTTCTGAGAATTTTCCTGACTTGAACAATCAAAATGAGCTTAACAGCGGGGTTTTGGTTTGGGTTTTTTTTCTCTGTTTTTGATTTATCGAAATCCTAATTTATAGCAATAGCAACATGTTATTGGCACTGTTTTGGTAAGGATAATCTGCAACAAGGATATAGTTAGACGCTGCTAAAAGTAATTACAAAAATATGGATGAAAATATTGTGGTAAGCTGGAAAAGAAGAAKAAAGGGTCCCTTTGATCTCTGAAAACAATTTTTGCAGTACCTACCCCTTGCTTTCAACTGTTAGTGTGTGTTATTGTGAATTTTTCCCATTCGTGAGGCTCTCCAGCTCTTCTTTGCTGCCACAAGCTAAAGGACTGGCAGTAAGCAAAAAGACCAAAAAGTTCCTGCGGACCCTAAATCTTCTGTGCTGAAGAACTATCGGCTAAAAATGAATTGTCTGGTCTCATTTCTAAGCTGGAGACGAGGGGTTGGGAACAGCTTAGCGTTGCTCTGGATTTCGATAACCACTTCCTCCTGTCGCTTTGGGCACGTTACATTGCTCTGCCCTATTTTTTTTTCTCTCTCTTTTCCCAGTTGCTCAAAAGATGATAGTTAATTAACTACCTGCAGGGATGTTGCACAGCTCAGTCAATGCTTGGAAATTGCTTTGAAGGAAGACAGCCTCGTAGGGTTTCTAACGGCGAGGGGCTCCTCCCTCTCGTGCACTGGGYGTTTGCAGCATCTCGCAGGAGGCCCCCGGCTCCGGCTTTTGCACTGCCGTAACCCTTGGAGCACCCGTTCCAGACTCAACCGACCAGATTTCCCCGTGAAGCTCTCATATACGGGGCTCGTACCAGGCACAGACAAAAGAAGCCACAGCCTGGAGAAGGAGAGCGAGGAGATAGTGAAACAGCCCCGGCGCTGCTGCCTGCTCTGCAAGTGCTGGGGGCTTGGCCAGCCTGGTGGCTGCTGCGCAGATACACGGCGCTGGAGGCGGTGGCACAGCCAGCTGGGCACTTGGCGCTCTGCTACAACAACTTCTTACCCCAGCTCTGCCTCTTTTCCTTCCTTTCYAAGGGTCCTTGGCTGAGCCCCGCCACCTCCAGTGCAGCAAAGTTCAGCTTTCCCTCCATTTCAGCTAATGGTTTGGAGAAGTGTACAAATTACCAGTTGCTCTATAGGCAACAGAGAGCAGTTTTGCAGAACATCATGCTCCAAACTCTTCTGGGATTTGCTCTGAGATATGGATGCAGAAATACTGTTTTCATCAGTGAGTGTTTCTTCATAATTTTGACAAATTCCACCCCTCTTGAAGCGTTCCCTCAAAGGGAAAGTCTCGGGTCAACATGTGCACTGGCTTGTGTTGATGGAAGGTTGTTAATGACTTGCAAGAGCAGAAATGAGCTTTATAACCTTGTGGCAGCACATTGCTTGGATTTGTTGATAGCAGTCTTGATGGGATTTGTCACCTGTGAAGGTGACAAAGCTCTTCTCTTYAGGTAAAGCAGAAGAGCCTATGATTTTGCAGCTGTAGGATCAGATGTTTGATCCACTCTCTGTAGAACTGTGGCCTTTACAGAAAGGCGACTTCGTTTCTGGACATGAGGCTTGAAGGACCYTGAAAGCAATGTCTCTTGACTTACCAAGGGAAAACTGATGTTCACTTGCACGTAATACAAGGTTAGCCATTTTAATTCTGTTGATTCAGTTCACTGAAGATTTTCCAATCCAGGTGTTCACATTACCGAAATAAGATCTTCATCTGTGTAAGGAGAAAAATAATTAAAAACACCAAAACTTGGGAAAACAATCTGTTATGAAAAACAGACAAGATTCTGACAAGTATCTAAGTTAGAATTAGTTAACTGCAGAGACAGAAAAGGCTTTTGTTTATGGTCAATATAAGTAACGCATGTGGTTATGATGTGGAAATAGTTAAAATGAATGCGGTCTTACCTCTTCATTTCCCTGCTTTCAAGTGCCCAGATTTCGCAACTGATGTTCTAGTTGAACACAGTAAGAGGGGCCTTTGTGCTCACACAACGAACTGGAGAAGCACCCTGAGATCTGGAGCAGGCGGTGAATCTCTGTTAACAGAACCCTCCAAAGAAAATCATTATTATTAACCCAGATGTGTTCAAGCTCAGGCCCCACGCTGTGAAAATTGCACCCTGACCTCAATGCTACCTACTTGTGCTGTTTGTTTCTTTTATCTTTAAATGAAGCAGTCTGCCTTTGGGGGTCATGGGAAGGGTGGTCATTGAAGGCTATTTTGCAGGGATGCACCTTGGACCTGCGGTGCTTTTGCAGAGAAGATTTAACAAAATCAGGAAGGAGAGCATTAGAAAATTTGTCTCAACACAACAAAGTGCTTTTGCTTGGATAGCTTCTGCCCTAGGAAAAACAATGAAATGCTTTTAGGGCAATGCTTTCCCTGAAGTTACTTCCCTTCAGAGGCAGGTTTTGCTAACYGCATGCAGATTCTCCTGTTAGATAATGCCAGTGGATCAGTGCTAAAGCTACAGTCTTGGCCCTGTGTGCTACCAGGACTTCCACTCCCATACTGAAGCCTCCAGTGACTGCCTTCAGCTCCCTGAGCCTGTGGCTATAATTGGATCTTTTTCTAGCCATTTCCTAATGGCCTGCTTTGATGTCAAAGCGTAATATGATTCAGCAGAGCTGGTTTCATTGATTAGCATACAAATCATGCTCAAAGACTGGATGCTTCCTGCACTTAATCATCCATTTRGTGCATTTCAAAGAGCTAAGGTCTGAGCAAGAAAGATGACATTTATTTAAAAGACAAACAGAAAGATCCCAGAGAGAAATGTAAAACAAACACCCATCCCCAAGCCCATGAACAATGTCATTTTGGGCTTTCCACTGAGTCTTTTCCACAGCACAGAAAGCACCAGTCTTACTGACTTAAAAAGAGGAAAGGTTTTACTTCAGCGAACAAACAAATAAATACGTATGAAGCTCCTAACCTTGAGAAGAACCGTCCTTGCTTTCTGAGGGAAGCCAGTAACCCAACACCTAGTGAAGCAAACACATTACCCGCACAATTAAAGCCTGTTAACATGAAACCCAGACTTTTCTTGCAGATAGAGATCTCRGGCTAAACGTGCTGGAAGATCAGGAGAGCAGAGCCTGCTTTGAATGCTTTCAAAGAGCCGCCAGCTTGGGTGGGCACCTCTTCTCCTCTTTCCCCATCCCCCCAGYTGACATTATCTGAGGCTATTCAGCTTCTCTTCAAGTTGGCAAAACCTTTCCTAAAGGTTTACCAGTCGTAGCTCCTTGGTCTTTTATAGCCGAAGTATTGTCCCACAGTGGTTCTCCAGAGTCCCCCAAAGTGATGTATGTGGACTTCYGCTCAAATTCCCTTCAGGGGCCTCAGGAGGCCCGCTGTAGGACTGAACCAGCTGAAGTAAAAGCTCTGGTCTTTGTGAAGGCTCTGAACTTGAAGCCCTGAGCACCTGGCTGTCTACAAGCACTTTAGAGCAGACAAGTGAAACAGCCAATAACTTCTGAGAAATGCAGCCGGTGGGAGGTGGCTCTCCCTACTTTAATGAGGGAGCGCTCTTGCACTAACTTTCAAGGGTTCTTACCATTTCAGGTAGTTGTGACCAACTGGCCAGAACCAGACAATAAATGTTCAAAAGACTTTTTTTCCAAAAAGGAAATAAATTAATTTTCAAGTGAAAAAGTAGGACATATAATTTCAAGTTTTCTTCATTAAGCTTAATCATATTTATTAAGAAGGATTGGCAGGTGTGATTATTTCCCTGCTATTAAACATGAAGACTTTTAGATGCCTGCTCAAACCACCTTAGAGAAGGCTCAGTTCTCTGTGATAGGTCACCTGGAAACACAGAGCACACCTAGATACACAGCAAGGGAGTTGTTCTCTTCATCCTCCCCTACCTCTTCAAGGTAGGTTAATGGGGTCAGAGAGTCAAGAGCTCAGCAGGASATGGGGGTAGCCAGAGGTCAGCCAGATCCCACAGAGACACCAGCAGGCACTTAAAACAAGCCATAGTTTCTGCTCTCCTGTGAGAGAAGGATATGGCCCATGAGACAAGGTGTGGTGTCTCCTTCCCTGGCCACACACACATCAGGGCAGGGGATGAGGCATTTGTATTTCAGTGCCTGTTAGCACCATGTGGCTGCTTCCTCCTGCTCTGCTGACCAAGTCTTGCTGGTAAGGCACAGCATCCGACTCCCCACCTGAGCTTTGTTTTCCTTCAGCCTCTCAGTCACAGGGCCCTCAAGAAAGGTGGTATGTCACCATCACCTTCCAAAGGGCGGGGAGGAGGACACAAAGAATCTTGTTCTTCACCTCAGGAYTGGGTCTGCACACATCTGCACGCAGAGTTTGGTGGCAACTGCTTGAGAAGTCCCTCTGCCTACTTGCTGCTCTGCAGGAGTCTTCACTGCTGCATCACATCAGAGGAATAAAGGTCARTAAGAAGGAGCTGGAAGCCCAGAGACTCAAGGGCAAATATTTTTTCTTCCTAGAAGAGTTGCACCRAAAGGTTGGGTTTCGTCTGGGTTTATATTCTGCATTATTTTGTATTATAGTTGGAGGTTAGCAGATGGAAACCCATCCAGAGAGAGGGCAAAGTAGACAGTGCTGCCAGTGTTCACCTYGGAGTTGGACTATCTTTGGGACAAGTTACGATGGCTGAGCCACTCTCTCAGTTCCTTGTAGAGTATTAAAATACTCACTGATATAGCTCCCAAAGSTGATATACAGAGGTCCACCTTTTCCTTCCTCCCCTCCCAGCCTTTCCTTYGCTGTATGAACTCCTCTGGGAGCTGATTCAGCTTGCTAACTCAGCGGAAAATTACCCATAGGGTTTTGCTACGTTAGTGAGTTGAATCAGCTCCTGGGGGCTTCAATGAGCAGTGGAGCAGGCACAGGAGAGGTGGTGAAGGAAACTCTACCGGGCAGGCTCTCTGCTTGTTTTAGACCTATCATAAGTAACTTCACCCTAAGCAATGCCCTGAAGGTAGCTGGATGAGTCCACACTCCTACCCTCCCTCGCTCATTTTCCATTTCTCTCCCTAAAGAGAAGATGCTTCGGTGTCCTGTTCAGTCCCTCCTATTAGAGGATGACATTGTTGGATAACTCCTTTCACAAAAAAACTACATTCTTGTAAGAGGAAGAAATGAAGAAATGTGAGAACTGGAACTTCCCTTCCTCTTCTCACAGGAGAGAGAAAAACAACCCTCCTGCCTCCCAGCAAGATGGCCAGGAAAAAAAAAAGTTGAGTAATTTGGGATGTAGGACCTCTTATTATTTTCTAATGGCCTGTGCAGCATGAGGTTACAACCCAAACAGTAACCTGACCTTGTCTCTCATTTCTGTATTATTCTTAAGTTTCTTGGTTGAGTAAAAATGTTTTCTCTCTCTCCCTGCATCTCTCTTTAAAAGATCTCTTCCTCCTCCTCCGAATTAGCTCTTCTCTTTGGGGCCTCTTTTCTTTAGCTACTTATCCCTTCTCCCCYATGGCAGGATACCAGCACACAACACTGCTAGAGCTGACATTGCTCTGTACTTCCTCCAGAAATATTTCCATTTTAAGCAGCAAAAAGTAATAACTGAAAATACATGAAGCTAAAAAATGTCAGTTGGAAGCCAAAACCTACAGTCCATGAATGCTTCATGGGAGCTCTCATGTGGGGGGTCAGAACCCTAAATCTCATCAGGCCATCCTCACTGAAGGTCCTCTGTGCCTCAGAGGACAATAATCCCTGTATGGGCCCACTTGTGATTTCATCAATGCCTTTAAAYCAAGTGGGATAATTCTAGGCTATTATTAATGCCATAGCTATACCCTTAATAGCTTGTAGAAGATTTATAAATTTCACAAGTATACTTTGACTTTTGTTTTCTTGAAGAATGGCACACAACWCCTGGTCTGCAGTCAGGACTGCCTTTTCACTTTATTTCTGTCCTTCCCATGGGAGCCGGTGTCCCATTCTGCACCAGGAGTGTGCTCTTCTCTTTAGTCTTCCTGACATCATCTCACCACCTTTCATGTATCTCCTTCTGGTCCTTAAATCAAGTAAGCACTGCTTTTCAGTGCAGACCTCCTTGGACCCTCTGCAACTGGCATCACACTTTAATGTGTTTAAATCAAGGGTTATCTGTAAAATCCTTTCTGGGATTCAGCCACAGTGCACACGTGCAGATGACACAGGAGCGTTCATCAAAAACTCCACACATCCGATTTTCCATTGCTGTTTCTTTTCCCCTCTTTTCCTCTCTGCTCCCTATCTCTTTTACCCACCTCTGCTAGGTAATATGATGGGCAGGTAACTAGGTACTAATTATCAAGGAAGAGTCCATTTAACTAGATTTTGGGTTAACCCTGGTGTGTAATRCATGTGAAGTCTTGCTGTCCACCCTCTGCCCTGTAGTTACTGCTTTATCCATTGGCCTAGCCTTGCTCACCTGCTTTTTCTCCTCCTGCGTATTAAAAGCCAGGCAGAGAGAACAGACCTGTGTGTCCCAGCCTTCTCCCGCTTCATTTCGCTGTAAAGCTCTTATCAGTCAGACCAGCAAGCCCAAAAGGCTGTTGCTGCAGATTATTCACTTAACATATATGAGTTGGATTGTGTGGTAGCAGTTGAGTATACATCCAGCAGAGTCTAGACGCACCATAGATACTCCAGGTCTTTGAAAAACAGCCTGGTAATACTTGTCCAGCTAGATAAAGAGCGGTGTGGGCTGCATCTGTGGGAGCCAGCAGACTGCAAACCAGTTTGAGTCCAGYTAGCAGGCATTACAGAGCTGTTCACGAGGGGAACATCTCAAACTGCAGTAACTTATGTTTTTAAAMGGTGCTCAGACTTCACCATGGAATTAAAGACTAGCTACTCTTAACRAAACATTTCTCTTAAAATTGCCAAAACCTTTTGTATGGTGTCTACACCCTGACATTTTTGAGCAAGCTCTGTGAATTCAGAGCAAGCACTCGGGGAAGTCTGAAACCCAACAGCACTGTGCCCATACCTGGTGCAACAACCAAACTGATGCTGGTGCATTTGTGGCTGGAGCAGGCAAACAAACCTAAATCAACTAAGGTCTCATTCATCAGACATTTCTGTTCAGCAATGGACTCTCCTTTGCCTCTCCCTCCTCTTCACTCACCCACACCACTGCCTGAATTGAACTGCCTTAACCTTAATTTAATTGAACTTATASTGTATAAATAAAAGACCATACAAATAAAAGGAAGCAGGAGAGAGGAACAATAAAACAGCAGTAAATGTGGAAAATGGCCATACTGCTTAGGGCCATACTGCAAGCCTGCAGTTCCCTGATTGGGGGGGACCTTCTGAYGGCACTGCTGACTCATGGGAAGAAACTTCTCAAGAGCAATGTTCCRGCCAGAACGGCTGTGGCGGACCTGCACCAGCGCAGGCACACTAAGCAAATCACCTGTTCTAAAAAGGTTTCTGAGAGCTATCTCAGCTGAGGTAGCCATCTGACACAGCTACTATTTCAGGTGACCGTGGTTTGCTTTGTTGAAATTTTGTTAGTCATAACCTACTGTGGGTCACCATTTTCACCCAAATTTCTAATTTAAGCAAATAACTGGTTTCTGTTTTGTGGAGTGAGGCAGTAYAACCTTTGGGCCAGCCCTGAGTCACAGAAATCAAAGGCCCTATCTTCTGTGTGAAGACCAGCATTAAGGATTAACCCTCACGGCTGCATAAAGTCCACAGCAAGAACTGCTTTGGTGCCAGTCCATGAGATCAGCTTTTGTAATAACTAAGGACAGAAAATGGGTTGCTTATTAGCCAAATTCTTTCTGGTTTTTATGCATTTCCCCCACCAGTGTATCATCATGTTAAGTAGGTTAATGCTACCTGAAATCATTCTTTCTAGTAGAAAAGAAGAATGCAGAAAATCCGATAACAGCAGGTTTTCTAAGCATGTGAACCCACATTGTATCACAAGCCTCACACCTGGATGAGAATCAAACAATCCAACTACYCCAACGTATGACAACAGGCCACTGAAGAGGCACTAATTCTGATTTCCAGAATTTGTGCATCTCAAAGGTTACCAACCACCAACATGCTCAGACTCTCCTGCCTCCTCAGTTTCTCTCATGTCTGTGGAAGGATGAAGCGCAGCCATTTCCTAACTTGCCTTAAAGCAGAGTCTTCTGACGCTGACTTCATCCAAGTGAATGCACAACCRTACCATGCTCTTTTCAGGTGGGTGAGGTGGTGCAGGTTCTCTCTGCCATCTCTCAAGTAACTCTGTCCTTGCACAGCATCAGAGGCCTTCCAGAAGGACCAGGAGAAAACAGGAGGATGCTCTAGAAGCAACACTAGTCTCAGTATAAAATAGCCACAGCAGTACTGCTAGATTTCCAACACTCAGTAAAAGTAGATGGTTTTGGAGCCAGATACCTCAAAAGAAACCTCAAAAAAATTACCTTTAGATATCAAGGATCAGAAACTTGTGGTTTAATGAAATCTAAATATTTCTGGAAACCATTTATTCAASAAAACTTAAAATCACTTGTTCCTTAAGTATTCAAATGTGTTGAAAACTTAAAAGTTTGCAAGCTCAAATGGCAGTGGAAGAGGGCTGAAGTTGGCAAATGATGTTTACAAAATGTTTTTCCAAACCATTGATTTAATTTTTATTTTCGTATTTGGCAGTGTTTACCAAGTTCTTTATTTGAGGGGCAGGGGGAGAAGTTGTTTTCAAGATTTATAAACGTAAAAGGGTTCTTTCTATAAGTTTCAAAATGTTGCTTTAGAATTTCAAAGTTGGAAAAGCTTTCAGAGTACATTTCTTCCAAAGGACTTTCCAGGAATGCAGCGTTTACTGCACAACAATCTCACAAAGAACTACAGAATTCTTACTGAGCGAGAGAAAAGCTCTCTACATGAACAGAGCCAAAACAATGAAGTTTTACAATGCAATAAATGTATTTTTGATTTACCGCGTAAGGTATATTTSATTGTATAGAGAATTTATAGTAGCCATTAAATGCAGCCTCTTCATGTATTTATGTAGATGTGCTCTACATATTCCATTTGTTGACTTGCATATGAAACTGTTCTAGCGACTGTTGGCTCATTGACAGTCCAGAGACTGCCAGATTTTCAATTTTCACTTCAATAAAACAGAAACTCCCCAAGGAGAACACTTTCTCTTTTTAATATCTAGTCCTGTTGTGAGTGGGGGGGGGGGAATCCTTATTTTCCAACTTCAGGAGAGCAGGTTTTTTTTGAATGTCACTTTCAGATAACATCAGAAAAATCTCTGCAGTTTGCAGCAAAGGAGTCCAACTGCCGTTTGTGGCTTGAATCGCTTTCCAATTTATTTATTTTTTTTTTACAGCTGTTTACATTTGCAGACTGCCCCAGCTCACTAGTTCCCAACGAGCTAGTTTTAGAGCTGTGAAAACTCATTCTGTGCCAGCCAAGAGAAAGACTTGGGACTCTTCATGCGGTATATTTGATATATTCACCACTGCTACTCCTGACACAACCTAAAGGCTTCCGATCAACTCTTTCTGGTGGGAGTAGGGAGAAACTGAAAATTGAAAATCACATTTTCTGGCAAATCCTATCAATAAACAGCAGCATCAGGCACAGATGGTGCAAGCCCTTACCTGGGCAAAGGCAGGTTTTTACCTACCTTGCCATCCAGTCCCTGGAAAGCACCAGGATGCTCAGATCCACATGCAGCTGAGTGGAGAAGGGAGGGGAGAGCAGAGGACAGCCTTAATCGGCCTGAAGAGTGGCTGCTTTGTATCTTAATATAATTAGCACTTACAGCAAACTCTTAGGCTTAAAGTCAAGGAGCTTGGAGCACACTCAGCTGAACTCAGAAGTGGCACATCAACAATTTTCATCAAGTGCRTCAAACTCAGAGGGTGCACTTGTTTGTTCTTCCTGAAATTAAAGACTGATTTTGATTTACGCTAAGAGCCTTTTCCAGTGCTGTCATCCCTTGGGAGAGGGCTGCGACAACGCAGCAGCATTCATTCAGCTGTCTGCTGCACCTTACCCACGGGAAGGAGCACCTTCAGGTGGACAAAACATACATTCTTGGAAAGAGTTTGCCCAGTGGCACTAAAGAAAACAAAAGCATTTTATCACTGGGCTAAAAGAGCTTGGGCCCCTTCCTATGTAATGCCAGCAATAACTTTAGCTTTGCATAAAATTATCTTACCTTAGCAAAGCTGCTCAGTCACCTACTTTTTCAAACTTCACCTTTATTGGCATTTTACCACATGGGAGTCGCTATGGAGCTCACCCATTGCTTCTTTTTTGGTTGTAATTTACCACAGACTGAAACAAGAAAGTAGAAAACAGTTACTATTCAGCTGCCATATTATGTATTTAGCTGCCACCTCCTCTTTATCAATTTCTCCCACCCGCCAGCGCCTGGAAAGAAGGAAGTATTCACAGTCACTTCTGACAAAGTCTTACTGAAACTTTTCAGTACATTCTTTGCTCTAGTAAGGTCTTTTTAAATCAGGAAGATTTATCATTTCCTGCTCATAATCACCTAAATTCAYAGAGCCTTCAACCTAAGGCCTATAGGTAATGTAAATATATACCATAAAAGCATGCAGTGACCTACCTGCCCTCCAGGCTTGGCAGAAGGCTGTGTAGACCACAAATCGTAAGGGGATTTAATCTTTTTTTCTATCTTATCTAGCTGAAAAAAAAGATCAATACTGATTGCTGGCGGAGAGGCAGAGCGGATGGTTCTTTTATTTAGCAGTGTTTTCTAAAYGGTACCAGATGTTCAGTGAATGAAGTAAAAAAACAAGTGTACTTCAGCGCTGAGTTGCACCAAATGGCATCCTAGCAAGGTGCAAAAACTAAGCATCGCTTCAGGCACATATAAGGCACAAAAAAAGCCCTAGGTCAGAAAGTACTTCTTAGTTCATAACAGGCTATCACAATCATCTCTGACTGGCTGTAAAGGAGGAAAGACCCCCAGGTAGGAAAGGGCAAAGAAAACTGATTATCCCCAGGGCACCTTTCCTGGCACTTTATTAGAGCAGAGTAACATCACTGAGGACAAGAGCCACTTGTCCTACAGAGCCCCAGATCCAAAGTCAACATACCAAGAACCTTTTCACTCTTAAATCCTYGCAAAGATGGAAAACAGCCCTATAAGCCTGCCAGTTTCTCTTTCTATGGGACCACAACTGTCCCATTTTGCTACTGAATGGGTGGTCACAGCACCAACACAGAGCATGTGTCCATCCAGTCTGGTATGTCACCTCCAATATTGGTCATGAAGCAGGGATGATCCACGGAGATGCCTCAGGAAGAGGAAGAACAGGGCAAGTGTATTCCCCGGGTACACCTCACCCAGCTGTTCAGGATTTTCAACTCTAGAAGTTCCCTGAACCTCCTATGCTTTGTTCACTTAGTAACTCTCAACAGATCCCTCTTTCCAGCACGTGTTCAGTCTCTCCCTGAAGTCACATAAATTTTGCGTGTCCACGGCTTCCTCTGAAAGGCAGTTCCACACATGCCTCAGGTTCGCAGACCTTCCTGGAGGGGGACCTTCCTCCTCTGGAGGGCATCCAGTTCAAAAGAGCAGTGTCTTGTCTGTTCTAATCTCCTCTGAATTTCAGGCTTTTTACCTCACCCTTGAACCTTAACGGTAAAGAGCAATGACCAAGAGTAAAGACTAGCCACAGTCCCATCTTCCCCACAGGAAGTCAGACAGCAATAGGAAAACTCTGCTTCCTTCGCAAAGCCCTCTGTGCAGACCAAGGGACATTGCCCTTGCCGCTGTACAAGTCCGGGCTCAGGATCCCTCCGTATTGTACATTTAAAGAAATCGCAGAATTTAAAAGTGTGCATGGATGGGYAACATAAAACACTTATTCCTAAAAAATATCAGCAAACCAGTACGAGCATTAAACGTTCTTGTATAATCTGAAGTAGCTATAACCAAAAGACTACTTATAAATTTACATTAAAAGAAATGCTGAGACCACTCAAATCTATTTTAGCCCATGTATCTTACCTGCAGGCAAGTTTTATAAATATATTGCAGTGTAAGACAAAAAAAATAGTTTAACCCATGTCTTGCATAGAATTCAAGATGTGGGGGAACCTGAGGAGTGAACACACAGCAGCGCTCTTTGTTGCTGTGTTTTATAACTAGGCAGAGAGTAACATCCAGCAGCCAATTCCTAAAGCTGGAAAGAAATTCCCATTTACACCCAACAGTTCCTACTGTTAAGACAAAGAGAAGGAAATGTATTCAGTGCTTGGAAGAAGTAATAAAACGTCTGCGAAGCCTTACTTCATGACAGACCAGTATTCAAACAGCCTCGCTGTAATGAATCAGAAGGCAGAAGAACAGAAGACTTCAGGCTGCTGTCAGGTGCTCAGCAATCTCTAGTAGATATGTTAGCTGCAACTGTCATACATCCACACACCTCTTACAAATATGGTAAAAAACACGCACAATGCTTGCTGACAAATTCTTTGCAGATGAAATAAAGTTTTCAAAACCCACAGGCTCCTGCGTAYGCTTTTAAGAGAGCTTGTTTGAATCTTTGCAAGGGCTACAAACCGTTCTCAAGTCCTGCTTGTTTCACTGAAATAAGAAAATCCTTATCTTCCGTGAGAGCCCGCACTGACTACTACGTTAGTCAAAACTTAACACACGTTTTAGTTCAGTTATGACACCGAAATTCATACAAATGCTATTCAAAGACTCTAACACAGGCATGGATATTAAATCAAATAGCGATATGAAAAAAAAATATATGTTTACAGTGTTCTTATACAAAATCCTGCCACCATTTCTCTCGAGAAGTGTGCATTCACGTATTTTGTGGACAAAGCAAACCGATCACTGGAACTTGTCCATTCAAAAGGAAGTAGATAAACAACTTAACCATTTATTTGACTGCATTGTATTGAGACAGCTTGTACATTTCATAACCCCACTGGTTTTGTTCTCATCAAAAAGGGTAAGGGGACAGCAGAATATAACCCACTCCAAACAGCAGTCCAGTATTTTCAGATACACTTGGTATTTTCACAGATGCCCATCTGATACCTGAACTCCAACACAGTTTGTTATGTTTATACAAGACCTGATTTTTTTTTTTTTTTTTAAACATAGCACTCAGTTTTAGCAACCTCTTGTGGTGCCCCCCAAAACAGTTTGTGATGTACTAGGCAATGCCAATTAGATTATGCTTACTTTTCTTGACGGTGATGAACCTGGATCATTTGCTTAAAGGAAAAACAAAACAAAACAGAACAAAACCCAGTATAATGCAAACATCCATTCCGACATGTCAGCCAGTAGCAATATTTGGGTAAAGTTAAACATAAAAGTAATCAACTCCTTAGTTAGATTTGTCAATGCAAAAGAGGTGAGAGAGGGCTGTATTTTAGCAACAGACATGAGAAATAACCAACTAAACTTTTCTTTGCTAGATCTCGTTTGAAAACCTATTTTCATCTCTTAGCAAATTTTTAATTTCCCACCCTGACACCCAATCCCAAGCAACACAGAGAATAAATCTGTTTTAATACAAACCAACACATACAGCTTCAGTATCTTCTGTAGTGAACTGTGTGTTACACAGCAGCAATATTAGAATCTTTCAGGTAATATGCTTTTTGAAAAGAAATGTGCACCTATTTTGCACAGTATTTTCATAAATTGCATGGCGAGAATTGCTTCTTACAATAAACAAACAGAATTGTATTTGAAATTTGCTCCACAGTGATATTTTTTGGCGTTGCCTTTGTGAAAAATGATTCGGGCTAGCTTCTAAGCCAGCTTTTGAATGTGAAGAAACCCGTAGTTTAAATATTAACCAATAGAAAACTTGCCTATCTGGCTTTTCAGTTTTCCAGAATCAGCAGACACAAGACAGCCCGGTCTGGAGTTTATGATACAAGTCCAATAGCTGTTAACAAGGTTTGAAACTCTCCTTATCTGTCTCATTAGCTCAAGCAAGCCAGAGCAGTCGTTACGTCCTAAGCTACCAAGACACAGATCAGACTGCTTCTGGTTTGGGTTAGTTTCTCTGATTTCCTATTCCCAATGTTTAAGCCTTAATTGTGAATGATACCTCTGGATAACCTGCTCAGGACAACAGAAATATCTGACAAATCGGGCCACTCAGAATATATTTTAGGTATGTTGCAAGGCAGCAGTAGCAGCACAGAGGTTTTAGGTTTTATTCCAAACTCCAGCATGTTCTGGGAATAGCAGACTGCAGTTTATGATGCTTGTCTCAGGTACCATTTCAAATATGAGCTTTCTTTATCGAGAGGAACAACCCCCTCAAAAGCACAAATGGTGTCTACAAGCAGAAAACTTAGAAGGGCTAATGGCAATTAAAATTTTTTATTTTCAAATACAACTTGTAATTTGTACATGGTAAGAAATGCCCATCACCATGTGAACGATTGGTCTGTGCAAAATAAGGCTATCCTTTAAATCCAGTTTTCCTGCACAGGGACTTTTTCCAAACGTTACTGGAGGTAGGGGTTTTGGTTTTGTTTTTAAATGTACAGTAATTAGCAAAAAAACAAAACAAACCCATGACTCAAGCCAAACCCTTAAAAAAACAAACAAACAAAAAATAATAGTAAGGCAAATCTGAATAGTACGCTCAGCTACAGAAGAGCGGATTCACCGAGTTCATCCTTTTCCATGGATTACATAGCTTCTTCCACAAGTCGACTAACATCTTTTTTCAAAGTGAAAAAAACCAACAGATTCATAGAACTGGGCTATATAATCACACTGAACAAGAAAGCCTTGACAATGTAATTACTGAATTGATGAGTTTGGGAAAACCTATGTAAACCCAATTAAAAAAAAAAAAAAAAAAGACAGACAGATGGAAAGAAGGAGAGAGAGAATGAGGGAGAAGTCCCTTCCCCGCTGCTTTGATTTTGGAGGTAAAAAAATCCCCAATAATTTAACTCATGTAAGTTTAGAGAAAATGAGAGCAGCTAAAAAAAATGGATACCATACACCTTGAAATTTATTTCCAAGACCAAAAACCAAGGATTGAAGCATTTTAGAACACTGAAGCAAAGCAAACTGAAAAAGAATTGTTCAACTATTTTAAAATAGCTGTTTTTCAGAGCTTCTAGCTATAATTTTGATTAAATAAAATCATCACCAATTTACATTAATTTTCTATATCTTCTTTTAAAAGAAGTCCCTCAATCTTTTGGAAAAAAAAAGTGCATCCAAAACCAGCAGATTTACTGGTGACATCAGGTTCTCTTTTAGCAGCTACTCAAGTTTTTCAAAATAGCTTACACTTCTTGCTGTAAGAAAAGAAGGGCCTTCAAAACCCTTGTCTGGGAGAAGTATCCAAATTATAAAAATCTGAAATAATTTATTATCAAATCCGGAATTTAAATAAAAGCAGAATTTTTTTTTGCAAAGACAATCGAAGAAAGTAAAAGAATAAAAGCATGCACTCCAAACTTAGAGGTGAAGACAAATATACTTATCTATACAGGCACTGGCAGACGCGATTTAATTGTTACTGTTACTCATTGTAACACACACCCCACCCTACAATACATTTTTTCATTCACTAATCACTGAGGTACCAATATTTAAGAATGGAAAATTCAATATTGAAAAATAAAACCTAAAATTGAAGCCTTTTTCCAGAAAACTATGGCAATTTTTTGTATGAAATGTTAGTATACTTATAGAATTTTACAATCTACATTGGCTTTTTTCTGGAACCAAAAGTCGTGTTCCACATACAGGTTCTTTGATAAAATGTTCACTGTGTATGTAATACAGTCAGTAGACTTGCAAATGAATGAACGTATCTTGGCTATCAACTGGCACATCTTGCTGGTACCAAAAGAACTTGAAGTTTGAAACAATCTGTTTTAATTCTGAACAAATGCGCCATGCCAAAGTGCAACAAATATGTGCGACACTCAATGAGACACTGATAGGTAAGAGCTGCATGGAAATTACTAAGTCCACTTGCAAAGCAATTTTGTACAAATTGCATTGCATGCAAAGGACAACTCTGCGCTGTTGGGAAGTCAATCGCTTGATGTGACGGTTTCTTTTAACGCAGCCATAGTTTAAGACGCAGTGCATCAACTCCATTTAAATAGTATCTGAACAGCCTCTTGTCTCGCACAAAACCAAGGTTTTCATAAAGTTTCAAAGCAGACTTATTTGTGATTTCTGTTTCCAAAACAACCTTCAAGGGAAAAAAAAAAGAGACAGAACATGTCATATTAGGAAGCAGTTGTGTATTCTTCAGATTACATGACTACTGAACAAAACTGTAAAGTTTTTATTTAAAGGTACACTTACTAGCAATGAATGGAATTAATTTTTCCTTGTCCTAGCTTGTYCAAGCAATCCCTATCTACCCCCACATTTAGAAATACAATTTWACAGTTATTCAACAATAGTACTTGTAAGCAAGTCTAACCGATATCGAGATTTCAGCTTTTTGCTGTAAATAGTTTTGCAACTAATTACCTAATATCTAAAAAAAATCTGAATAACCTAGCATCCAATTCATAAAACATTGTCAATTTTGTGTGAGCAACTCAACTTCTTTATGTACAAGAATTTAGCAGAAAATTGATTTTGCTTAGTCACTGAGTAGCTTTTTACTTCATAATTTAATAGATTTAGACCTAGACAYAAACTTCAGTATTCTGTGACCAGATGTCAGAAGAAACATTTGTAGTATTTGTGCTCCACAGAAGTAACCCAAATGCAAATCAGAGCGCACGTTACATAGATCCCAGACTCAGAAAGTCCAACACTGGGCTCCTTGGGTGGCACACACCAAGCTTTCAGAGCCAAGGGCTATCCCCCATCTGTGAGAGATTATGAACAAAAAAGGAGCTCAAAACACCTGCCTAAGAAATAATTAATTCTGGTGAGGAAAGAAAGGACATGTAATTAAATTTGAAGTAATACACTGGTTTAAGAAGATTAAGGAGTGTTGGCATTTACTGTTTCCAGCTAGTCTTGCAAAAGCTAGGAAGAAATAGCTACTAGTAGCTTTTTCCTGTTCCCCCCCCCCCCTTTTTTTTCTTTTTTTCTTTTTTTTTTCCCCTGTGTTGATAAGACCCCAGCCACAGGAAGATCTGTCATAAACAGCTCAGCTCAAACCTAAGTGTAGTCCAAGCTAAGCAAGGGGTCAAAAGTGCCCCAGAAGTCTCAAGTATAGGCAAGAAAATTACACTGGCATTAACAACAAACATAAAACTGCCGGAATACACCTCTGAGTATTTTTTTCCCCTCTTTTCTCCAAATGCACTGAACCAAGGTCCGGTGTATGGCTGAGCCATCTACCCATTCCAAATGATAATAAAATAATAATAATAATAAAAGTTTTGTCTAGTGTTGTCCAACATACCTTTAAAGATTCTGCTATTAGAGACAGGTCATGGTTACTCAAGAACACCAGAYAAACTAATAAGCTGACAAGACAACATAATTCCACAATCTTGTACATTTACATATTAAAGAAGAGCTGATGAACAGTGTAGAAAGACCACGTAATGAAATCACAACCTATGTAATTTTTGCAGCCATCAACAGTTATTTCTAAACTATTGTTTGATATGCATTGTATGTAGTTAGAACCATCTACACCAAAATCCTTAAAAACAAACAACCCCCCCCCCAAACGAAACAACCTGCTCACATCTACCTCACCCTCAAAATCCAGGGCTCCTTTCCCTTCCAACAAAAAGTAGTAAAATTAGAGAACACTCAGGAATAAAATATTAWCCTCTATTTCTGTACACCAGTTTAAGCCTTATAGAGTCTGTGGCCCCAGAACCACCAGACATGTATTTCCATTCCCCCTCGTCTGTTTTGCCAGCTCACTGGACTTGTTGCTGAGCCACTTCAAAAAGCAACCTGGGCAGAAAACTACTGATTTTGCTTTCCATCAGGTTTATTTTCTGCAGCCTGAGGAGTGTCTAAGCCAGCATCAGAAAGGGAAGCAGCCAGCAGTTAGACTGGTTACCTTCAATAAGATCCAACTATCCATTTTACATGTATATTTGACCATTACTCAAGTTTCAAGTCACTCCGACCACATTCCAATGGAAAATTCTGCCCTAGCTCAACATACAAATGTAAAAACAACAGTAAATTCAGGGCTAACCACCAACAGATAACATACATTAAGGGCAAATAAAATTTGGAGTAATTTTTTTCTAAAAGCAACTAGAATTCATGCATTAAAATATTAATAGCCAGAATTCTTAAATTACAGCAGGTCAGTATGTTGTACCAGTATTCTTGAGACAACTTAATTTGATTCTTAGTCTTATGGGAAGAATCAGAGATTGAATTTCTCTTTTCTTAAATATATGCTCGCACCTTACTGGAACTATTATCAGGTCCTGTGACTTGATCAATTACTATCAGTTATAATCTTTTAAAATGAATAAATATCAATTTGTGACCAATTATGGAAGTGCAATAGTTCTCCTGAACTGTTTGCTATCTTCTATATAGTTATGCAAGTTGTATAACTGTTAAACTCAAATCAAAACAAAGCATTATGCCAGTCAGAAAATCTGACCCATGTAAGAACTACAATGCAGGAGACTTACTTGAACTGTGGCAACTAACAGCATTCTCTCTCATAAATGTTTAGTAACCTGGTAGAGTGATACAACATGTCTGCATCAACTGCAAGCATGCCTTGCAATGCTAAGGGGGGGTCCAACACTGCAGATCGCTGAATTTAGGGGAGTGGTTAAATGTTGAAATTCAGGTTTGCTGGAATCCCAGTACTTGAGTAAATGCTCATCTTGAAAGCTAATGAAATAGATGTGCTCTGGTATTTCTTAGAGAGAAAGACTTAATAAACGATAAATAATTCCCTGACCTAAACATACTGTGCATATGATCTCACGAAGGGTTAAAAACACGGCCATACTAGAAGGAACAGAATGATCCTATAGGAATTCATTCTAGGAATGACAAAAGTTGTTTTTTTAAACAGTGACTCTTGGTGACTGAGAAAGCATAGCTAAGACTACTTTTGCTATCTGTTTTCTTTTCTATTTTAAATGATGCTCATCATCAGGAGGAAAAAAGCCTCACATCCTACTATTTCACTATTTCATGTTTTTTATGAATAAGAACATAGAAGCACATAGAAAAAGATTAAGTGATTAGGACATGGCCATGTCCACCAATTCSTGGTAGAAACAAAAATCCGAACTCTCCTTAAACTGTGATCCTAACATCAAAGTACCTCAACATCCTTAGTAACTACATATTCTTTGAGAAAGTAATTCTGTCATAATTTGGATCGCTTACTATCAATCCACTGTATTGCTGAAAAATAGKTTAGTTAACTAGAGTTAAACAACGAGGATGGCAATTCAACCTGCTTGAATAGAGAGACTTGTAATTGAAGAATATTTCYGTACCTAATAATGGAGCCCAGTCTTATTTTATCTAGGTTTCATTAGCTTGATTCTGTGAAGAATCTGTGAAGATTGGGTTTAACAGCATTTTCTGCAGTTGTATCCTTCTGAAAACTGCGTTTCCTCCTGCATCCGAAAATTCATAAGCCTAACATTTATCTCTAGTATCTTTAATTGSGTTTTAGAAACAAGGAATCTTCTTCTATAGTAAGAGCAAAGATGTTTTCTGTTATATTCTCATACATACCTAGAAATTATTCATAAATGGGGAATAAAAAAAAGAAGGACAAGCTTTCTTGCTCAGTTCAAACTTTGAACAAACTCAAGCTTAGAAACCAAGTCATGGAATAGAGCCAAATTAAATAAACAAAAGAAGAAAAAATTCTTTCAGCACTGACAGAACAAGTTGTTATTCTTACAAATACGTTTGGCAGATGAACAGAATCAAGTTACGGGTGCCTGTCCAGTATCTTTAATCAGTTTAACAGTCTAAAGTTTWAAAGAAAGATAGTACCTGAAATAATTGCTTAATATATTAAATTATCTGTAGATTATGAATAAATTAAGATGTCAACTGTTCGATAATTTTTAGATAGAATTGTATAAAAGTAATGCATGTAATTAAAAAAAATGTGGTACTGAATTAAAATGACACACCTGCCGGCATTGTTAAAGAGACCATTTCATTTTTAACATGTCATAGCCATAATCTATCATGAACACTTTAAAGTTTCAATAGAAATTTTTGTCAGTTGCAATTCCRTTTCACATTCTGCATATTTCTTTAAAAATGCTTTAGCATTTGCACTTAAAGTCTTCCTTTCATCAGCTAGCAGTTACATGGTATCGCAGTGATGTAACATGTGGTGTTGAAGATTTGCATAGCAGATTACCTGCAGTCTCATTACAGATGGGAAACTTATATGAACAATCCTACATGATTTCACTGATCCTACATGAAAAATGAACCATTCTCCTGAGTTTAAGGAATGTAACAATTCTACATGAAGGTCTTAACAACTTTTCAAAATTGCTTCTCTAAAAAAAAAAAAGAAAAGAAACAAGCAAAAGTACAAGAGACAGGTACCCAACTTGCTGAATTTAGCACTTACTCTGTTTTCTACACTAAGAAAAGAACAAAAAACAAACAAAAGAAAAACCTTCCTTCAAAACTTTGGAAATACRAGAGAAAAGTATTCACCCTCACCTGTTTGTTTAAATACTAAATCAGGACACTGCATWAGGTAGCTCACATTTACTGTACAACCAGGAAAACTATTCTAAATCACTGTGACTAATGAAAGTACAGCCTAATACAACCTTGCAAATCATTAGTTCACTATCCCAAGTGTCAGAATTCATTAACATCCAACGCCTGACAAACTCGCCAAGGTCAAAATTGAAGATCCCTCAAGTTTTGTAACATCATATCCAGAAACTCCTGCTTAACGCATGCTGTTGAACACTTTCTTCAGGCTTGAAGGTTATTTCTAATTCAACCACCCACCCCAAATGTCAGATTGTCCCTCTCCTCTCTGTTCTAACATAGCCCACGACCACCTCCAGGCCTCCCTTCCACAATGATTCCATCCCAGCTAATTCACCTCTTCCCTTTGCCTCCCCAAATCCTCAAGCCAGGAAGCAACCTCTGGCTGGCAGTATTTTGCCTCTCAGCTTTGAAGCACCGTGCACTGCATAAGCTACCTCAAAAGCAGGTGGCTGAGTGCAGAAATTCACACGGTAAAATCACTTGCTCCCTGGGCCTGGCTTAGTGTCTTCCCATCAAACGAGCTTTGGGGAAGAAAACCAAACCAAACCACCCTTCCACAGCCCCCCCCCACCCTGACAAGAACTTTAATCACCAAATGTTTTATCAAATTT
The DNA here is from genome assembly GCF_003343005.1 of Rhea americana. NCBI lineage: Eukaryota > Metazoa > Chordata > Aves > Rheiformes > Rheidae > Rhea > Rhea americana. The sequence continues at coordinate 4,212,119 of NW_028186557.1, forward strand.
TGAAATGCCAGCACATCACTAATAATTTTCAAAGATTTTCATCTATGGTGCTGCACAACCCCCCCCCTTTTTTTTTCCAGAAGTCAATTTTCATACCCATAAAGTCTTTGAAAAGTACTACAGCACTTTGAAAAATGTTATACTGAAATAAACATTTATCAGATTGTATGTCACAAATTATTCAGAATTGAATACTTACTGCATCTTCCCATAATAAGATTGAAGGAAAGTTTCCAAGCAGCCTTCAAAAGTGTTCTAACCACACCCACAGATACCTATTCATGTTTTAATAATCATATTCTGAGCAAGTTTCACAAAAATAATATTTTTCAATCGCAGCCCATTCTATTTCAAGTACCAGCATCTTGTTTCATCCTGCTACTGATTTATTAGAGGATGCAGGAAAAAAAAAAGAAAAAAAAACAACTTAAGAGCAGAGATAATTTAACTATGTACAAACCTCACGGACACAAGCTACTCTGATGCACTGCTTCGTATCTGGTCAGCTAGGCATCAATCACATTGCTAGAAACTGCTCTCCCAACAACTGTTGTAAAATCTGGTGAGGGGAAGTCTGTCAGCTCTGTCAGGGAGAGTCTTAAGTAATGGCTAGGTAGATTTTTCAAATGCTGATCATGATCAAAAATTTTTCTGCAGTCCATTGGGAGGTTCAAGTCGCCAACATTGTTATTGTTGTACCACATATGCCTAAACTTTGTGGCAAAGAATAAAAGAAAACCTGAAGACATTTGCTGTTTGGCTGCAGATAACCTCTATTTTATGTTGTTCTTTTTTCTGTTTATCAAATTGGTATTGAAATGCCTCTGATGACCAGTGTAAGAAGCCAGAAACACACTCTGTTTGTGCTCCAAGCTGCCTGGACATATGAGGCTTCATCTCAAAAATTTTAACAGTGCCAGCAGAATCTAAGCTCAGGCAAAAGCTCCCCCAAAAGCAGGGCATACTTAGTTCAGAAACATCATCCCACAAAAACAGTTACACAGTTTCCAAACTGAAATATGCCTGCCCTCGTCCAGCACACACTTCAAGAAGCTTGGATTGAGGTATATTTGATTAAATAGGGATAGCACTTGTCTTTGAAAAATGCCTTACAAATTTAGTATAAAGCTTTTACACAGCACCACAGATGAAAATCTATGACTTAATGAGGTCTTAGTGAACAGTAGCCTGCAGTCCCTATCACATTTATTTCATTTTTACAAAGACATAAAACAATAAGAAGAGCTCTTGGGCTCATGTTAAAGCAGTGGAAAAAAGAACAGGGGAGATCATTATGTGTATACCAGTTAGATGGTTCAATTTAGAAATGAAGTTATATGAGAAGTAGTACACATACACATGCATACATAATGAGGTTTTAGAACTCTGGTGGCTGGGGATAGAAAAATCTAGTTCCACTACCAACTTCTCTAATGATAGTGGGCACTTCTCTGCATCTCAGTTCTCTTGTTGTAATGTTAAGATAACAGTACTTACAGTGATATTCTTCAGTTTAAAATCTTGGATACTTAACAATGGCAAATGATTTCAAGACCACAAAAGAAAGCAATGGGGAAGAAACCCTTTTCTCCATTAATTCACAGTAGCAAGTAGTAAAATGGGTTAGGGTAAAGTGTATTACTTATGATGATATATATGACATTATTATGATATATGATGACAAGTATAAAGACAACACAAGATAAAACAAAGAACCTAGAGAACAAGCATAGAAGTATCAAACTGCACTACACTGTCTGAGTACAACCTAGGTTACAGAAAAGACATCCGTAAATGGAAGTATGAAGGGATCTGGAGGGAAGAATAAACATCTCAAACTACTTCCTGAAGTTAGAACACATACAGGTATTCTGCAGAAGGGATATCTCAACTAATGGGAAAATAAACAAAGTAGAGTATGTGCCAAGAAGCCTTGTAACAAAAATTGTAGTTTTGCATGAAAAACTTCACCACACCGTAGTATGATAATTGAGGGAGTAATTTAAACAGGAAAACAAAGAGATCAAAGGATCACTAAGTATAACACATTGAAGTGACACCATTCATTTATTAGAAAGAAGTTAACAATTCCATTGTACCAAGCAGATGAAAGAGTTAAAGGAATAGATAACTGGATTAGGGAGAATGGATGTAAGGAGAGTTTCTCACAAGCTAAATGTGGCACATTAAGATAGTTGCTTCATATATACTCTCCTCCAACCCTCTCAAAAAAAAGTAGGGACTGTAATGTAGTAGGAGGAGAGACTAATAATATATAGGTCAGAGAAAGTTTAAAAATGACTGAATCATTGGTAAAGAAGTTTTCACTAACATGCTAAATCATTATACAGTTCTGTCAGTGCTATCTAATATGCCTATGCACTGCCTTAGGACTTGCTGAGATGACATAATCTGATRACTTGCYGTGATAAAATCATATTCTGCAGTATTATAGCACTATTCCAGTATCATCTCGTATTCTGGAAGTATCACATACAACATGCAAGTTACACTGGTTCAATTGCATCTTTGAACTGGAGTCTTCAGAGGAGAACGTACCTACTCCTGAAGGCTGGTGTAGCTTTGCAAAGCAAAACAAAACCTGAAGCACTGAATTTGAACACTTATGACAAATTTAGAAAATCCTTCTGTTTGTGCTATATAGGTTTTTTTTTGAGGTTATCTTTTCTTTATAATAGACAGAAAAGCTGCTTACCAATATGATTTCCACCAAAAAACCTTGTAGGACTAAAGAAAAATCTGTAAAACAAATCTACGTATAGGAGAACACAAACCATTTACATTATATCTCAAACAAGTTTTTGATTATAAAAAATCTTACCTCATCACAATCTCCTTCAACCATAGCATAAATAGCTTTCTTAACCAAGTTTGTACCTGAAATTTAGATTTGAATATGTGTCAACACAGTTGCAATGCAAAAGATACTTATTTATACAAAGCTAGTAATTGGGCTATACATATGACAACACCTAGGGGAGGAGAGAAAAAAAAGAATTTGCAGTCAAGTTGCAGTCTCAACTTTGAACATTAAAATCACCAGCAGAGCTATCCAGAGACTCGAGCCTGAATGCAAGATTCTTTTAATGCAAGAATATTAAAACCAGGCTTCTATGTTTAATATAGTGTTATATATAGCCTTCCAAGATGTGATTCATTCCTTTTTGTTGCATTTAAAGTCAATCTGTTGGCATGTACTTGAAGAACATTCATCTTCCAAGGGAATTTCCTCTTACTAAAATAAATACTTCTATTAGTAACAGAACTTATGAAACCACTTTTCTTGTGGCTCCCTCCCATTTGGTTTTGCTGGTATCTGACAGTATGGTTGAAGCCCATCCCTTCCCCTCAGTCGAGCATTAATTTAATTCTTTATCAGTATTTTTCATCCATTTCACAACAGATCTACAAATGTAATATCCCTACCTGTCTGTAGAATTGGGGTGAAATTGAAAGTTGATTTCAAAGTTATTAGTGGAAAAAACTGCTGTTCAGTGAAATTGCATAAATCTCACTTCCATAAGAAGGCTAAGGAAAAGGAAAAAAAACCCCAAGGAATCTAGAGATTGTTTTAAAGATTTCTCAAAATTTTATCAATTAAGATTTTTATTTCAACATATGATAAAACCATACTATATATAAAACAAGTCTTCAGATTAATACTACGTATTTTAAAGAGTAAGGTAGTRAAAGCAGGGAAAGAATCAACATTTATACTATGTTAAAGTAAGCAAAACTTTAAATATAAATTCTATTTATATAATTCTAAAATTATGAATTGACTAAAGAGAGGGAGAAACCTTGCAGAGATATTCACAAGAACAGCATTTGTTCTTATTTACTTATGAATCCAAACACCTGCAATTAAATTATGGCAGGCTCCTTCATGACTCAGCTAAAGAGAAAGGAAAGCGCTATTTCTCTGCCTTCTTCCCTATGCTCCACTAGCAAAATCTCAAATGGCTTCCAAACTGTATTGAAAAAAAAATATTCCCACATGCTTGACTAGTCATGATAATAATTAGCGCTACTAGTGGTTTTTTCTGTTTTTGTTTTTTGAAGAGGAGAACAAACACACTGGTAGCATTCTCTAACATATCCCCTATTTTTCCACTGCAAGTCTGCCTTTAATCATAGAGTATGAACAMTTGAGTGTGAGTGGTGAAGCACACTTCCAGCCTTTAAAGCTGACATTTACATTTTAAGCTAAAATATATGTATGTATCTTAGAAAATGAAGGAAACTTCACAATAACCAACTCAAAAGAACAGATCTTTAATCAAGCCAAAGATAAGTGGGGGTTGGAAGGAAAAGCAAAAACAAAAAAACCCACCTACAAAACACCACCTCGTGTTCAGGCAAAACTGACTAACAAAGGAGAGCAAACCACCTGCCAAGAGTGGTTTCCTTCACCAAGTAACTTCTGAGTAAAACACTTTTCAGTTTYGGTCATTCAAGAATTAATACACAACTAATCTTTTTGCAGGTTATACATAGTTCATTGCTGTATTAAATCTTCTTTATGGGCATAACTGACAGGGAAAAGCCAGAGGATAAATTCACTGAAAATAAATGGCCTGAACACTTCATGGAAATAAAACGATGAGGGCACATATAAGGATGCAAAATAATTCCTGTACTTATTTGGTATTGATAATTTGCAGGGGTAAGGGATTGCTGATGGCCTCTCTTTTCATCCTGATCACATCCGAGATGTAAATCTGACATGGCATGAACATTCCAGGTTATAATTAAAAACCAAATCAAACCAAAAAACGTACCACGCTGAGGAGCATGCGTCAGAGCAAGGCAGGGATGACAGTGAGTGACAACAGACAAACCACCAAATTTAGCAGTCTACTTTTGCATAAATCTTTATTACAGCTACCCCAACAAACTATAGGATTTGTAAGTTTTTTTTTTTTGTTTGTTTGTTTTAAACAAAAAGCTATTCTTACCAATTCCTTTTCTTCTGTATTTGGAATCCACTGCTAACATGGCTATATAACCTCTGCGGAACATCTTTTTGTGCATATCCAGCTTGCAGACGATGGCACCTACACACTCCTCACCTACCATGGCCTTAAAGACAAACATATATGCATGCATTCTCAGTTTTTGATTTACAATGCTATACAAAAAAAACCCACCCCACACAACAGTGCAATTTAAATGAAACATCCATACAAACCTGCCTGCACAAAGCTATAAAAAAGACTACGTAAGTTTTAAATACATCTCCAAAATAAAAATAAGATTAAAGTTCTTATTCCTGTATTATTTTCACATAAAGTTACAATCTGTTGAAAAACAGTAAGTTATCCTCTACAGAATCACAGTATTAYTCCATGAAGTTTAAGTGCAAGAACATGTGGTTGAGGGTGGGGGGAGGAGGAGAACAGGTTAAGGCATAAATCATATTCTTTCATGTGGGCTGCCAAAAAATCCATTTCTGTTTTATAATGATCTCAATTTYGTATACAAGGGCTGTAGCAGATAACGTGCTTGATTTGGCCTGGTGTTAACGTTAAGTCCATAATGGGTSAGAGTAAAATGCTTTTACATTTAGTCTTTGGTAACTGTCACTTTTAGCCAGATAATATCCAAAGCAAAGACAAAAAAGCATGTAGTTTCACACATCTCAACTGTTCAGAGATTTTCAGTTAAGAGCCATGCACTTGATGGTTAATCCCAATGACAGTGTCACAAGAAGTACGGTCAAGGAGACCAAGCTGTTCTGAAACATTAAAACAAACAGAACAAAGCAAAAACTCTTCCCAAACACTTATCAAACCACTTGCATAACAGCTGTATTCACCTGAAACGTTACCATGAAATACACTGGTATTCGCTCGAAATGTTACCATGAAATACACTGGAGAACAAGTGGAAGAACAACCAAATCATATGTTAACTGAAGGATTAGGCAGTAAGAGAGATCGATGACATTATAACCTGCAGCACTAAAAGTGAATAACGCAGAGAACAGAGGCTAGTGTCCAAGGAGAGCACAAACCACTATTCATTCAGGGAAAGACAGATTAAAAAAAAAAAAAAAAAAAAGCAGCTCACAATTGTACATATGGGTGTGTAAATGGATCCACAGAACTCTGAACGAGACTTGTATTTGCAGGAGAAACTAGCCTTCAGCTCACACATAGCTCTTAAACTGGAACTGGAGCACATGACTGGCACAAGCGTGTGCTGGCACAAGCTCTTCTGGATAATCCAAATTCACAGCAGTTAAGATAAGTCAGACCAAAAAGGACTTGCCAAAGCCGATGTAAGCAGACCTCAGAGGCCCACCTGCACACCGTTTGCAGTGCTTGCTTCTCCAGAGTCTGTGGTACATACAACATTTTGCGGATTTCTGCATGCAGCTTGTAGGACAAGAAGGCCCACTCTCACTCTGTGGGCAGAAGACTCATTTATATAGATTATGCTGCAGRCACAGAGTCAGAGTTTTGCTCTGAGACAAATAATGGTATAACACCTCCTTCTGAACGGGGATTATCAGCAGAGTTAGTGATCAACCAGGAGCCCCAACCAAAGGTGAAATGAAGCAGCTCAAAACAAATGAGCTGCAGTTTAAAAACACTATGATATAGTGTGAGCCCCCAAATAACTTCTAATAGTGTCTAAGCTTATCAAGCAAGTATAATTACTGCTAAGTCTTTGTCAGGAACTTAAACTGTACTAACAGTATCCAAGAACTCCAAACAATCTAAAACAAGTAGTTTCTTTTTTTAAAAAAAAAAAAAAAGAAAAACAAAAACAAAACCCCCAAAACAAAGCATGATCTCAGTGAACTGAAATACACCGCTTCTAAACAGTTTTTTGTTTGTCCTAAAACACAGTTTATTTCAAAGAAAAAATAAAAAAAAAATGTATTCATATACTAAAACGGTGTACGCAAAGTGTCAGTCAAGGCAAATTTTGTTCCTCAGTTCAGACCTGAGAAAAAAACAGGGAGTTAAATAACGAGTATCATCAGACTGTTCATAACACTGCTATAATTATGCATAGTACCTAGATGTAATCTTACACCTCGCTTAAAAAAGGAGCACACCAAACTAACGTGTTATAGTTATGCTTTGCCCTGAAGTGAACATGTGCAAATTGTTGATCATAACAGTCACGTGAAGAATTATATATAAATTTTTACACACTTCGAGAGTAGTAACATTCTAGTCATTATAGATCTGTGTTTTCTTGGTTAACAGTTTTAAAACAGTTATTTTCCTATATCACATATTTAAAACACCATATGAGCAGCAAAGAATTTTTGTTTCAGTGATCAAAGTAAATAAACACTCAATGATTTTGCGGCTGTTGCCAGACAGTTGCATAAAGTATCGCTTTGCTACCAGTTCCTTGAACACCTAGGAATCTATTTCTGTGTCTTTAGGCAAGTAGGTCTGCCTGTTAATTTATAGATATTCTACTTACATAGGGAATGCAGCATCTGTCCCTTAATTTGAGTTCTTCTTTTCCCCTTCCTTTCCCCTTCTCTCCAACTTCATCTAAAGCTGAAAATGAACCTAAAATGTAATGTAAAACTGGATAATTTAACTCCTTGGGGAAGGTTAAACAGCCTAAACGAAAACACACTGAAGTTGGAAATGGGGGGAGGGAAGAGAAAAAGTAGTTCCCATATAACATCATTTATGAAAGGTCATTATGGGCCAAAAGATTCTCTTTTCAAGTACATGAGAGTACTTCTAAACACAGAAGTCTCTACGGAGAGAATCTGGCCCAAGTTACTGAGTATTATATACTATAAGCACTATGGAATAYTGTAAGACTTACTTCAAGTCTAAGCCTTCAGCAGAATTAACATACTTTGAATTCAAATTCAGTATTTGTATTACTTGGTTCTTAAGTAGAAGTTTAGATGCTTAAAACAAACAAGATTACAGTATCTTCATATTCCAACCATGCATTACTAAGGAGTCAGCACAAAAACTTTTATCCATCAGCATGAACATTACCTTTCAAAAAAAATAAATCAATTGGTATTCGTTTCATTAGCAAAGATAGCATTAAAATTGGCAGCCACAGGCTAGCTTTGCACTTCACACTCCTGTCATATTTATTCTCATTTAAAGAAGATTAAAACAATCAATTAGCCCCTACAGGAGAAATACTTTATGAATCAAATGCAGTAGGATTTGTATTCTTACAATACAGCTCCACTCACACATGCACCAAATTCCATTCTGAAGTGTCACAGAAATGGACCTGTATGAATACTTTGGTTTACATTTGTTGATCATGTTAATGAATGCCAACAGAGAATACATTTAGGCTACAGCCACTAGCCTAAAGTCTGACAGTTAAGTCAGATCTGCACAACAGCAGGCAAATCACTAAGTCACTACCTCTGTTTCCAGTCGAGGAAACTGGATGCTTGTAATTGCTTCCTGTGCAAGGGCATGGTCAGAGTAACTACAGTAGTAGTTGTTAAATACTCAGGTGTAGTTGAGTGAGTAGTTTGTAGTTTTCACAAAGCCTCTGACAGTGAGAAGTAGCACAGCAAGCCTCTCTCTGACACTGTGATCATTCTTAAGAGGAAACTGGAATACACAGAGGAGTCACAGCAGTTCACAAACTGAAAATGGATGTTACAGAATTTATTCTTAACTCTGCCATGAGGCTATTATAATGTTTTGCCAGTTTCCTGGCTTCTCTGGTTCTTCTTTTATGCACCAAGTTCTTCACAACTGAAAAAAAAAAAGATGTCTTACAAGGCTTAATTTCTACATGAAGGATGCTGAGTCTTGAATAAAATCCAATTTAAAAAAAAGGCAAGTATTAGTAGAAAACAAGATCTTAACTGCAGTCATTTAGGATTTACAACACATTTAAGACCACTTACATGGAATTAATAGGTTATTTTTAAACTTGTCAAAGTTTAAATTATAATAGCTACTATTGCCAGTGGCAAAGTTAAGAACCTAATAAAAGCACGGATTTTCCAGATTTTTCTTAAAAGGGAGCTGAGCAGTGCAGTGTGGTGAGTTACAAGAGAGGCTACAACACTCGGCCAGAACTCTGCTTTTATTACATCCTGTCCAACTCAAACTTCAGAACAGAGCAAGGTTTCCCAAGCTCACCTCTTCCAGACTAATGTATTTTGAAAACAAATTTCCAAATATTTAATATATTAGTTCTAAATGGAAGGAGTGCTATAACTCCAACAGTACTAGGACTAGAAGGTACAAAAAGACTTTGAAAGGAATCTACAGCTTTGAATATGCACTTACAATTAATACACAAAGCTGTTGTGCTGTTTAAATACATTTCATATGAAAAAGAAAGCTTTGCTCTGTCATTTTTTTGAGTGATAAATGGTCATACTACTTCATTTGAAGAGAAACTGGACCGAGTTCCTAGGAACAAATAAAAAGCAAGAGTTTACAGAGCATCTATACCTTAGCACACAGTGGGAACCTGTTCTTCCAAAGACAGATGAAATCCAAGTTTAAGCAGACAGCTGAAGCTTATGAAGCAGCAGCTTATTACCTTGCAACAGCCCAGTTAGTAATGCTGCAACATCAGAATTGAGTATCAAGAACTTTCAGCTTGTAACCTCAAAAGTCAGGAAGAYAGTTTTACAGATGAATTTGATGTTAGAATGAATGTTTTTTGAAAATTCCTAATATCTGCAGTTCCTTTTAAAGTAGAAAATGAATTTGTTTTTTAAGCATACAGGAAGTAGTCTGATAGAGAAAGCTAGTGACTAGCTAGAGCTGGTCCTACGCCTTTTCTCCAGCTGCCCATTCTCATTTCTTCGTTTGCATCAACACTGGCACCATGCATGTGTGCGTATGCACTTATGACCATTACTTTACTCTTTTGGGGGTAGTGGGTACAGCTCGCTTAGCTTCCCAAATCAGATAAACACAAAAGCTTAAGACAAGAGAAGAAGAGGTGGCTGACAAGAAAGGAAGAGCAAGCACCTCTTTYGGTCGCATTAGCCACTAGAATGACCCTACAGTTTAGAAGGCCARGCCAGAACTCCTGAAATTTCAAATCTGCTAGATCATCATCCACAGGAATAGTGTTAATAATGCCCCCTAAAAAGAGTTCTGCATTGTCAAGTACCCAAAATGCTACAAAGGAAAATTATGGCTTTTAAGACAATTTACCAAATGCACCATCATGAAACAACTGCTGATCATTTAAGGAAAACACACATCTGTCTTCAAATTTAGTTGGTGTTAGTRCTTATCCCTCATACTAGTGAAAATGTGAAAGGAGAACATGCCCATGACAGTGTTATAAAGATGGTGGAGTATGTATTGAAAGACTTCACCAAAGTTCACCATTACCACTTCTTAAAAGAATCGATAGAACCCCTACAGGTATTTTTTCCCACATACAATCGAGTTACAGTCTGATTCCTTCCCAAAACCAAACCAAAACCATAGGGTTTTAATGGCAAACAATTTGCGAGATCAGCTACTATTTTTTTTTTTTTAATCATTGTCCTGACACTGTTCTTGCTAATTGGAATATATAGCCCCTGACTGAAGATAAATATTTTAAGATACTTTTTAGAGAAAGGTAGCCTAGGAATTCATTAGCTGTAGAAACAAATCAATTTCCATAGAAGAGAAGAGGTTTTAAAGATTACAAGAAAAATCTCTAAAAACAAACGTCAAAAATACTAAAACCAGTCACAAAAGTCCATCAATTTTGACCCAACATATTGCAAAAGTTTCAGATTGTATGTAAAACAATTTGAGAATTCCTTTAGACATATGTAGCCATATATCCTTCTCTACAGTTTTGTGCACGTTACATTGTTCTGCACTTCATAAAAGTGGCAAATCTGAGYAGCTTTGCAGAGTTCAGTAAAAGTTTTGTTGATTCAAGGCTACTAAAAAAATTGGATGTTACTAGAAAATAAGCTTGAGATCTTTTCCTTGAGTGAAAAGATGCTCTTTGCATGCACTTGTTTTAAAAACAACTATTAAAAATCAAATATTTTAGCGCTCTGTCAAACAACTTGCCATTGACCTTTTCATGACCAAAAAAAAAAATAAAGATCTAAAGACTACAAAGATGCATTGTGATCTTATAGCAGCCAACATATCCTTGGCATTACCAACAATATACTTAATGTACATTTGGGACATTTGTAGCTCACAAGCATTTCTTTTCAGCATGAGTTTAATCACACAGCTAGAATAGGCTCAATGCTTGAAAAATATAGCTCTGCTCCAGTTAGCATGCTTGTAGTTAATAACATAATGGCAATCATGAATTTACATTGAACAGTGTTTTCATATAATTCTATAATTTTGTTTTTGTTCCAGAAGGTAATATTTTTCTCAACTTCCTATAATCCTACTGTATTCTCTCCTTAGGGTTTTAAGGAGCACAATTCTGAAAATCCTCCTATATATAAATCATATAAATCCTGCTATAAATTATACTAGATCCTAAAACAAAAACAGTCAGGAAGTTTAAGGCCAGATGGATTCCATTAGCCTAACCTCCTGTACTCATATCCTATTAAACTGAGATACTCCTGAGTTGAAGGGTATCTTGGCTCCAGCTAAAGCGTATCATTCAGAAAGGTGTCCAGCCTTGATTAAAGCATCAAGAGAGAAAAATGTATCATTTACCTTAGCAAGGAAGTAYCATACACTCCCATAAGTGTTCTGTGTTAGAGATATAAATTTTCCTATGAGCAAGATCACACACAGCCAAGGACCCATCTTGTACATACACCCCTCAGGCCAATTTGCACTCAGTTTCATATATCTGTGGATGTATTAGCATCCTAACAGCATGTGTTTTAACTGAGATGCAAGTTCTGAAACCGCCCAAGAGTTGCTCTTCCATAAAGAGTACCAAACATTGATACGAGTTTTTAACGCAGCCTTTCTAAATCTTTTCAATAGTACAGTATGGAGACTATGAAACTAAACGTCATTAATACTACATAGCAGTTTAAGCAATATGAAAATTTCTGTACACTYCATATACACTATCACAATTGTACAAAGCAATACGGTTGTAATTGTCTTTTTTTTTAGGGTAAGCTAGCAAATCAAGGAGTCTACAAAACCCTTAACACTGTCTCACCACTTACCACTTAACGTTTGTATGCTAGCCTTGTTGAAGTCTGCTTCAAAACCATTGTGCAAGAATTACTAAGCATTCAAAAGACTAACGGGCTAAATACTCTTTTTAAAGAAAATAAAAACATAGAAACTGAGACAGAACAATAAAAATGACCAAACCAAGGTTAGAACCCTTGAGTTCCTAGACATCAGCCCTGTCTTCAAACTCTTTCATCACCATTCAGAACATCTATTCATGAATGTACGAACTTCAGGCATATACTTTATACAGGCACAGGTGGTGAGGGCAATTCATTAGTGATCAGTGCTTCCAGAAAAGCTTGTCCTTTCCCCTTAYCCATAAAAAGAATATTATAAGTATTTCCACAAACATCACCCTTTTAATCCTCCCCTCCCCAGGCCCAAACCACTCCYGATTCCTGCCACTCCACGTACTTACCAAAAAGCAAAGTTGTGGCCAGTTGTGGATAAAATACCTATATGTATAAATGGAGTAGGGTTCAGACAGATCTTTGGTGATCAGTCTCATGATATCGGGCATCTGCAGCTCTGACTCATATCGGACGTATCGTATCGTTAGGTCCTCCTCGGGCTGAGAGTCCGTTCCCGAGCCTTTCAAACTGCAGGCTGCTGCTAAGGACCTGGAGATTAGCAGCAGGGACTCCTCCTCCTCCTCCTCCCCGCCTTCATCCCCCTCCTCCTGCTCTTCTTCCTCCAAGCCAGTCCCTCCTGCCAGTCCATTGCGGGCTGCACTCTTAGCAGCAGTTGTAGTTGTGGCAGCAGGCTGGCTCCTGTCCCCTGTTGCTGCTGGGGGAGAAGGAGGAGGAGGAGGAGGAGAGGGTGCAGTCCTTCCCTGGGGAGCGAGGTGGTTGGTAAGGGAGGTCGAGCACGGTGCTGCGGCCGGGGGCGACGACTGCTGCTGCTGTCCGGAGCCCATTGTTTTGCTGGCTCGCTTGTTCTCCAGCCCCTCGGGGGCTACCCCGGCCTCCGAGCTGAGGATCTTGCCCTTGAGAGAGGCCCGGAGGTGCCGCAGCTCGGGGCTGATGAGGCCGTTGAGCTGGTGGTTGTGGTGCGGGGGGTGGTGGTGGTGGAGGCGGTGCTGCTGCTGCTGCCCCCCCTTGCCGCCGTCACCTCCTCCTCGCTGCTGCTGCTGCTCCCGTCCGCCCGCGAGTCCCTCCTCTTCCTCCTCCTCTTCGGCCTCCTCGTCCTGGGCCCCGGTGCAGGCGGCGGCGGCAGCGAAGGAGGTGGAAGAGGAGGAGGAGGAAGAAGCGGCCCCCCCTCCTCCTCCTCCTCCGGGGAAGGGAGAGAGCGTGTCCCCCTGCAGGGAGAGGACGCTGCTAGGCCCCGGCGGTACCTCGGCCATATCCTACGGGAGAGACCGACACAAAACCCGCCGAGGAGGCGGCCGTCAGGCGAGGCGGGGAGGGCGGCGGCGGCCTCACGGGCCGCGGTGGGGGTGGGGGGGGCACGAACAAAGGCAGAGACAGGGCCCGCGCCCCGCCTCGCCGCCTCGCCG
>NW_028186557.1:4226253-4229026 GCF_003343005.1 Rhea americana
GCGGCCTTGGCCCTCGCCGCCGGCGCTGGCGCTTCGTTTTCCAGTATCGCCAGCCCCGAGCGTGGAAAAGCGACGGCCGCGGGCAGCGCGGAGCCGAGGGACAGGCAGGGCAGGGCAGGGCAGAGGCACTAGCGGTAGCTCTTCACTGAAAAGTAGCGTGAGAAACCTCCCCAGAGAGGGGGAATGAGGTTCCTCGTGCTGCTTCTTGGGTGCTTCCGARGGGCCTGCGACTGCAGCAACGTTGTTCAGTTGGTTGCATGGAAAGAGCTGCAAAAATTTGAAGAATGCAGTAATTACTGCACTGCAGTAATCAAGTCCTTGACAGTGTTTATACTGCCAAGACTATTAACAAGCACGTTCCCCTCAAAATACAGAGGAAACTGTGCTGCTTCCTCTTCACACAAGGAAGCTCTGCCGGCTGGTTGCACATAAAACTCGTTTTTCTTCTGCTACAGTTACTTTTCAGGGAAGTGACAAGTCTGGACTTAAAGGAAAATCTAATTACCTCTACACATGTCCCAACAAGGTTCTTTAATTAGGGTGAAAATAAACCTTGGGAGTTTCAGACTTCCGTTTATGAATTGCTGCRTTCTGAAGTAAAGTAGGAGAAAAGGCAAACATCTGACTGAAAGTGAATGAATTAAAATGCTTTTCAGGCACCAAAGGACTTTTATGGGCCTGATCTGAACTGCCCTGGTGCATTGGCAGAGCGGTTAAGTTCACTGTTCCCTGGTAGTTTAAACAGAAAGAGCAAACAAATGTCAGCGTAGTAACGGCCTAAATTCAGCTCTCGTTTACTATGTTGCAGTAGTGTGATAGGAAGTGTCTGAGCCTGCCTGTTACAGTGATATCCGTGTTAGGAAGATAACCCAGCACCAGCAAAAATTGTTATATAGGGAGAAAATGGTATAGCTGTTATCATAAGAACARACTGTGTTACTGCAAGGAGGTCACAGGTACCATGGAAAAAAGCCTCTTCTGAGCTTTCTGACAGTACTGCAAACATTTTCTGTTCCACTTCAAGTACCTGTTGAAGCAYGTCCAAACTCAGAAGGTGCTAGTTCCGATGTTGCTCTTAACAGTTCTGCCAAAGGTAGACGTAGGCAATGCAGACACCTCTGTCGGAGCTAGTCGCCTGAGATTCCCCTTAACAGTCATGGGGAGGAAAAGGCACTTTTGTGGTGGGATTCAGCTCATCCTAAACGAGATTTCCAAAGCGGGTCAGATGAATTGTGTCTTGGAGATGCCATCATCCTATTAAAYAAGGGACCTCAGCCTAACTAGTTCATTTGAGACAGGCACCTCATCTGTCACTATCTGAAGTTAGGCGAGAGGTGTCCTAGAACTACTGTTGATAACGTTCTCAGTGTGGAAGGCTACTCTCTCTCTCATTTGTCTTATTTCTTACTTGCATTACGATGAGAAGAAAGAAACTAGCTGCTTTCTAAATGGACATTCTGAACTAAAGTGGCACTATGTCATTTAATAGCTTTAATAGCATTTTTGTTCCTTAGATTTCTCTATTTTTTAAACTTCAGCAGCCATGAGCACCTCATGCTGTTGCAATCCACTCCTTCTTCTGAAGCTGGGATGGGGTTTGAACACAAGTCTTATTGTCTTTCTAGTTTATTGTTCTCTGTGACCTTGGGGGTTTCTATGGCTAATTCATTTATTAAGAAACAATACACACTTAGGGAACTGTTCCTATATAGTTCTGTTATCTCTGAAAAGAAAGGGAGCTATTTACGGCCTCTCTTCTTTTTTTCCTTAGGCATTAAAGGGAAGTACCTGGTCACTGAATCAGCTCTGCAGTTACTCTGCATTATATTTCAGCTCCAGGAAACCTACATGGAAAACAGACGTCTAAGCATGTTGTGTGCCCTGCCAAAATATCAAACATCACAGCTGCATCAAAAATAAGGATGTTGAGTTGTRCACAGAATATCGAGCTGTCCTTACTCAGGGGAAACAAACAATAGGAGCAGGTCAATGTTTAACAAAGAAAGAACCTGAGCTAAAATCTCCCCAGCACTGCACTGGCCGCACTAGCTGACCTATGATTTTTTCAGAGCCAAGCAATGAACTTGTCATTCAATTAAAGCTTGATTTCTGTCCTCTGCACCTCAAATTAATACGATGTGATAGGAAAAAAGTGTAAGTGTATCTAGAATTTCTACACCTAACTGTATTTAGAGAAGAAGTGCAACATGTGCTGGCATAGGGGGAAATAGCAGATCTGTCTGAGCTCCTGAAATAGCAAATAGAGAATCATATATATCAAATTATATAAGGTTATAATCACAGTAAAAGAGGAATTCGGTAAACCAAAATGTATGTGTACATATCAAATGTTATTCAGTTCCCACTGAGCAGACTGTCTGTTTAAATGGTAGGCTTTGCGCTGCTCAGAAAGGGAACCTTCGTGTAAAACAGTCCATCTGGAAAAACTGTGGTTTAGAAAGAGTGCTGTAACAAGAGAAATCACAAGGGGGTRGTGTTGGACAGCACTCTAGCCTCTGAAATTCCCACAACGGTGACCGTGTGCCATAAACCAAGTTTATTTTACCAGAAGAACACACAAAAATCACTRCATCTTTTCTGAGAGCAGTCTCTGGAGATATGACATTTGTCTCCATGCAAGACAGAGACTTGTAGTGGCAAGATCAGTACACCAGTGCAGTGCAATTGCCATCTTCACCTTTGTAGCTACGTTGAAATCAAGTGTGAAATGGCAATGAGAGAAATTTGGGAGATGTAAAAAAACAAATCAAAA
>NW_028186557.1:4229071-4265399 GCF_003343005.1 Rhea americana
AAAAAACCCCAGAGATTTGTGAAGGATGAATCAACCATGACAATATTTATTCCATTTCTGGCTCTTACATTTCTACTGCAGGTGAAACTATCTGAGGCCTTGAGAACTAAAACTGGCTTCTCTTACCCATACGTACTCTCTATGGGAGGAGAAAATCATGGCTCAACGGGAGGGGTAAGAGATGTGGTCAGTAAGCACATTCAAGAATGCTCTTTCTAGTAAGGAACTCTTGAGCCTTTTAGGAAGAGGTTTTTCTGTCTTTGCTACTCTGCCAAGACTCCTGTGCTGTTAGAGGTCTCACTTCTCCCAGTCTCGTGGGGACACAGCAGCCTTCTCTGGTATTGAAAGAAACCACAGAAGGGGCAGAAGGAATCCCCCTGCTTTTATGTTGCACCAGGGCTTTATGTGTATTTAGAAAACAAGGGAAAATGTATGTAAGAGTGGAGATGTTTATTTAGAGATGATTTCGTAGAAGAGCATTGATCCCACTGTGCCTAGCAAATGGCCTGGTAAGCCGATGAGGAATGATAGATTTAAAATGATGTGTTTCATGGCAGACAGCCAGGGATAGCTCCTCTCTTTCAAACCCTTTATCGAAAAAGTATGGAGAAGGAAGCAAGGAGGGAAGCTGCAAACATGATGTGCTTGAAAAGTCACTGTAAAGTTAAATTTGGTAGCTAAGATCTCAGCTATTGCCTATAGGCCCAACTCCACAGAAAACAATCCCTGGCAAGAAGGGAAAGTGCTGTGAGACTTAGGCGTGTTTGGCTTTCTCACCCGACTTGCTGCTTGTTCCATCATTGTTGGGTGCTCTCGTTATTGCACAAGGAGATATTTTAACTTGAGCAAGTCAATATGTTGATCTGCTTGCATGAACTACTCACCCACACACACCCATCCCACTTTATTGTGTGGAAGGAGCATACTGGCAGGAAATTCAGGCATACTTTCTTGCAATAACACCAGTCAGCAGTTTTAAGCTCAGACCACTTGAGTCGAGTTTGTTTTACAGCTGTCAAACAAAAGAAAATGTGGTTACAGTATWTTTAAAAATCATGTGACTCTGTGTCCTTTTAAGCTTGCTTACTGAAATCTATACAATAGGCACTATATTTACGTTTTACCATATTTAATAACTCTGAAGTTAGGGAAGCAAATTTTTAAAAACTCTGAGCTTCCATTAAAGCCAATGAGAAATTTCTTATTTACTTCAGCAGAAACAGAGGCAGACCAACACTAGAGTCCTTTGAAAAACCAAGTAATAATGTACCTAAAACTGTTTAACATATGATTTAACRTATTTAAATTCATTAAAGTATGGTAATATTTTTAGAAGGTCCTCTGCTAGTTGCTGTTTTTCTTTTGCTGATAGACTCTCTATGGTAAGATATATTAAGGGGAATAAATACCTTTAAAAACTGTGGTGGATGAAGGAGATCATGGAAGCTTATTAAAGAGAGAGAGGATGGAAGGAGGAGCTAAGGAATTATGGACATATCAGCTTATATTCAATTTTGTGAAAAATAACTGGAGCAAATAATCAAATAATTTGTAATCATTTAAGAGAAAACAAGGAGATTAGTGACAGTCAATATGGATTTGTAAAGAACAAATCATGTCAAACCAATCTCATTTCCTTCCATGACAGGGTAGCAGGCTCTGAGACAGAGGAGAAACAGTGCAAATCGTAYGTTTTGACATTAGTAAGACCTTTGACAGGATATTCTCGTGGGCAGACCAAGGGAACGTGGTATATTTGAAATTATTAAAGGGCGAGTATAGAGCATTTCAGAGAATAATTCTCTGTGGTTCACTGTTAAAACGTAAAACATTGTGTGAGAGCCTGTGTATTATTCAATATTTTTGGTGGATGAGAAAGAATACTTGTTACTTTTGGAGACAAAGCCGTGCAAGAATGGACTGCACAGACATAGCAGGGACAGAATTCCAAAGGATCCTGACAAAGTGGAAATACAGTCTGAAAGGGGAAGCACTCTAATCGATAAGGACAAGT
Organism: Rhea americana; assembly: GCF_003343005.1. NCBI lineage: Eukaryota > Metazoa > Chordata > Aves > Rheiformes > Rheidae > Rhea > Rhea americana. The sequence continues at coordinate 4,231,086 of NW_028186557.1, forward strand.
GCAAGGTGATACGCTTAGAAAGGAGCAAACAAGACACAGAGACAGGCTGGAGTTCYGTGGAAAAGGCCGTACGAGAAGGAGCCCTTCTCCCCTTACTGAAAGCTCTGAMCACCAAAAAATGCATGGCTGGTTCTGCCTTGTAGCAAGGATAGAGTAGAGAAGATTCATCAGGTATCTTCCTATCTTAGTCTTATTCAAATTACAGCAACGTAATAGTCTTCCGTTGTCAAAAGTGGATTTCACTTCACAACATGTGTGTCGAACAGGAAGCTAACACCATGTCGYCTGTTCTATTAGCTCTGCTGGCAGGACACTGAGAACAGAAGTAGCAAAGTGTTTTGTGACTGCTGATTTAATTATATTAAAGATTACATTGCACTGGGTATTAGGCAAATGCTTAAGTGTGAAGGGGCACATGAAACCGATGCTTCAGTTCTCTTATATGACACAACAATGTCAAATTTCCCCGTTAATAGGACTCCGCCCGGGAGCAGAGAGGTAGAGTGGCTGGCCTGAAAAGTGAAACGCCTGCCTGCTCCGCACCACGCTGCGGTTGTCCTGATCTTGTCACCCTCTCTGGTAGTCACGGTGCAGATATTTAAGATAACTAGAAACAGAAACACTAAAATGCTGCAGGGAATTAGGCAACTTTAAAAAGCATCATARTTCTTAAAATTTATTACTGTGCTTGCATAAACCTATTTTTATTCATTTAAGATCAGTACATCCAGTACTTGAATGTGACTTGAGACTGTTCATGATCTTAAACTTAGATGTGCATTTAAGTAYATCACAGATGGGGATCTCATAACTTTGCCTTGATTTTTCTTCCATTCATACTGAATCAGATCCTGATGCCACTGAACAATAACTCAACTCTGACTTTCCTGGGGCAAGAATTCAACCTGTACCTCTTATTCCATACTGAGGCTTAGTTGGCTCATGCAGGGCCAGAGATATGCAGTGGTATTGTGTTTTTGGTGAGGAAATATAAGTTTCCAGACTCCTTTCAGAGGCAGAAAAGTGTTGCCTGCAGTGCTCAGAATAGTTCAAGGGAATATTTTTAATGCTTTCAAAAATATCTCCAAATGAGCACTGGCAGTATATTCTGCACCACCTGTTATTGATACTCAGGAAATCAGGAGTAGCTGGAAGAGAGCGGTTGGAGCAAATTTGTCTGGGAATCTCACCTTTATACTTGTTTTGATGGTCAGCAGAACCAAAGTTCAGATTTGGCTGAGTTATCTGTCTTCCTTCACTGCGTATTTTCTCTCAAAGGAAAATAACAGGAGCCTTGATCCTCTGAACATTTGTATTTTCTGTTCTTTCACTGATGCCCTTTGATCACTCTGGACAAAGCTGTGACAACTGAGGGCTTGATCTAAACCCCAYGCATTGGAAAAAAGCTACTGGCTACTACAGCCTTTGGAACAGACAATAGTTCAGTAAATCTACACAGTGTTTAATGGCAAAGCTGTCAACGTGACAATGGACTTGTACAACAGAAACCTGTTTCTCCACTATGTAACTCCACTATGCTCCTTTTAATCTCTTTCCTGCTCTTACTACTCTCCTCTTTTAAAATGGGAAAGTACCTACATTCTTCAAGGCATTTCGAACATATATTCCATGCTGCTCAAGCACTGAGTGAGCATCGCCGAGCAGTCCAAGATCATGGGTATTTTAGGGGCAGATCCTGAAAATGTGACTGTGACGCATAACGGCACACAGCCCATTTTGGCCATAGGCTCTCTAGCCTGGTGTTTGCAMAGGAATCATCCGCCTACTGCTCTCACTACAGTATTCGTTGTGTCATGTAATTCAACAGAAGACCAGGAAACCAAAAATCTGATTGGAGAAGTATTTAACTAAAAGGCTTCCCTTCTTCAGGASCAAGATATTTTTTTGTTGATCTTTGACTTCCTGGGTGATCCCCGGATACCGGCCCTATCTGTCTAGCAYAATTAGCACAGTGCTTCTCCCCAGATGTCAGACCTACAAAACATGAGGGCAAAGGGCAGGGTGGAAAGCAGTGAAGCTGAACTTCATGTGTTGCWTGGGCTCAGCAAGCAAGGTGGTGAGCCTGAGGGCATGGCTGGATAGAGAGCAGCTGTTGGTGAGAAATCACGCTCAATAGATATATTGTACAGGACTGTCAGCTCTTTTTCAAGAACATGGTTTCCAGAAGTCCTATACAAACATCTGTCCCTCAAAATCCAAGTGGCCAATGTTTCTACATGGAAAAAGAGTATGCCTTTGAAAAAAATGGYTAGATGACAGCCTTATTCAAGAGGTAAAAATGTCCTAAATCACTCTTACCTTAAAACTCTTCTGTAATCACACCTGGGAATACATATTTGCATCTAATTTGGCCCGTTTATCATTTTTGAATTTTCAAGTAATGGCTATTCAACTCTTTCGATGTACRTTACCTCTTTCTATCTTGTGTAGCAGGAAGGCAGCACACAGCAGACAGCAGAACAACATATATCCTTATCCTTATTATATATCCTTAATATAACCTGCCTACTRTGAAGCCCATTGTCTAAGTCAACATCTTGTTAGATCCATTGGGAAAGCGTAATGGTCAACAGCACGGATGCAAGATTGTGTGTCTGCTTCAGTCATAGTGGTGAGGTATTCTCAACTGGGTTGAGTGGAAGGAGTCTTCAGCAGGTCTCAGGCTCGTATCCCAGGAGTTACAGTCAGACGCCTTCCTCCCTCTGCCGAACCACCTTGTAAAGGTAAGGATTATGGAAATTTAGAGTAGCCCTTTCCTCCAAAGGCTGGAAAACAGGACCTCTTGCAAACAACACATTATCGAGGTTTAGCCTTGGGGATATGCTGAAGATGACAAACTGTGAGTTGTTCAACCACAGGCTTTGCGGGCGCTAGCCTCRGTAGACTTCACTGCATGCTCTGTGACAAGTCTAAGTGCCGAAACTCAGATACAACACAAGATATATTTTACCTGTGCATATGTGATAACCCTACTTACACTACAAGATAGCAGGCAGTCTGGATTAAGCCAACTACAAACTATTATTTGTCACAGAAACAGAGACACTCAATTTTGATTTGAAGTGAGATYAGGGATTGTAATTCCCTTACTAGTGTTTGAATGACTGCATCTGAACTGGCTAGTGGCTTCAGGGCTCTGAGGGAGCATCGGGTGCCATAGGCACTGGCCACAGTTATGGAGAAGTTCCCAAATCCYGTGTCTCCCGGCTCAAAACCCGTCTGAACTCACCCCGGCCGCTGTGCTGAAGGATCCTTGATTATTGCCTAATTTGAGCCTAGGGAATCAATCATAATGAGTAGGTGATTGAATGAATCATGCTTTGCTCTCTCTTCCCCAACACAGCAATTCACTCACATTTGTTCGTTACTCGGATTTGTTTGCCAAATAATTTATGCACATAATTTCTGATCTGTAATTCATTGATATGCAACCCGGGTGAGTATTTAGCAATTGAAATGAGGAAGTCAAGATGTTTTGTTTAGGCTCACAAGTTTTTATTTCTTGATTAAACTCTCAAAATCATGTTGTGGGGGTGAATACTTGTGTCAGTGAATTCAAAATGTAATTTCTTCATTTATCCTCTAATATACACATACATTCATGATGTCTTCAGTTTCCAGTAAACATATTGATTACAAAGTCTGTGAAAAGTGAACACAAAAGGGACCTAAATTAAACTGATTATTTTAAGCAATAAAACATATGAAAAACGAACCTGTTACATGGTCTTTTAATTCTGCATGAAAGAAAAAAGACCATACTGAAATCTGTCCAAAAAGCAAAGTGATAAAATGAGTACTGGATGTTTTCCAGCATCTTCTGAAACATGCAGGATAGAAAATGTCAGGCTTCCTGAATTTTAATATTATAAAGAGAAAATAAGCCCCAGAAGTGCAACAAAAAATAGTATAAACTCAATGACACTTACCAGAGGAATGGAAAGTGGTAAATGTGACACCAGTTTTTTCACATTGTTATGCCATGGTGTAAATCCATGACTCACTCCATCTTGAGTAGCTTGATTCTGGTCCCTCTCTACCCTTTTTACRGGAGGGGTTTAGCAAAAGTCTATACACAAAGTGGTATTGTGAGTGACAACAGTTTATGTGGGTTCAAGAGGCCAGACAGAAACATCCACTGAGGGCTACTAAAACCCCACCAACACCTCTGGCTCAGGAAGTTCCTGAGAGGCAAATTGGAGAAGATCAAGATAGCATCAGTGGAAATACCACTCTATACTCACCCTGCTCTTACACTCTTCCTAGGTATGTGGCCTTCCCCTTGGCCAGTGCTGGAGACATAAACCAAATGTTGCTTGAATCGGTCTGATTCAGCAGGATCTCCTTGAATATCCAGTCAAGCTGTTCAAAATATCTGGAAATGATCAGAAAAGGAGAGAACTGTGAGGGACCACTGKTTGCTGAGAGCACAGAGTTGTTTAAGACAGTTAAATCTAAAGATTTGTGTTAAGGGGTCTGAACAGATCCCAATACTTGTCTGATAAAACTGTATGATAAAACACCAGGGAAATTCTGTGTTGATAAGTACTAAAAAATAAACACAGAAAAAAGTWATTAACTATACATATGCCATGATTGACTCTAAGTTGGTTATTACCTGCTTAGGAAAGAAATCTTGGAGGCAGTAGAGATAGTCCTGTGAAAATAGGAATTCAAAGCCCAACAGARCTCAGGAAGATAAATGACACACTAGCCAGAGACAGAGAAGGTAGAAATCTGTGTCCTAACATACCCCACCAGATTTTTTAAAAGAACATCAAACTAACAGGCATTTAGCACTTACCCAGTTATTCACTAAATTYATTTATATTCCAGCTGTTATTGTTGAATTTAATTGTTGTTATATTCCAGTGTTGTTAACACTACTGCCTCATCTGTAACATATAATTCAAGACATGTTTAAGTGATACATTTGTATTTGTGTGAAGGATTTTTTTTCTTTTACCAAGGTTACTTTATTGGCTACAATGTTTGAATCTTRTACAAGRGGGATGAGAGAAAGAAAAGGTCTCMAAATCCATCCCRTGCTGGRAGAGGCAGATCTGAGCCGGGAAGGCTGGTCAGAATATGTCCCCCAAGCTTTCTGTGCACCAAAGCATGGGGAGAAAACATCTATGTGCGTGCACAGAAGGAACCAGTAACTTCTCCCCACAAAGGGCCCAGGGAAACAACACTGCTGAATTAATACAAAATATATTGTTTTAAATGAGCTTATTTCGGAAGCCAAGAGAGTGAAAGGATTCTGGCCACCCATCTGCAGGAAAATATTCCCTCAAATTTCCAGTGTTGGGAGAGGTCCTCAGGAAGGTTGCCACATCTGGRTTGCCTCCACTTACTCCATGGTGACATGGAGGGTGGATCTTGTCCACCTTTGAAGACAAGGTGACTCCTACTTCCGCACCGGCTCCTTTTTTGGGAGGAGGCTACAGGGCCATTTGGGACCCACCTAGTGCCAGGYTAGTAGTTATGGGCAAGAAACTGGTGGGGAATCAAGACAGAAACTTTGATTTTGTGATTGCAAAGATGGAGRCAGAATAATTTCTCCCTCAGCAGTTCACAGTGCAGAGACCAGAAGAGCTGCTGACCCTCACTGCTTTTCCTCATATTTATTCTTCACATATATGTTAAGAACAGTTGCAAATGTATATGTAGTGTGCCTAAGTGAATAATTACAGGGATACAAAATTACATGAAAATATTTATGATTTTTCTTAAGCCCATATATACTAAAGAGCAAAGAAATTATTTGGAGTTGAATATTGGCAAAAAAAAAAACAGAGCCAAATGTAAATAATAAACAGATAGTATCTGTAGGACTTAAAGAACTCATTGATATCACTTGTGTTTATTTGCAAATACCTATTGCTAGGGCTGAGGTGGTATCATCCCAGGCTTTTTCTTGTTTTGGAAGTTGAAGTTGCATCTCACCTTCAATAATAGGTTCTGAGAGAAAATATACCAAGAAAGCAAATCATGGACWGCTTACAAGTAAATCATAATATTAACTCATGTACTAAGTACAAGAGGAGAATGTAATAGAAAACACACATTAAAATTTGCAAATTCACTAAATCAGTAATAAATTCCTGAGCTAATGGCCAAATCCTGGAGAAACAAAATGGAAAAATAATGATTAAGCTGTGCACAACCTCTCTACCTGACAGAAAGCAGCACAGAATAGTTTTGTGTTGCAGCAGAAGCAGTAGGAGAAAGATAAATGGAGAGCCAGGAAACCATCATTGCGGCATGTGTTAGCAGCAGAGATGAAATATCCAGGTAGCTTCCAAAAGGTTGTCTACTTGAATGCTTTCATAGTGTATATGTCATATTCAATCCTCCCACCCGCATGAATAAGAAAAAGTGATGTCAAAACAAATGAGCAGACAGATGAGGACACCAGTCCCACTTTTATTTTGGAATAAGTTAGGCAGTGGGCCAGGAAGAACCATAGCCCTCGAATGAGCAATATGTCATTTTGCTCTTGGTAGGTTGTGAGAACGTCTGGGACCAAATGTTTATCTTGGCCCTCTCATTTTGCCTGGATCCCATGCAGAGAAAAGACTGCGTGCAAGTAGACTGATACAGATCTTCATTCATAAATGGAAAATGACAGGGAGATACTGCCAACCTGAATCCATCTTCCCCATCACCTTTGCTTTGAGAGAGCTCATCTTTGCACGAAGCCCAAGGCTTGACAGCTTGACTGGTTCCCAGACAGGTCGTTCCATCCAAATACCCATGGACGTGGGAGTGCTCAGCTCCAAATCAAACCTAGAATTCTCAGTGCAAGCCCACCATGTGGAGCTGGCTGCTATTGGCTTTCCCAGCCTACAGTAGGATCATGGCTGTTTGTTGGATAAAAGGAAGACCAGGACTCTCCCAATATAACCAGACTTTAACTTAACCATTTGGGCAAAACTCAGTTTTTCTGGGGGCAGAGGAAGATTGGGGGAAGCAGTAAAAGCTGGCAGGGGTCCAGGAGGAGTGGAGTGGCTTCCAGAAAGGGCAATGATGTTTGGGGGTTCCTGGGTAGGTGGGAGAGCCTGGAGAGGAGTTTGGAGAAAAAGAAGCACTAAGGAGGGCAGTGAGGTGTCAAGGGAGGAACAAGAGGGAGAGGTGGAGTTTCAGGGGCTGYAGGGCACATTGGGGTCTGAGTGAAGGTCACCTCCTAGCTCTTCTCCCCTAGSCCACATACTCCTCCCAGGATTCACAGACCAGACTTCCTCCATGCTGCCAACCCATGGGAACTCGTCTCCTTTTCCTTTCCAGCAGTCTTTCCTGATTGCCCGGTGCCCTCCATGCCACCATCAAGAAGAGTACGGAAGGAAAATGGGCCAAAGCCAGGACCTTTCCCTTGCAGTTGGGAAGAGRAGACCAGATTTTTCAGGGGCAGGGACCTCCCAGAAGCATCTCAGCCCAGGCAGGTGGTGTAGGGCTGCTGGATCACTCCTGTCCATTCTATCCATCCTTACCCCAATGGACAGGGCTACTAACTTACTCCAGCTGCCCTGGGGTGAAAGGAAGGAGAGGAAAACACAAAGCCTCCCTTTCCACCCAGAAYGAGTTACTGCAATATCAAGATCCAAAGAGTAGAAGAGGTTTAACAGTCTTAGAAAAATGCTAACGTTTTCCCCAAACTATGCTCCAGGCACACTCTTGTGGTTAAGGAGAGCTAATGCACACTCAAGTGAGGCGGTTTCTGCGTGTAAACAGCCAGGAGGAGCAAAGTCTGTGTTGCCTCTTCTTCTCCCTGCTCTGGGCATAGATTGGCAACGGGCATTGAGTTTGCCCCACTGAGAAGGCACCAGCTAATACTTCAAATTGTTTTGTATYAATAATGATCCAGGCTATCACAGTAGCCCCCAAAATGCTTTAAAAGCCTGTGTGAGTGATTTTACCTGGCTTGGGCTCCGAGAGGTGGTGCATACCCAGAGACAGTTAATAATTTAGCACTGCGGCTGTTAACTGTTCTGCAAAAATGAGTCTGYTTCTGGGAAAAGGGACATCTTGACCGCTGGACTGGGGAAAGGAAGTATTTTGGGCCCCAACTCAACTAGCAGGGATGGGATTCATGTCACCTAGCAGGAGCCATCCTGAACAATTTATTTTTTTATTTTTTTTTTTATTTTTTTTTTAATCTTGGGAACACGTGGATCGGCCTGCACCTCATCTCCAGGTGAGCAGCTTTGGATGCTCTCCCCCTGCCTCCTGGGGCCTTAGGCCTTAGCAGTGAGCCTTGCTGTGCTGACTACCTTCCACTCCTGGTTTTTGTGGTTTTACTGAAAGAAGCAGTCTCTTTTGTTGTCAGTCCGTGTAARGCCCCTCAGCTCTTGTAACACCTGATTGATAAGAAAGGTGTTGACACTTGACTGCAAAAGTCAGAAAGTCCCAAAGTGGTGCTGACAGTGGATTTTTTTTTCTTTGCTTCGTCTGTTAAGAGATCTGCCAGGACACATGGATCCCATCCAGGTCCTGTGCATCAGAAACACAGCAGTAGCGACCACACTGAGTTTTCTTCAGTCTGAGTAAAACTTGTCTCAGGTGAGGGCCTATGACTACCGCAGATAAAGGGACAGGCTGTTTCCTCCTGGTGTGAGGTTAGTTATATGACCTCCGAGGAGATCTGTGCGCTGCAGGACATCACTGCTAACAGCCTGATCCAGTTTGGCTTAATGGTGTGTGACTGCTCTGCGTGGCATGCAGCCCGTGCCTCCAGCACTCTCCTGCACCTGGTCTGCAATGGCCTGGTGGGCRTCAGTACCAACACACAGACGTGTGCATGCAGAGCATTTGCCTTTTACTGCCTTGGTGGCACTGTCCATGCATGAATCCATCACGTCCCCTGGAGCACCCACATCTGTGTTTCCCCTGGATAATTGTGACWGACCAAAAACCTTCATGATTTTTAYGAAAGCATCCGTCTCTCAGCTGGGATCTGCTGCCAACCCTAGTTGGCCATTCAGGCTGATCTTCTCTTTTTCCATTGCTTGTGCTGTCTTTCTGCTCTGACTTCTTGGACTAGTTGTGGCTGGGATTTGGTTGGAATTTGACATATTCTTCCCCCACTGGCATTTCCCCTTTCTTGCCCTCTCTCCACTCCYTTCAGGTTCTTGCCATCATTAAATKCAGTTCATTACTGTCATCAGTGCTGACTGGAGGGGATGGTCCCATGGTACGGTATCTCCTGCTGCAAAAGGAATGGAAAGGTTTCCTCGCCTCTACACCTGTCCCAGCTATCCCTTTCCATCCACCSTCCGTCCTCACTGCTAATGAATTTGGAAAGTGGATTGCTTAAACTGTCCATTGGCACAACAGAAGGAGGTGGAAAACTGCAACAGGGGCAGGCAGCAGCTGGGGACGAAGCAGTGCAAGATGGAGAGACTGGACACAGAAAGTGCCCACTGCATAATGTAACGATCCCTGAGAGACCGTGCCAGGACACGGTGTTAGGAGAAGCTGCTGTTGTGAGGCCACGGGAAGGATGCACTTCCCTCTGCTTGCCCAGTGCCCGGAGCAGAGGGTCGGTGTCGTGTCCCCTATGGGACTGTAAGTGGGAGGATTCTCCCAGTCCTGCTCTTGCTGGACTCCCACTGCCACCTAGGGTCCCTTGTCCCCTTCCCTAGCTGTCACGCAGGCTGCAGTCACCTCAGCTAACCATTGCTCAACTCTGTTAGCCTAGGGACTGACTTTAAATTACAAATATCAGCATTAATTATCTGCTTTGACTATATTCCCTGCTTGAGCAGAGGGGTTGGGCTAGATGATCTCCAGAGGTTCCTTCCAGCCTCGACCATTCTGTGTGATTCTGTGTGATATTGTGCACTTCAGCACCAAGTTAGGCTTTGAGACATGTATGGACCCCGGGTTTGCTTCCCTGTGTCAACATGCTCCCATTATTCCCCGACACTGGAGAGATCATTTGACTAAGTTTCAGYTAAAAGCCACCCTGAACTGTAAGCAATCAAAGCCTAGATCAGCCCTGAACCATTCGGTGAGGCTGTAATAGGGCATTATGGAGAAGTGTTTTGAACAAAGCTGGACCCATGCCTTGCAGTGATATTGTCAAAAAATCGAAGAGACTCTGGATCCCATATAAAATTTCTAAATATTAATTTTTTATTTTCTTGCTGATGGGAAATATTGCATATTTGCATTTTTGAGCCTGAATAGTTTTAATTCAGTTTTTTATTGTACAAACTCAAGAGGAACGTTTACTTTGTTTTCACTGATTAGTTATACAATTATTCCTTTCAGATATGACATGAACCATGAACCATAATATTGTATTCTTTGCTAATACATTTTGGCAGAGGTATTTACATGAAAACACAATACATAAATGTAATGAATTTTTCAAATGAACACATTGGTAATATAAAGTAATCATATTTTTTTTTCCATAAAGCAAAAATTCATTAAACTTTTCCCAATTAGCAAACTGACTTTTCTAAATAAGCTGTCAATTGAGCAARAGCCAGTCACGCAGACAGCTGGATTTGATAATGTTGGATGGTGCATTTTGCTAGGGAGCACATGAGAGAAAGATTAATTTCTGGAGGCTGGAGACAGATGTCTTCTGCTGGATTTAACCACAGCTGAAGGTGGCACCACCTCTGGCTGCCCCTTCCTTCCCACCAGTGAGAAGTCAGTGTTACTCAGGAACTAAAGGAGAAAAATCTGTCTAGGAGGTTGGTGAAATGAAGGCCTGGGCCATACCCGCCTTACAGACCAGTATCAACATCTGTGCTGTGGTCCTGTGGGACAGAGAGAGGGTTTAGCTTAGCACCAAGAGAAAATCTGGTTGGCTTTCAGCTGGGATGGGGAGCAGATCTGGCCGATCATGGCCCAATTGCCGCGTGGGAAGGAAGGCGGCACAGTGATGCCGGTGGCGGCGGGCTGACCTCTTCTCTCTTCAGCTRCGCAGACCTAAAATCAGCTTAATTCAACTGCGAAAATGCTCCTGCTGTTAATGAAGTCAATTAGCAAGTCTGAGAGTGCGGAGAGCTGTAACTGTCTCTAGCTCCCTTATTTTGAAGGATCTAACAGGGGATGCCTCCACCACGCAAATGACTCTCTTGTGCTGCAAAATTGTTCTTATTAGATTCACAAACCAGTAAAAGTGTYCAACTTTTTCTATAACGTGTGGTCATCTGGCTCATCTTGGGTCTGCTGGGCTGGGTCTGYTAGATCAGCAGTGATCACAGTTGCTGCCAACATCGGTAGCTTGTGCCGTAAGTCCTGTTACATCTTGTGGAAGTAAACTCATCCTGCTGCTGAAATCACCACTGCACCCTCACTTTTATTTGTGGCCTTACTCATGCTAAACACAGAATGAAGAGACCTTTGTCCTCTCAGATGCCACCAAGGCCTAAAAAATTACAGTATGCCCCATGACTCAGGCTGGGAGGAGGCAGACCTTCAGATGGTGTTGCTCTGCCTCACTCTGTTAACTCCAGAGCTGGCCAGCTCCAGCCTGCCCAAGGATGCTTCATGCCTTCAGAAACCTTATTGCCAGCCCCTGAATAAGGAAGATTTGTATGGATAAAAGCCTGGGCATGTGTTCACTTGCTGTTGTGGTCAAAATACCACATGCATCTGTGTCCAGTTTGTAGAAATGCATCCCCACCGCCAATCTAGTGAGTCCTGCAAGCTCAGATATGGCTGCACTTGGGACTCTGCATTCTAGACACATCTGGAGAGATTAGGCCTTGGGCGGGCACAGCTGGCCAGGCAGCGCCCTGATAACCCAAATCCAGAGAGACAGGGCTGCTGAAGGCCTCTTTCTGAATGCAGGGTAGACATAGCTGTTTCTTTAGCAGTGGGAYGAGGTAACTTATTCTTTGTCTAGATTAAAGAAGAAATGGTAAAAGTAATAATATATGATATGGTAATGACTATGGTAATACAATGGTGATTAATTTCCCAGATTCCTCTTTCTTCTTGTGCCCATGCTTTCCAGACAGAGTAATTCCTTTTGTGGTCCCATTTAAATATCCCCTGTACAGACCAGTGAATGATGCTGAAATTTAGGTCTCAATGAAATTAGAAGGGAATGGTTGCAACTAGTTTTGTTGGGAAGACAATTCGACTCTGGTCAAGTCCATCAAAAAGAATATAAGATCTGTTGGGGTGGAGTGTCTCAACTCAACGAACACCTTCCRATGCCTTTAAACATAGATCATACAGTTATATCACGCGCCTGACCTACTTTGCTTTAGTAAGCTCATCTGTATGCAGTGAAAGATAAGTAAAACCACTCTTCTGATTCCAAAAATCCATTCTGTCTATTGATGCATATATGCTGGATTTTGTGGGGAGTGATACTGTTCTGATAAGGGTTGTTTGTCCTTCTGCAAGCAAAACTTCCACTGGCACCCRGTGAGACCTTTATAGGCTCAAACTAGGAGGACCAGGTCCTGTAATAGTAGTGGGAAGGACAACACTGCCACAGTCAGCTTGGGGACCTGGGCCAGGAGATTAGTGGGCAGTGGGTTAGTGGGATCTAGGAAGAATGGCAAGATGATCACTGTGTTGAGACGTGAGGGTTTTTCAAAGATCACAGGTGATGTGTGTCCATCTCCTCCTTCATCACAGAGAAGCGTCTGTTTCTCTTTGAAAACTTCYCTCATTCTCAGCAGTACAAATCCCCAGGACCCACATGATTCCCCTTCACTTCTGACAATTTTGTCTGTCTCTTGTAAGGCAGCTACGCGCTTTTGTTTTCCACTGTATTCCACGGCCAGRCTCCAACTGGAACTGCCTCCAGCAACTCTTTCTACTGACGGGCATGCTCTCTTTACTCTTTCAAGGAAGCCACAAAGCTCTCTAACTCCTGCTCTCACAATGGAAGCTAAAAGCCATGATCAATTAACTAAATTCCACCTAAGTACCCTGTTCTAGTAGCTAAACACCCTGAAAGGCCAAGAGCCAACCCCAAGAAGCRCAGGGACTCAAACAGAATGCAGACCAGGTGAATAAGTTCAAGGTGTCTAATCGAGAATTAGACGCTTAAATAGTTTGGGACAGCTGTGCCTAAGCCTCCAGGTCCAACCTCGGTGCRGTGGGCCCAACCTCCACCAGGCTCCTTTCGAACTCCGCAGCCTTCATCTGGAAATCCTCCTCCACAACGTGTGCCTGGCTAGCTCAGGGTGCTTCCAGAGTGGCTGGGTGCTCTCTTCTTCCTTCTCTCCTCTCTTCTCTCTTTCCTCCTTAGCCTTTGCTCACCAGCACAGGCACAAGAGGAATTGCACTAAAAATGTCATGGTGTGTGTTGTGGCCATCATTGCTCAGAGCCAGCCCTGAGACAACCCATCTGAGTTCAAAGCATTTCAGCATCAGAGGAAAGCTGGTTTGTCTCCCAAAATAGCTACCACACATGACATGACGAATAGCAAAGCTCATTACCTGGGTCATGTTCTGGGGCGTAGCTGGCAAATGCCTCTGCGAGAGAAAATCCTGTCTGTTAAGAAATGCCCTTCACCAGCTCTAAACCTGCTTTTCCTGGGCAGGGAAGAGCTGGGAGTTGTGGTAGACCTGTCTGATTAATGCAAAGATGAGCAGGACCCTTCTCATAGGTGTGAATACTGCTCAGCGGGAGCAGGCTGCAAACACCTTTTTTATTTCCTCCCTCTCTCTTTTATTATTGCTTAGCCAGTAAATCTGGGTCACCTTTTCTTTCTTTCCTCTTTTTCTTTCTTTCTGTTTTTTTTGTTCTCTTCTTTGCTTTTTGAAAACTCTGAGGAGAGAAAAAATAGATGAATAAAATGAAGAATAGAGGGAGAGAGATTTGCTTTTCATGTATTCTCTACATATTTTATTTTGGAGATGCACAGATTTTCCAGAGGTTGTTTTGTTTGTCTCAGCCTTGAGGAAGAGAAGTGGGGAAAAAAGAGCATCAATTCACCCAGAGAAAGATGAAGCTGTGTTAGCTTGGAGCCCTGATGCTGGTTTGGCTGGGCCCGTTGGCCATGCTTGTGCTCAGGCTGTGCGAGATGTGCTACCTGAGCTCTTCCAGTCAGGAAAACTTCCCAGCTTGGACTAACCCCAGTATTTTAAGGGTCTGAGGCTGTTGCTATAAGAATTCTTGTCTGTGGCTAAACGAAAAGAGTTTTCCTCCAGATCTGGGGGCGAGACGAACAGAGATTTCTAAATAGAAAGAGCAAGGAGGTTTGCTGGCAGCCTTGGATGGAAGAAGTCATAGGTAGTGTGTCACCCCGGGAAACCTGCATTTAGCTGTGACCCACAAGCTCCTTCTGGATCGTAACAATCAAGTTTGGGAAGAAAGATCAGGTTTATTCAGTTTAGGTGCCAGTTCAGCATAATCCCAAGGCAGGAACGGAAAATTAAGCACATCTTTATGCGCTTTGCTGAATATCGCCCTTGCTTAAGTGCCCTGTTGTCGCTTAGGTGGCCTGCTATCGGGGCCTTGTTTGACTCAACAAAYGATGGGGCAAGGTAGAGTAGCATCTGCGTGAAGAGAGCCTAGTCTGTCTTTGGCGATAATCTGCTGAAGCAACTCTGGAGATGAATTTAACCCTTTTTTTATTGTCGCTGAGACAAAGCATGCCAGCAACCATGCAATTCCACAAAGGATGGTTTTATTCCTGGGAACCGGATACCCAMGGATCTTCAGGGTCAGCAGCACCTTTGTTTCCTGTTACTAGTGTTAATATTTGGTCCTGTGGGACATCTTGAGTTCGTGTTGTTTCTCATTAATAACAGCCTTTGTGTAGTCTTCACTTTGCTGGGAGGAAAGGCTAATGCAACACTCACTGCGCTACCGCTGCTGGCTGGGAGTTGTCAATAGGTCATAAATAAATCTACCACCACACAGGAAAGACAATGAGATTATACATACTCCTACTACTGCCAATTACAGTAAGAGCAACAATTATAAGGTAGCACTCCTACAGCTACCCTACGGAGAAAATGAGAGGAAAATGTTCCATTAGCCTAATGAAGAGAATGTGGTAGAGCTACAGTCAAATTTTCTCACTATTAGCCCCAACTGTGTGCCACTAACACACAAGGGAAGCAGGAGTCATAGGGTAACAATTAAAGCTTCTGACAATTAACCCCTATGATGTACATGCCTCTAACCCGATGAGAAAATTAAAAAGAGGCACGTTTACATTTTCTCGCCGCTAGCTCCCAGAAYGTACAATGTGGCATTTGCACATGACAATGAAAGTTTCTCACCAGTGAGACCTGTGAAATGCCAGGCGTGTTGCAGATTTGGTGTTAAATGCTCTTGGGAGTGCTGGGGTGACGAGAAGGCATGCAGAGATGGCTTAAATCCCCTCTCCTTTAACACAGATGAAAGAGCTGCTGGTACATTTCCTCATTAGTAGGAGCAAAGGATGGAAATGCTTTGGATAATTTTCCAGTGTCCAGCTCCTGCAATATCCCAAGAGGAGAGGAGAGAAGAAATATCGGCTTTGGAAGTAAAAAAAGGAAACACAGGAAATATCCAGCTGGATTCATATAGACTATTAGGGCAAAAGGACAATCTGAGCCATAGCTCATGGTATCCACTGGTCTCACCAAAAGAGTGTGGAGTGATTTGGTCAGTACAGCTGTAAGTATTCTCCAGTCTAGTACTTCACTAAGATTTACTCTACCATGCTACCTGAAATACTACTGTTTCCATGGCTTTTTAAGGCAAGGTAAAGACAGTGGTATCTTGAAAACTGTCCTGCTGCAAATGTTAGGTGTGTTGATTTTTAATGGTGGCTCTTAAAGTACATTGTGAAGTCATAGAACAACTTCCATGTAAAAAATCCTGGAGAAAAATTCAAAATCTATAGTAACATAGACCCAGGCTCTCTCTTCACAGCAAGGAGTTGGACAACATGSCCCCAGCATGGCACAACACCTGGGGAAGTGGATTGGTGACACCTATAGCACTTCGCTGCTGCGGCACATTGTCCTGCACTTGCTCATCCAAGATAATAGCTCCAAGTTCTGTTGCTTCAGAGATGGCTCTTTTGCTCGACCCTTAACAATATGAAGCAGAGGGACATGTTAAGGTTACATCTGAAGACATACTCAGATGGAAGAATCTTAAATATCCCTCCTTCTCCCCAAGAAAATCCTATTCATTGAGAAGGAAAATCATATCAGGTGGGAAGCTGGAGCTGGAAGGAGCTAGAGGAGGAAGATGACAGCTATGAAACTACATCAGTCTCCTCTGGAGACTTTTACATGAGTTAGGGGCTGTAGGACTCAACTTCACTGCTCTAAATGATTTATGTAGCAATTTCAGAGCTGACAGGCACTAAATGGCAAATCTGAATTCCACTTTTAGCCCTGTTAAGAGATAAGGAATAATGATTATTATAATTATGATGTGGTTACTTTATTGGTTAAATTAACATTTCGTTGTTGGGGTTGCTGTGCAATATACAATATTATTTTACCTACTGTGCCATCAAAGTCATCTTGTCACAGCAACAGCATGGCAGCATGGAAAAAGCCTTTTAACAAGTAGGTAAATACATGCCTTTGGGGAAGTCAGGGCRATAATTATGTCAGCTTCAATACATTTGAGGGTGAAAAAAGGCTAAAAATAAGTTGAAACAAAAATGATAGAAAATATTGAATGTTTTAAATAAAGTTGCTGATATTAAAAGGGGAAAAGGAATTTCTCTGAGCCTTAGAAATGTGATTTTAATGCAGTGATCTTGCTTGCTCCTTGCACCAGATGTCAATAGCCCAACTATTCACACTGCTAGGGTTGCTTTAGGCTTACAAGGATGGGTAAAGGGATCCTAGATCCATTCTCTGGTGACAAGCAGAGATTTGTTATTATTGCCAAGAAAAATGGAAGGGACAGTCTCTTCCATATGTGATCATGCTTTTTCAAAAAAAAAAAATAAATAAAGCAAGAAAAAAACTGGTAGGCACATTTCCTCTCCATCCTAAATTAGTGTATGATGATGCTCCAAGTTTCACTGCAGAATATAAACTAACTGGATGCTCACAGGAGCACCTGTGGATTCTAAGCTTGAGCAAGTTTTTAGATTGTGCTTGTCTGAAACTTTCTGGTAGCACTGTGCAAGACAARGCAAAGAAGGTCCTTACTTCTGAGCTACACCATCACCCAGACACAAGAGAGAAAGTAGGAACACTGGAGAGGAGCCACAGAAGGAGGAAAAGAGGGGACACCAGAAGGGTGTTGTATGCCAATTTTGGGCCATCAGGAGGAAAAGGAAGCAGTGTTTCCCAGTAGGCACCAAAGTCATGCAGCAGTAGCTTTGCTGGCCTGAATGGTCTTACTGGAATTCAGTATGATGCAGCTTTGGAGATCAAGATGGGTCTCAGCCACCATCCCAGATCTTACGGCTACATATAGGAATAGATATTTTTCATCTATAGCAACAATCCCCAAACCTTTTAATTCCGAATCCCAGGGATGGTGTCCCCTGTTTGGACAGCTGAGATTAGAGCCCTACCCAGAAACACGAGCCCTGGCTTGGGAACCACTGCGCTGGAGCCAGCACTGCTATGAAAGAGAGGGAGAAACTACTGCACTTAATCGCTGTAATTATTTTTCCCGTTGAAACCATTCAATTGGGCTCTAACTGGGCATATTTCCTTGCCTTTTCTCCCGATCGTTTCATTCAACAGATGCACAAGTGCTTTATTATCTATAAAATAAAATCTGCGAGAGAAGTCAGAAGATGGATGTTTCATGATGGGTGTATGATTTGCCTCCTCTCCTCCAGTTCAGCTTCCTCTCCTTCCCTTTCTCCACYGCTGATTTAAAATCAAAAAGTTCAGTGGAAATTGTAGCTATTCTTTTTACAAGCTATCGAATATCCCATGTGTATTTGATCACTATATTCAATTACACTTCCACTTAAACAATACCCACACACTAKTTTGCATCTGTATAAAGCTTTGATTGGACACTTTGACCCGATTATTTGCTGTGTGCTCTGGTCTCCATGTATAAAATCAGCAGGACTGTTGCATAAAGCACATGTCAAGTCAGCCATATGCATAAAATGACATTATTTTCAAGAGAACTTGATTTGGAATCAGGAAAAATCCCTTGCAGTGTGCATTTCCTAAAGGGAATGAGTCCTGGGGGGAGAAAGCTTTCTCTTAAGTGCAATCTTCAAAACTTCAGTTTCCTTTCATTAGGCTGGGAGTGGGAAATATGATTTTTTTTTCACAATAAAATGCTTGTTTCCGCTGGTCCTTCCCCAGAATGGTGCAGTCTGACCAGAGCAGTTGAAGAGGAGACTAATCTATCTCCAACACTTCAATAAAATGTAAATGTTTGTCATAATAATGCCTCCATTGTTAGTACCAAACCGGGATTTTTCAACCTCTGACTCCCAGCAATGACTAGCTGAGTAGCAACAGCATAGTGCTGAAAGAATTTTTCAACAGCAATTTGCTTGTTCCAATTTGCTTTTCAGGGTTGCTGATCAGGATTGCTAGAGAGCCTGTAAAAGGATCTCGTTCTATTAATTCGGCCCAGCCTCTCCTCTTGTTCTAGTCATATTTAGTTTCTTCGGTAGTTCCACTGAGTAAGTTAATTGAATTAGAAGTGCCACCAGGAGCCTGCGTGCAGATCTACGGTTTCATGTATAAACCCAGCTCCCTTCGGCTGCAGAAACAGATACGTGCACCTGTTGAGAAGGTGAAGAAATGTCTAGAGATGACTTATTCCCCTGACGATAGCCCCTGATTCTCTTCTCAGGTTGGTCTGACAATAAAAGTACCCTAAGCTGGCACACTAGGCTGTATCAATTATATGCCGGCATGTTCTTTAGACAAACACAARCAAGATGGAGAAATATAATCAGTGAATTAGAAAAAAGATTGAAAGTGCAGTGATTTGAAAAGTGGTTTTGTAGGAATGCATCGATGTAACTCCATGCCGATTGTCTCCCTCTGACCTGAGCCTAAATGTGTCTGTTTAAGCAGTTTTCTTTTTCTAATTGCTTAATCTGCAATCACAGCTCACGCACAAATATTGATAAATAAAATGATACCAACTGGATTCTGACCTTTTTCTACTGGTGCAAAGCCTTCTAATTTTCACTTAAGCATGGGGTTCAATATAGACACCCTTTTTCTATTATAAATGAAAACAAAGCCATAATTCATGCTTTCTATTGGATTTCCATGAGCAAAAGGCCCATAAAATTGTRCTCCCAAGCCTGAAAGCTCTTCAGGAGCTGAAAGAAATCCTGYGAGTTAGGTGTTCAGCTGGCTTTGGAATTTACGTTTGGTCCTTTTCAGAGAAGTCCTTCAAATGGTAAAGTGATTTCCTACACATTTGAGAGCATAATTCTGAATCCRTTTCAAAGATCTCTTGCACACCTCATATTAATCATTGAGTCTTTCCCCAGGAGGTTCCTCTGCTCACCTGGACCATCCCTGTGAGCCGCTCCAGGCCCAACTGGGTAGCTGCTCCACGTGCGGAAGGACCGAAGCTGCTGTGCTGCTATGTTGAGCATGGACCTTGGTATCTGCAGAGGCCAAGTGTTGGTAACAAGAGCCATTCCCAACCTGCTTCTGTTGCCAAAATTAAGCTACTCCAGCAAGACTCAGCAGAAACATCTTCTAACCAGAGGAGCACTGAATGAAAGAATAAAATAACAAGAGCAAAGAACGGGACAGCCAAAATCAAGGCAAGAGAGTGGTGGCTTCTAGCACCGCTCACATGCTGTAAAGGTGCAATGGGAACAAAATGCGAGCAAGTGTGTTCGTGTCCTGCCTAGCCACCGAGAGACCTGCCGCACAACCAGCACAATATAACTATGCAGCATAAATAAGCAATATATGAGAAGCAATCGCTTCTGCAGCTACTTTTTTGCAGCTGAAGTAGTGGTTTAGTACCACCACTGGGGGGCAGAAAAGGCCTTTGAAGAATATGAGCCTTTTTTCATGAAAATTGCAGTGTTTCTGAAGTCAAAAAAGTTCTTCCTTTTCTGATTTAATCCTGTTTATTATGATGATTAATTATTTGACCTGTTGTGCACCTCAAAACAGAGGTCTGTGCAGTGGAAGGTGTTTTAAGGTGTCTGTGTTCTAGAAATGCTGCTAGTGGACCAGAAAGAGAAAATATCTGCCCAGGAGGAATGTTGGAGATACTTCTGCTTTGGGAACAAACACCTATTTCTTAAGAAATTAATCAATATATTACTACATATTACAATTAGAAAATAACTTCTAGTGTAATCAGGATAGAATATTGCTGTAAGTCATGTGTTCAGTAAAAGTTTATTATTACTTGATGTGAAAAATAGCAAGCAAAACCAATAAATGCCATTCAGTTACTAAGTCTTACATACTTTTAATCTTATTTATAATATATATATAATATGTTTATGTAATATATACACATGAACAAACATAGACATGCACAGATACTTTAAAAAAGGACTCCCCTCCTTCTCCCTCAGATTTTCCTTTTTCCTTAAATCAAAGTGATGCGGTTCAAGGCATTTTCTGTTTCTCGTATAATACAACCTAATCTTCCTAAATAATTTAATCTAGTCATTAGTTAAATCGAGTCATCAGCTGTCTATCAACAGCCAGGCAGTATAGTGATCAGCATGGGGCTTGTGGGCTTCCGTTTGGTTTTTTTGGTCACTACTTGTTATACTATAATGTTAGGCAGACAACACTTTGGCTTATTTTCAAAGCATTTCACCGGCATGTTGTAGAGTTCATATAATCATGCTGGTAAATATATAAAGTGATTCAAAATCCTCCCCTTTCATTTTTACCAAATCAGGAGTACGTGTAACATAGTTGTTGGAGAGACTCTCAACGTTCCCTCAGCAGCTTCACAGACTATCATGTTACTCCAGATTTTGGCATTTCTTAAAAGGGATTTCTTTCTTAYACCCACTACACTGTAATGGCTCTTAAGAAGCTGTTACTGTCTAGAGCATAAATCCATCTTAGTTTGTGTATTATTGACCTGATAAAGTGTGATGGGGGCCTCCAACGAGCTGGGGAAGGGGGATTTTGCGGGGGACCAGGAGGCCACACTTGCAAATGCTTAGGAAATTTTCACTGGAAATGGAAGTAAATAAGGAATCAGGGGTCCAGGCTAGAAGCCCTTCACATGTGAGTACTCACCCTGCAGAGCAGCTTTTTGGAAACTCGGGTTATTTGACGTGAGGGTGTAAGAGCACAAACGATGTGTTTGAAGAACGGATTAAAGGTTGCTTGAGGAACGTAAAAACGCCCAAACACYGTCTGATTCTGCAAAGATACGAGTGCATCGTTTCACTTTAGGAGGCTGATTTCAACAGATCCTACTGGCAGGGAATTCATTTAAGTAAGTGCTTTAAAACTCTCGAGGGGCAAGGTCCTAAGATGGGAATAAAATAAATTTTATCCCCCTCGACGTATAATTARTATTTATACACGAACAATCCCCCCKAAAATGAGCAAGTTGAGAGTGAAAATCCTGGCAGCTGCTTTAACCCCCCTCAAAAAATCTGCAAAGGGTATCGTACCGCCTTTCCGCTTGCAATAAGAAAATACAGCTTTACGCCCAATCCTGTAAGCAGATTCTCCCCGGCCGACCCAGGATCTGGACCTCACTCCTGTTGGGTGCCCGCTGGGTCGGTCTCCTCAACGTCTGGCAGATTACGTGGATGCAAAAAGATGCAGGAACTCAGTGAAAAACACAAACATTGGGGAATAAGCAAAGAAAAACTAGATTAGTCAGATGTGGGATAGCCACGGATCACTTGCCTGGGGTTTGCAAGGTTTGATTTTAGGGGAAGACTTCCGTAATCTGTTGTGATGTATTTTCCTCCATGAGCAAGTTGTGGCACAAATTATTGAACGGTGCCAGTATTAATAGGAGGAGAATAGGAGGAGAAAAGAGATTTTTAGYGAAAGGCAACGCGAATCGTAAGGAATGGCATTTCAGCAGATTACGCTGGAAAACGTTGCGCTCTATCAGCTTTTCCAAAATCGGAGATCTTTTGCACGCACCACRCGCCGCTCTGCAAAAAAACAGCAGCTTTGTAGGGACCGAGGGAAAACGCAGCCGTGGAAGGCGGCCCCGTCCCTTCGGCACGTTAGGCACGGCGCAGAAATTGCAGGTGGCCGCAATATCTCGTTTTCGAAGACGAGCAGGCGCCGGCGCGCCAAGATCATTGCTGCCGCGGCGGAGCTGCGCGTCCCGTTACGTAAGAAGCAAACTCCGTTTGGCATTCAATTGACTTTCTAACTTAGGAGACAGGACTTTACCTCTTCAAATAGAGAAAATAGATTGCATTCTTGGCCCGCGCTTTAAAAGGTTATGGAGAATAAACGCACACCCTGGTAGCGTTCTGGTGAGCTCCCTAATCTCGGTTGCACTTTGTCAGAACGAGGTAACTGGTAGTTAAGTGAAATACCTTAGATCAAAGGGGGATTAATCGCCAACTGAATCCTTGCTGAATAAACCTGTCATTCAAGAAAATTATTTCCACTGAACTTAGCAGCGGATTGAAGGTATTTGCATAACAGGGACCAACRTGCTTCAGCCAGGTTAAAAGGTTCAGAATTCATCCAGTGTTTAGCTTTTTGGCTCCTTTTCCTTTCACCGGCCCTGTACAATGGTTTTTAATCTGATAATGCAGCTAACTATCTAAATGATGTCCGAACAGGAAAGTATTGCAAAGTTTGCGTGAGGGATGGATCAATTTCACTTTCAGGAACTCCTAAATCTGATTTGTCGGAATTTAAGATGTAATCCTTAAAAAAAAAAAAAAAAAAAAGAAGTCCCTTAAAGCCGAGGGCTGTTTATTAACATCTTTTTTTTTTTTTTTTCCTTCTTCTTTCTTTTTTTCTTGTTATTTGACCTTTGTCGCGGGAGCAGCTCGTCCTGCCTGCTGCCTTCCCCGGGGCGCCCTCCGATCGGTTCGTGCGGGGTTGGAGGCACGGTGGCGAGGGGTTCCCCGGAGGGCCGCGGGCGCGGGGATCGGGACGCGCGCGCCGGTGCGACCAGCTCGGGGGCGGGGGTGGGGGGGACTTTCTTTTTAAGCCCGTTTTCCCGAGGTCGGGATGAATTCCCGTGTAAGTGAGCCGGCTGTAATTAAATAATCGGACCCAACAGGCTTCCATCGTTTTCCGCGGATCAGCCCTCCTAAGAGCTTTAGGGCTTGTTCAGTTTTTGTCACACGGTCGTGCCAACGTTTTTAAACCGAATTATCTGTTTTATTGTTGCTGCTTTTCGCTGTGACTTCTTGCGGAGAATTCATTTGCGGCGGAAGAGAAAGCAAGGGGTCTGCTGCGGCCGTGGGGCAGCGGCTTCTGGATCTGCGCTTTAAGAACTGCTGAAAAGCGCACTTTAAAAMCCACGCAGCTTGCCAGCGAGTGCTTTCTTGTCACCTCCCTCCCAAGCCTCCCTGGGGTTCATCCACCTCTCCTACCTTTCGGGCGTATGGAAGGATGTCAAGCTACACGGCGGACGTCAGATTTCATAATCAGATTTTGACAATAAATGGAATTCAGCTACTTCGGCATCTAGAATGCGCCTGACACCATTCATTCTTTCAGTGGGAGCAGCTCATATTCATTGCAAACTCAAAGCATCTTTCAACTTAAAAAAATTGCAAAGAATGGTTATCAAAGAAAATGAATAAAATCCATATTGAGATAATTTTTTAGAAAATGATTGAAGTTTTAACCCAAGAAAGGACTCTTAGAGTTTCTTATAGCTTAGAATAAGAACATGTCAATCACGATTAAGCTTCTGGAATTGGAATCCCTTTGAAATGCAGCTGTTTCTTCTTTAATTGTGGCAGCGGACTCAAAAGAAAAGAAAGGTCCAGCCTTAAAGATGAGTAAGGAATACAAAATAGCTCAGGATTAGTTGTGGAGTTCAAAGGTCGCTAATTACACTAAGGAGTTCCCAGACACAGGGAAAACATTAAACAGGTCACCTACCAAATGGGAAACAGAGTTTGACTTAAAAAAAAAAGAAGAAGAAGAAGAAGAAGAAAAAAAAGAAAAAAAAGAGGTCCTGAAGGATAGATAGGTTTCTAGAGAAAATCAAAAGCATCGCATAGTGAGAGCACCTGATCTCAATGGGAAGAAAATGGGCTGGTTTAGTTCACTGCTGATGCGTGTTGCTACAGGTGGCATCGGGCTTTGAGAAAATTATCTAGAGCTCACCCAGGCTTTTAGAAATCTTGGAGGGGGGGTGGCAGGAGGCACTGAAACATCTGATTTCCAGTTGCAGTGCTGGAGGTAAGCCCCCGGATCAGCCTCCACGAGGGCTCATGTCTCCCCAACAGTGTGTGACTTGTTTTGGTGAGGATGAGCTGTCTGTACAGGTGGGCACATCTTGGACGGAAAGCTTTTTGCCAGGCTTCTTGGATGCACTATTGCAGGGGCAATGCTCGGCTGYGGTCTGGGAGGTGGATCTTCATGACCAAGGACTTGACTCCCTCGGGACCTTTGGTGCACGCTTAATTCCAAGCTCCTCTCTGGTCATGTTGACTTGAGCTGCACCGATGGGGCTGCTGTTCCTCCTGGTGCCTGGCACGCATTTCAGCCCTTTCTGGGTCAGCCCTCAGGCTCCAAGGATGCTGCTTTCTGCTGAAAGCCTTATGAGGATATGCTGCTATTTGTCCTTGCTGGGGGAAGAACTGCAGTAAGAAATAAACCTTTGGTCCTCTGGATCTAGGGTGCAGGTGGAGAGAGACAGGGCTTTTATCTCCAGTCTATTCGCAAGAGCATTTTTAGGAGAATGGAGCCTTTATTCTCCTAAATCCTGCTCTCCTGCCCAAATCACCATTTTATTCCAGTAAAAATTGGTGGATCTTAGATTGGAAGATCTTAGGGGAAAACAAGATTTGTGGAAATAAGGAAGGGAAATTCTAGATAATCCGAGAGATGCATCTATCAGAGTGGTTTGCACTGAGCCCACAGAGGGTCCTACTCATGCCCAAGGTATCTTTATCAGTGGTGTCTGTTGGAGTGAGACTGGAACTTAAGCCTCTATTCTCTGTCCCCTGCACCTGAATAACTTGGGTTGACATCAAAGGAACTGAGTTTAGGAACAACCCCAAAGTGCTCCTGTGTGATTCCCACTGACAGCCACATACTAGAAAGGCATCTASCCCAACCTCCTCCAAGGAAGCTTGYACTTCCCAAACTGGAACACACAAAACTTTCATCTAAAGGCTCCTACAGGGAAAACAGCTGCAGTGGTGCTCTAGGGACAAGCACAGCTTCCTGATGCTGATCTCCACCCTAGAAGGTGCTGTCGGTAATACATGGTATTTTGTGCATGCTGACTATTCTTGCTTTAGATGCAGCAAGGCCAGGTCCAGGTGCCAGTTGAGCTCTAGACTACTTYCCTCAAACTGGGAGTTGAGGAGGAGGAGTTGCTTCCAAGGGGTGGACAACCCACCAAGAGGGGAGATTCCTTGGGATTTAGTACTGAATATGCTGAAGGAGCCAGCTGCCAGTGGGACCGTGAAAGGCAACATAGGGGAWGGTGACAGTAAAACAAGGCATTGAGAATCCTGTTAAAGAAAGGAAGGGGAACAGAAGCAAATTTCAGTATGTTCAGAAAGCTGGTAAGTGGGAGCCTATGAGAAATAAGTCAAAGAGACAAGGCAGCTCAGGGGAATGGGTGTTTTTTAAAGCAACAGGATGAAAGAACAAGTGTAAAGTAGGTGGTAGTGAAGGAAAGATAGCGAGTATAGTAAAGCACAAAGTGGAGTTACACACAAGCTCTGTTAYGACCTAAAACTCCAGTAGGGCTTGTATAATTAAGACAAAAAGTGTGACAAATTTCTGAGGATATGCATAAAAGATAACATACATAAGTAAAGGAAAGCTGCTGCAAAGGCTAATGTTTAATGCCTTTTTTGTTTCAATGTGTGATAAAATGCTTAACTGTTATCAAATTGCCAAAGAACTTAACATTGGAAAAAACAGAGTGAAAAAATGCAGAAGAGGGAAGAGGAGGGAAGGAGTAAGTTAGAGATAACTTAGAAAAAGTAACTGCTTATAAATTATCTGAAGTAACAGGAATTACCCCAAAGTACTTGARGAACTGGCAGAGAGGCATCTCAGAGCTGTCACGACTTACTTTAGGAGCCTGGTGGGAGGAGTGGACTTCCAAAACACCAGAAAAGTACAAAAACACCTCTAAACAGAGTGAACACAACAGTGACAAGCAACAGCCAGTATAGATTTGCCAACAGTCAGTCCTGTTAGGTGCACTAATTCCTTTCTGCAGTGRGAGGAACAGGCCCCGTGAACATGTTGGAGACACTTGAAGAAATGGCCTGAGGTGAATAGGATGGGATTCAGCAAGGACTAGAGCAAAGCACTTGGCTGGGTTGGAGTAATCGGCTCCGCAAGTCCAGTTCAGGGCATGTTTGCTGGGATGGGACACCTCTGGGAAGCTTGAGTGTGGTAGAACTGACACCTATCAAGGTTGGCTGGGCTTTGGAGAAGGAGGAYTGCACATAAGACACGGGTGAGGGTCCCCAGCACCTCAGGACCGTGCATATATTTGGGACACGACACTTGGAGAGAGAGAGGTAGGCCATACCAAGGAGAGCAAGGCGAATGAGTGGTGGGCAGGCATGGAAAAACCAAGGTGATTTTAGGCGAGATTTAGAGAAAATCTTTTCCATGACAAGAGCATGAAAATCAGCTAGGAACAAATGATGCAGAGGTTAGGGAACATCCCTTGGAAGGTTTAGGGCAAACTGGTTCTTCAGAGTGAGAGGATGCACTATCTAACCCTCATCCCAAGGCATCCTTCATYCTAAAACATGTCTTCTAGTCCTTTATCTTGACCCCCTGGCTTGTCCCAGGAGCTCCCCAGTCTGGACATTTTTCTAGAAATAGGGGCAGTGTGCGTTCATGAGATTTGCCAAGCGCTCACACTGATGCCAAGTACTCCTTCTCCTGTGTTTATCCTCCTTAAACATTCAGTGATTGTATCGGTCCTTCTGGCCACAGCAATGCACACCTCAGCCTTATACTAAATCTTCTTGACACTTACATCCTTCTTGGCCCCCTCTTCCTCTCACCCTATATAAACAGCATCTGTTCCCAGATAGACACTGTTGTGACTGCTTGTGTTGGAAAATCTACTTTTGTTTTTGCTGAGCTATTCAACTCATCCTGGACGAGGGTTTCAGCATCTTCATTAATCACTGTTCTCAGGCATTGCCCCATCCACAAATATCATTCTGTTTTCTTCTACAATCTAAGTGACACAGTTGGGATCCAGAACATTTTGATGATTGTTCCCCATTGCTATTGCACTCCGAAATCTCAGCTATTCAATGTGTTTAATGGGTTACACGTGGACTTTGCTTTGCTTAAATTTCTTAGAGGTCTGTTAATCAACTCGATTATCTCTACAAACTGAACTTGCAATCTCATCCAAAAGGTTTTGCTATAAATTCATGTTAATCAGCATTACTTATGTTACCCCATAATTTTATGAAATGGAGTTCATTTTATTTATAAAGTGAGTTCTATATTAACTTTATGCTTATTTATACCCACTATTTTATTTGGGACCATGTCAGGTTGATAAGCCAATAATTTTAAGTCTTCCTGTTTATTCTTGACAAAGATTTACATGTTCATTTTCTTTCAGTTGTTTGAAATGCAATACTAAGCTTGAAGAACTCTTCAGTCAGCTCTTTTAAAACTCTTCATGCAAAGTTATCTGCATGTTTCTGCATGCAAGCTACACCTCAGAGGAAATTATAAATACCAAACCCTTGAAGCAGCAAGTGCTCCTGTACAAGAAAGTGCTCTGCAGCAAAAGAGAATTCTTAATTTTCACTTTAAAAATTAATCTTTTTAAGCAATTGTACTATCTTCAAGAAAGATACTTTAAATAGCTAAACGAACCCCAGAGATACAATGCTCAATCACCTGCTCACCAGAACTACTGTTAGATACCACCACTGCCATGGAGTCCTTAGACTCTGGTAAACTTATAGTTGTATCTTCTTTTTTTTTTGTGTGTGTGTGTGTGTGTGTGTGCGTGTGTTCTTTTCTCCCTCTTATAAACATAAAAAATAGCCAGAGCATGCAGAGAAACAGTGAAACTGTTGGACGAACTACCAGGGAACGCACAAAGATCTACAGAAGGGTTTAGTCACGTGTAACTCTTTGAAGATTGGCTTCCAGGCAGACCAAAACTGTGATCTCCCTGATGTCTCTATTCGATGCCTAGCTCTGGAGGCACCTGAACCTCTATATACATCACTTGTTTCTCCCCCATGCCCTATGTTCTGCAAGGCATGATTAAAGACACCTCAGTCATGACAGARCTGAATTGCTTGTTGTCCGGTTTGAATGAAATCAAGTGTTCTTCTGCTCATCTCCTTTGCATAGCAAGGTAGTGGTTCAGACAGCTCTTACAGACTAAGTGTTATGGAAAAAGCCGTCAGTGCCAGAGAGAAAATCAGCATGTTCCTTCCCTTTTACCTGACAGGGGATGGAGAATGCATATTCATTTCCCTTCTTTTCCATGAGGATGCAAGCTCACTTCCTCCTTATCATGGGAGACCCTCTCCTGGACTTGCTAAGACTCAGACTTACTAAGCATCCAAGACATTCAGCCTTTCCCCTTCCCAAAATAGAAGTGTAGCCATCAGGTCAGGAGAAAGGCTTAATCAGACTCTCTACCAGTGCTGGTGTCTCATGGCTGTTGCACATGGTTGCTGTTGGATTAAGGCACGTGCCACTTTAACTTGTTTTGCTGTCCAACAAGTTCATGGGTCCTTTTCAAAGATCAGAGTACGTGGCATGTGCAAGATCGCCAGAGGCTTCAGCCACACTTTGTTAAGAGGGCAGACACAGCCTYTCTTCCCCTCTTCTCTTACTGTAGAGCTATCCTTGAACAGCACAGAGCACTGCAGCAAAAGCAGAGTAGGCCTGTAATCCAGAGGTTTATAGAGCAAAACCTCTTCTAATTAGAAYGGGCAACGGCTTCCCCTAAGTTGTATAAAGCTGCTCATGGTTAGAAGAGAAACATCACTTATCCTCTCCCTCCATCCAAACCGACATTGACAGCTGCGCCCAAAGTAACATAAACCACCCACATTCTCGAGTTCTGCAGCTGTCCTAATCTTGAGACAAGCTGGAAACGTGGGCAAGAGGAAAACCAAAAAKGAACAGGATTTGGGAAGGCCTCCATGCCTTGAAGTACAAGGGGACCCTCCTGTTCTAATGCACYGGGAGTTTCTGCACTCCCATCATTGCATAGCATTTCCTTGGGAGTACTATTTAGACACCTATGAAGGAGAAAAGCCATCTCTCCACCAGGCTGCTGTCTCATACAGACAGCTTCTGTTTTTCTTATGGGAAGGCTGGAAGCAAACACGGCATACTGAAATTCTGCAGTGGATGCCTAGCACACGGAGCACGATCTGAACACTTTCAGCAGAGAGAATAAAACCTTTCCCCATGCACACTGTGGTGTCAAGGCTGACTGTAATGGGGGGGGGGGCTGCATTCAGGGCAAATTCATTAATTCACCTTTTGCCTGCTAATCASAATAGACACAGCATCTTTGTGAAATGGGTCACAGCACAGCTCTCCTTGATAAGTTTGTATGGCAGTTTCAGCTGAACGGCATGTTTCACATGAATTAATCCACTCTTTAGAACATTTAACCAACCAATTAGATTACTATCTCTATCTAAGCATTTTTTAAATTATAGTTTAAAACTTTTCTCCTCACATAATCACTAATCTTATTTATCACACAGCGTACAGTTAAACAAGAGGTAAGGCAGGAGTAGCTYGCATGCTCAGTTATTAGATGGCATTCTTCTCTTCTTTTGTGCTGCTCTCCAGGTTCCCTCAGTTTTTCATCAGCTTTTCAGAATTTGCTCATTTCCTGATAACTCTCTTTAAGTCCATTTCCTGTGTTCCTGCAGATACCAATTTTCTTCTCAAWATTGGAGGTTTCCTCTGTAAGCCAAGTCCTTTTCCTTTAAGCCTCCCCCCCTTTTTTTTTAATAGGGAAAATGGCTCAGCGATGCTTCTTGGAACCTCCAGCAAACTTAGCTGGCTTTGTCTGCTCAGAGTTAGTCTAATGCCTTTAAAAATCAGGTTCACACTTCTGGATGTTCACTAATACCAGCTCTCTAAACAATGTAGTTTGTAGGCAGATATGAAAAGGAACTCATTACTTCCGCAGATAGAAGCAATAAAGACTCCCGTATCATCTCCACTTTTAAAAGCACAGCTCATATCTTACTGCCTCTCTTAAAATTCTTGTACATTATTGACTCATATGTATTCTGTACTCATCTCTGCACAAAATCATCTTGTGAAAAGAAGGGAACTGTCTTGCTTTTAACTGTTCTGTTAATCTAGGGTTAATAAGATTCTTGTAACTTCAGGTCAGGAGTAAGACGTTGAAAGCTTTCATGTCCTGGTGAACCCTCTGGTTTACAAAGCTGGTGACATAACTGCAATTCCTCCTGGGAAGATGTGCTCAAGCATACCAGCCGACATCATCTGCATCACTGTGTACTGATTTTGTACCAGTTAATGTTAGAAGGGACATATAAATGGGCAGAGCAAGCATTCACAGATGGCCCTCTCTAAGCTGCTATCCAGGACTAAAAGCGTAAGTTTGACTTAAACTGTTAAAAACAAATTCATTTCGTCTTTCTCACAACAGATTTTTTTWAATAGACATACACAATAAAAATGCTGCAGCAAATTTATTTTTACTCTATCACTGACATTACTTTCATTAGCCATCTTTTTTGTTTAAATATGAAAATCATTCATTAGTAAATAAGGTTTTGTACACAATAGGTGCTGATGCTTTGGAATTCCAGATGTAGTAATCCGAGGCAATCAGTTCCCGAGCTARAAAATAGGCAAGAAAAATAAGCATTATGAGCTGCCATACAATCAGACATTCCTTCATCCAAGTCAAGAGACTATTAATCCATCCTTACTAGTTTACAGAAAAGGTATAATGGTCTCTTTAAAGTTTAAGACTCTTATTATTATTTGAAAATCGTTTCTGATATTGAGACTTTTAAAGTCTCAGCTTCAATTACCTTTACTAAYGTATCAGTCATAAGCTTAAAATTCAAACAGAGGTTAAGTCAAAAGCAGGTGGATAGCTTGGATTTTGTTCAATGAATATAAATTGCATACTTGATATAAAATAYACAGTATGAAAATAATACTTTTTGGTGCTACAATTGAGGACTGAATGTGACCTGTCACAAAACTAATAGTGTAGATCACAGTTTTCAAATGCATTTCCAGACTTCTGCTAACATGACTAGCAGAAGTTAGAACAGATACAAAGCAACACATAAAAATGCTTTCACTAGACACTACTGCTAAGATTTAATGAGTGCCTACTGTGTTCCTAATTAGTATATTTTTGGTGCACACTTGGARTGAGTCATGTGTTAATTCAAGGATAAGCAGACTTGGTTTCCATTTTCTGCTCTACAGATTTGACATAGGACAACATCCATAGTAACAGCCTTACCTCGCATGCAGGGCCTGAGTTCTGTAACYGCACTTTTTATCTCAAACCCTATGTCTCATATCCCCTGTGAAAGGGTTGTAGCCAAGAGGCCACAATACACAGTTATTCTCTCTCCCTCCAGTTAAAGTTCTGCCATTTTGCAGAACATTGTAGAATRTCACAGGACTAAGGTAGAGACCCCAAGTAGAACCTGACTTTGTAACTGAATGACAAGGTGTTTCATCTAAAAAGAGAAACACCAGTCCCTACTCCACAGGTGCATTAAGCATCCTTGGAAAAAAAAACAAAACAGACAAAAAAACAAAGCAGAGAAAAAAATTGTCTGGTAAGTCCCAAGAAAATGAGGAAAAGAACTGCCCAAATTTAGTTACTTAATTTTAGTCACTGACATCCGATTCATAACTTCAATACAAAGTTTCAGTTAAATAATCAACATGTTTGGTAACTCACATGCATTAATTTTTGGTTTTCCTGGTGAAAAGAGTTGAACAGAATGCTGGTCTACGTAACATCCAGTAAGTGTGAAGTCTGGGATCCTAAAATACAGCTGCAGAAAGAGAGGAAAAACATGACCAGATGCATACTGTTACACTTACTGTACCTACGTTACATGCTCTTGGTTTGCAAGTGGATCCCAAAATGCCAAGGACATCATACCCTGTAGACAAAAAAATAGAAAACTCTACACTGAAAACAAAGATGTTAATAATTACGTCTGGTCAAAATCAGTGTATCTTCATAGTCAATTTAAGATAATAAAAAAATTATTATTAAGGCATCTTTTTAGAGACTGCAACTTACTTTTACATAAGCAGTGTTTCCAGTGCAAATGATATCAGTTGGGTGCTCTTCGCTTATAGCACCAAAACTCACAGTTCCAGTAAGAGAAATTTCCAAAGACTTGGGGAACTTTTGTCCTAAAGCCAGAAACAGCATCTATTATGCATCTGTGTTTACAATACACAAAACTGACTGGGGGAGGAGGTAGGAGGGTACAGGGGTGCATAGCTTACCTATGACCCAAACCAGTAAACTCTTCTCTCGTGATAGATCCAGTTGGCCATAACTAACTTTGTATTCTAAATGAGTGATTGGGCCCCTGTAGTATGGGAGAGGAGTAATAAWGCCATTGGAATTAGTATTATTCAGTATTTGTTAACAGTTACTTTGTTAAAGAAAGTAACAAATACCRAAAGCCATTATTTATGTGCATACAGACAAATCATCTCAATCTAAACACACCACTAATTTATGGAAAGAAATTATAGAGGAGGAGGAAATCATTGTGGTTTCAACCTAGCAATCATAAGAGAGCTGTTGATATTCCACTGTCTTCAGTTCACTGAGAGTATTTTACAAACACTCTGATCAGCACTAGCAACTTTGTATCATTTCATCTATAAATTTTCATGATAATTATGTGGCAATATAGTCATGGCAGTTGTCAGAGAGGCTTAAATGAAAACGATCGTTTTAATTTTAAATAACTATACTTTGATAAGCTGATCTGTAGTTAGGATTAGCAGTCTTAAGGAATAGGCAACCCTTGGTTGGAAGTGATCTCAATGCTTTTAATCCACCTGGAGGATTGGGACTGCATTTAATGTGAAAAAAAATACCTCAGGGAAACAGGATACTTTAAACAAACAAACAAAAAAAATGCCCCCTCCCCCCCCATTCAGAACATTATCAAATACTCTGCGTGGAAATTCCAAGGGAGTTTCTTGACACCTTACTAGGTCAGTGTTATGATGTAGCAAAACCTGTTATATTGACTCCTGACAGGTTCATTTTAGGAAGATTACAGAGAAAAGCAAGAACTGTACTTATGATTTCCTATTCCTACCTGTTAAAAAAAGGTATACGTGCTTCACAGTACTCAAARGCATTCTTTATGCTTTCATGAAGTTTTAAATTAACTGTTAATTTTAACTGTGATCCCTCTTCATTCAGTTGATAACATCCCAAAATTGGTGGAACAGGCACCTGGAAAAGAATAGATATTTCTATTCCCTTGAAAAACACAAATATTWTTATTCTTCTTGAAGACCAGAAAACAAGGAGCATCTGGGATTTTATTACCTGGGAAGTGTAGGAACACAAGTTGAATGAATCTGAGGGAGGAATGAAAGGAAATTTGTAAGGTCCACTAAACGCAGAATCATCCAGTGCGTCGACACTGCTGGACATGAGCATGGCAGAGTCAAGGGAAGTCACACAATGATGGACCAGGATATCTTGAAGGGGAGAGCCATTAGTAGGGAGATTCAAACTGAGAGTCACATTTGGTGCAGCTCCTTCTATATCACACTTGAAAAAATGAAGTCAAGAAGTTACTCCAAAATATTTCCTCAAATAAGAATTACATGTTTAAAAATCAAATGCAAACATTATCTCACTGAAAAAAACTCAACTAGTTTCAAATATTAGGATGGACAAACACTTTCAAAATAAAGTCCCCTTCCCTCTTCCACACAGCATGGCTACTGGCCCAGAGCCTTGGCTAGATGGCTTTTAATCTGCCAATATTCTTTATAAAGAAAACAGCATACAAGAAAGCCAAGAACTTACTGTTATCGCTAAATTATAAATGTTATAGAAAGACACTCAGTGACAGTCTAATTAATTCAGCTACTTTTACAACATCTGCTTAATAGATTCAAACATGCTATTAATGGCCACTGTGGTCCCATGTCAGCTTTCTCTCAGCAACCACGTGCAGCAGATCCATTCTCTTGTCACTTTGCCTGGCAGTTCAGAAGCACATGATTACA
>NW_028186557.1:4265419-4270477 GCF_003343005.1 Rhea americana
TTTTTAATTTAAGGCCATCCACTCTGCAAAATGACCTAGAAACCTGTCACTCAGAGAGCAGGATGCCGTTCACCCACATAATCCCTACCACCATGGCTGGTGGGAAATAACCTAGTCTTCAGAAGTGCAGTACTTAGGCTGGCTTCCTTGGGAGATGAGTATCCCACTACCTCTTTCTAATAATTAAACTACCATGATCCACTTTATTATAAGGTCTTTCTCCTCTTAGAACAGCAGCAGTTACAAATGCAGTGTACTGTGGTAAGGCAGTGTGCTTACTAAGCACAATTTGAGACAAACTGTGTTAAATTTTGTGATACAAGCTCTACACTAATTATAAAAGATGCAAATATTAAACATATTTCATATTATATTAACAGATTTCACAATTATTATTACTGATATATTTAATCAACACTCCCTGATTTTTAGTCCTAAACGATATATACCTTTGTCATACACAAAAATACTAAAATATTTATAAAAATKATTTTGTTCACCAGACTCTGCATCAACTGGGTTTTTTTTATGTCAGTCATAAAAACTGCATTTGTGGATTCAAGATTTTGTTATACTGGAATGAACCAGGACAGAAGATAAACTTTTGTTTGGTAAGAAAATTAATTAAAAAACTACTCATGTGAAGACACCTGTAGAAGACTTACTYAGGAATTCAGTTTTAATCATTATTAGACATGTTTTCTATTAGATTGCTGAACTTGGCTTATCATCACCATTTCTTAGTCTTTATATGCATACAATGCATGAAATAATTTCTCCCTAATTCATTTAAAAAACCAAAAAACTCGGGGAAATACATAGGAAGTAGCTACCACTGGAAATTTAAGTCCCACAATAGTGAAAAATGCATGAAGTATGTGGGAAAGTAACAAAAAAAAATCAAATTAAAATTCCCTGCTAGTATGTAAAAATCTGCTACACTTTGCAATATTACAGCATTAGAAGTTTACAGATAMCATACCAAAGTAAAAGGAGATGAGTATTTCCTTTCTCAGTGTGCCTGAACAGTAAGTATTTTGGTCAGACTTGCACAAGAAATGCTCTCACCTTGCAAGTTACAGTTCCATACACTTGCCACGTGTCCACCACATCTCTTTTGTCATATTGCATACACTTGACTTTTTCTGCGATGCAGACGTTAACGTGCGGCTTGCCTTTATACGTGTTGGATCTCCAAGCTGGTTGCTTTGGATCACGATTTGCAGAAAAATCCTGAATGTCATCGAATGAGCTGTTTAGGCTGCGTAAGTTTGTTTGTAAGGGGGTGCCAAGAGGACAGGCCTGTAGAAGCAAATTTCTAAGCTGGCCTACTTTTGCGCTCAACTCAGCTTCATTTTTCCGACTGGGAGAGATGAAGTCCAGAATGCCTAATAAAAGATCAAGTCCTTGCGAGATCCCACTAACGCTAAGGATGGGCGGCCGCGGCTTCAAGGCTTCCTCGACCAGTGGAAGACACACGTAGATCAGCGTACTCTTCTGAAAAGCAAGCACAGGCCAGAGATCCCCTCCTTCAGTGCGCACCGCATATACTGACGCTTTATTGATGCGAGTACAGGTATCCCGATATTCCACAAAATTCTGATCTGTGAGTCTGAGTTCAAAAAGCAAGGCTTTAAGGAAAGCGCTGTCGTCTGGCACAGACACGTGTGTTGATCCATTCAAGGTCTTTGCTCGCGTTTCAACAGTGGGAAAACGCCTGTGACATGGAAATAAGAATGTCTTAATGCTACTCTCCTTTTCCCACCCAGAACGTCACACAAACAAAATTCCTAAAAGCAGAATCATGCAATTCCTTTATTGGTTGTCGCAGAACGCAAGGAACATTTTTAAAATCTTTAGAATATTGATACAATAAATGATGGGTTTCTCTTAGGATTGGAATGTAAATCACTGTCAATAAAACTTTTGCACACRTAATTTGGATTCACACTGGCTGGCAGATTTTTACTGGGCACTTTGAGCAAACTCACTCTCTCCTTCTTCTTAATAAAACGTGCATTTGTCTGTCTGTTCACCTTTCCTGTTGCATAAAGATGTAGGATGTTTAAACAACACTACCAAAACCAAGCATGATTTACTCCTGTGCAGCAAAACTTCAACAGCTAAATATTTCTGAAAGGCTAGATCATACTGAAGACTAGTTTTCAGACATCTAAGAAAACCCATGTCCCATGTAATCAAATTCAAGAGTTTTTTTGCACATATACAGTATTGTATTTCTGCTACTTCTAGTAAGTGCTCGTTTTATGAGACAGTATCACTGAAGTTACCTGGATGCAGGTTTTGCRTTACCACTCTGAGCCTGCACAATTGATCTGCAGTGGTTGTTTTAACTGATCTGACAAGATTTAACTACAAAATCTTTAGAAAATTATAAATCCAAAAAGATTTCCAGTAATGATTGCATGTTTTTTTGTGGGGGTGAAATGTATTCTACAGTATATGTGCAATATGTGCAACTTAAAGCTCCTATKACTGGTTCATCATTTAATTTTTCAACTTATGATTATTTGAGATGTAATCATAATGTTACAGAGATGCAAGATTTCGTGTATTTTAAAATGACTATGTTGTATCAATGTGTAAATTTCACTTCAAATTTTCTATAGATAATGTTTGAGAAAAATCACATTAGCTGATTAATGCAACATCTGGTGATTTTTTCTCTGTATTATTAGTATTATTTTTTCAAGAAAAGAGGGATGAATTTCCTCTCAAACTAACCTAAATCTATCAAAAAGAACTGAAAAGTTGTTTCTTAATGAATAGCTGAGAAAAGAAAAATGATTATTTCTACTATTGCACTAGTTTTCATCTTTTTGGTACTATGAACTCCCCTGAGTCTCTCTTAAATTAAGCTTGAGACAGGGTAGCTTTTCTGTATTTTCTTTTGTGGTTTTCCYTAGGAGCTGTCCAGGGATCCTCAAAAATCTCTACCATAGGTTACACAACACARAACTAGTTAAATCACTTTCCTAATCACCTTCCAAGAGAATTCTTCTCAGACTGCATGTTTGTTTGTGCCTAGGCCCACATTTAATAACCACGAACATGGGTGAAAAAATCCACACATTTGCAGATGCCCCTTTTTATACAATCTTTTTGAAGACATATTGATAGCCTGTTTCTTAATTGTTATGGCACTTGTGATTGCAACAACACAGTACACCTACAGCCTCTGTATGTAATTTTCCTCTTTTGTTTCTAAACACTTGCATGATTCTTGTCCTATTGGCTAAAAGTCCCCCTTACATCTCCTTTTCTTAACTGAGTAGCAGGGTCTCTTACCGGAAGCAGCTATGCTTCCCTCCTGCTTATATTTAGTCACTGTGTTTTTTTGTTTGATTCTTCATTGGGCATCTTGAGCGTTTCAGTAAGAAAACGCAAACCTAAGTGGAGAGAAGCCAGAGCTACGAGACCCGTAAACGGGATGCAGAAGACAGCGAGACGCATCCCCGCAGTCTCTGGTCTATTTTGAGCAGCAAGGAAACAGACTGGTTTTGCAGCTTGAAAGTTTACAAGGACTTCCTGAGCAAGGCTGTTGATAAKAGGCTTCTTGGCAGCTGGGCGAGCATCTTATTTCCAGTTGATGTTTCTAAAACAAAAGGCGGGAAGATTATTTCCGCCTGAAGTTTTGCTAACATCCCAGTCTGCCTGTTCCATTTGCTGATGCTCCCCCACACTGGTGCAATCTTCTCATGCTGCTACAGAATGTTCTCAGATTCAGCTGACTCATTAGGTGGTTCGTTGGCCTTTCTGCTCTCCCTTGGCCTTTYGGTATTCCCTTCTAGAAAGTGATGAAAACTTAAAAAGATGAAAGTTTCCTGGGATGAATGAGCTTTGGCGATTCCAGGGAAGAGAACACACTCCTTGCCTGAATTAAGTTATGATCAGCTCAAAAAAGTAGAATGCTTTGATGTCCCAGATGTCTTCTCTAAGGTTAAAAGATCAGGGCTCACACATCTCCAGCTGAGTGCCTAAGTCCTGAATCCAACAGTTTCCATGTGATCCAGCATTCTTCATATTGTCTATGTCCTTTGTCGAATCTAAGGTCGGTTAGGAGGATAAACTTGGGGTTTCCACAGCTCTATTATTTCCTCTGGGAACTTGATCTAAGTCTGGGAAATCACGTGAAGTATCRAGTCTGGCCTGCCATTACCAAAGGGGTTCTGCTTCTCGTCTCTGCCACCGGCCGCGTGACGAGTTACTTCAGGCGTCTCYGTCAGGAGCCCCGCTCCTCCTCGTCTCGATCGCGCTCTCGGCTTGTCGGGACAGGGGCTCTCCTCCTCCTCCGCATCCGCAGAGCGGAGGCCTCACCTCCGGCCCTGATCCTGACGCAGTAAGAGGAAGCTCCGACGTGGTTCGGGGGAAGCGCCGCTCGCTCTTCTCACCTCCTTCTCTGCTCTCTCTTCAGTTTTACCGGCCTCGGATCGGGACTGTAAGCCCCGTCCTCCAGCYGCCAGTAATTTTGCTTTGCCAAACTCCCAAACATTTTTCCCCTCCTTCCTTGGAATAGAGACCTCCGCAACCACAGCGAACAGAAACGGGTACTAAATTTGCCAGACCAACAAAACTAGCTCGCTTGGCCTAAAGCCTTTCTACTCAGATCTCTTTGCAGAGTTTTAAACCAGAGTTAATGAACCTCTTTTGGATCCTTAATAAATAAATAAAAAAAGTCTATCGTTGCGTGCAARTATTAAAATCCAATCGAAAGTTAAATCTCTGCCTGAAAACGCTGCATTTCAGCGTAGCTGCGCCCAGTACAAACCAGCAGAGGAGCGAGGCGGCGGCTCCGCGCAGCGCCCGCTCCCCCCGGGCGGGCCCGGCCGCCGCGGCCTCGGCTCCGCGCACCTCCCGCACCGCGGAGGCCGCCGAGCCGGACGGTCGCGGTCACGTTATCACAACACAGAAGTTTCCAGAACCGCGGCTGGGAAGAACCGGCGGCCCCTGCCCGCCCCCGCGGCCGCCCTTACCGGGAGAAGAGCACGGCGCCGCCGGCCGCCGGGTCGTGCCTGACGAGCCACAGCGCCCGCAGCG